>NW_017731367.1:1730258-1734979 GCF_001890085.2 Hipposideros armiger | reverse complement strand
TATGTCCCTCAGCCACAGTCACTGCCACTTTCCAGACACCGAGCGTGGCTGAATACTAAAACCAGAGGTGTCCAAGTGACAAAATCTCCCAGCCAAAGGAGCCCCTGCCCCGGGTCGGGTAGGAAGAGTGAAGTTTCAGCTGCCTCCCAGGTGTGGGAGAAGCACCTGAAGGGAAAACCAAAGAGCTCAGTTGAGGAGGCTGAGTTTGTGGGAGCTCAGCGGGGTGGGCTGAGGGGCCCATTTTTATAGAGTGCGGGTAGCCCGAAGGTGGGGCAGAGTGGGGAGGGTTCTGGACATGGACCCAGGGCCTAGTGCTAGAGTGGGGGGGATGATCTTAAGCAAGAGGCCCCTGTTCTATGTCACATGCCAACTTAGCATCGTCACCCATTCATCTCACTCAGTTCTCACAAAACCCCTGAAAGGAACTATTGCCCCATTTTACAGACGGAAAGACAGACGTGGTGAAGCAATTGCCATGCTCATCACAGCTGATGACCCTGGAATGAGGGGGCGGCTATGTCCCGACCCTCCCCAAACCCAATGGGTAATTGGGTCTTAACCCCAGGTCTAAAGGGGGCCTTTCCAAACCGTTGTGGGAGAAGAAGGCAGGTCCTCCCCTGGTGACCCTTGACCCTGGCCGCCACAGCAGCTACCTGGCCCTCATGGGAAACTCGTTGTATGCCCATTTTACTAGCAAGAAAACTAAGACTGAGAGGACTTATGTTGCTGGCCCAGGGTCACAGGTCCTAAGCCCTGTCTGCCCCGATGCTTGTCTGGCTCCAAATGTGACACTCTTCCACCTGCCACACTGGTGTCTCCAGCCACTGCTCAGCCGAGTCTACAGTGAGGACACAAAGGAAAATCCCCAGGAAGTTTTCTCTGTACAACTTGTGCCTCAGATCCCACTCCCTGACGATAGGAGCTGCCAGTCCTGCCACAGGACACTCATGGCTGAGGGTGAACAAAGCAGCAGGCCTGAGCTGCGTCAGAGTCCAGGACAGAGCTGTGAAGGTCATTCACAGACGCTTTTCTCAGCAAGAGGCCCCAGATTTGCCAGGGGGAAGCCATTCTTCCGCACTGCCAGTCCCTTGTTAGGGGCAGGGCTGCCTCCTCACTTCAGGGGTGCGGGGACGGGGCTCAGACATGGTCAATCAGAGCAACAAATTCCCTTGGTTACAGCAATTGGTTCAGAGCCAATAAGAAACAATAGAATGAGAGAGAGAGAGAGAGAGAGAGAGAGAGGAGAGAGAATGTGAATAAGGCCTTCGCTGTGGTTTACTCTTTCCCACTGGACTTCCTGGAGCTGCTGTGGCCACAATACCACCACCAGGAATAAGCCACCTGAGAATGGGGATAACACAGAAAGGAAACTGGCTTAGGAAAAATAGAAACTAAGCACCGACGGCATCATCTGAGCACCTAGATCCAGCTATACCTGATAGCAGCATGCCTTTTTAGTTTTATGAGCCAATTAATCCCCTTTTTGCTTATGCCAGTTTTGGCTGAAAGTGACAGAAAGCCCAACCTAGAGTGCTTACTGACACAGTAGCTCTGGAGAAAAAAGCAAGCTGAAGAAAGTCCCCAAGATGCTCTCCATGAATCCAGCTGGACTGGAGGAACTGCTGGGACACGGGCACAGCTATGCCAGAGCAGCCTTCCAGTGAAAGGCATAACCCCCCCTAACAGATCAAAGGGGTCCTAACAAAACATTTACCGACTGTTTTTCCATCTCCTCCCCAGTGGCAGGCGTTCTTTTGCCCCAACTCAGCCTTCTTTAATTGCCCAAACTGGCACCACCAGGTGTTAACCCCAGAGAACAGTGCCTGGGAGCCAGCACGGACCAGGACGTCAGAGTGTCAGGGAAGCGGAGGAGGCGCGGGGTCTCTGAGTGCCAGCCTCTACTGACCTCCGCGCAGAGGCTGGCGCTGGACAACAGCCCAGCCTCAGGCAGAGGCCAAGGCAGTGGCCACACGGCGCCCTTAAATAGAACCTCCACCCGGGAGGACAAACATTCCAAGCGCTTTTTAAAACGCCCCAAGCATGACCTGGCTGGCGGCCTCCGCTCCCCCAGGCATTTTTCTGGTCTTGGCCCCATTCTGGAAATAATATTAATAGCTCGGTTAGGACCTTACGGTGTGCAAAATACTTTATGGCCTTAAAAGGCAGGAACGATTACTGTTCCCACTCTCCAGATGAGGAAACTGAGGCCCAGGGAGTTCCTAGGCTACAAGGGCAACTAGTGGGGGCTCTCTACGCTGCCTCCAGTGCCGGCCGGGTGTTGGGGCCTTCCAGCAGCTCCCCCCCGCCCGATGGGGCTTACACAGCAGGACAGGAATGGGCCCCCGCTGGACCAGCTACCAGCTGCCCGGTCCGGTTCCGACCGGCGCCAATAGATAGGTGATGCCCCCAGGAGGCTCCGGGACGCGCTAGCTCCAGGAACGTCCCGATCTTTTGCGAAGAGTTTAAACCAACTCCCAGTTCTCGGCCTCTCTTGGTACATTGGACCCCGCGAGGCAGCCAAGGATAACTTTCCTCTTTTGTTTTAAAAGATACAAGGACAACGAGGCTAATTTCTCCCTTGGGAATAAAGCTGACAGGTGAGGCGCGGCGGCGCATCTCAGTTTCCTAGAAGTTGAGCTTGGAGCAAATCTCGGAACAAGTCCACGGAGGGGACGGGGCCCGCGATCCGGGAAGCCCAGGACCGGGGACTCAGGTTCTGCTGTCCCAGGGGAACTTCCGAGCAGGGTCTGCGGCTCCTGCTCCCGATGGCCCAGTCCCGCCGGGTTCCACCCCCACGCCGGCATAGACTCGGGGCGCATAGGATCTAGGGAGTTGAGTCAAATGATAAAGACACCCCCCGAGACTCCTGAACTATCCCACCCAGTCCCACCCAAGCAGAGCCCGGGACTCCCGTCCAGAAAGTCCGATCCACCACCACTTCCCCCTCCTTTCCCTCCTGTGTCCCCGGCGCAGGGCCCTCGAGGGCGCACGGCACGCGGCGCCGGGTGCTCACCGTTTGAACATGCTCTCCAGGTCCTTGATGAGGCGGCGGCTGAACTCTGGGAACTCCGTGAAGGGGTTGAAGACTTTGCAGCGCCGCGGCCGCGCTGCGCCCTCGTTGATGTCCAGCCGTCGGCTCAGCTGCGCGCTCAGCTCGGCGTCGGCACTGGCGGTGGGCGACCGGACCGGCTGCTCCGGCTCCGGGGCTGGGACCGCGCAGGGCGCGAACTCCGGGCGGCCCTCCGCTTCCTCCGGTTGCATTCGCCCCTGCAGCTTGCGCGTTAGCTCCTCGTTGGCCATAGCGGCGGATCGGGGACACAGGACCTGGCACAGGGACTGGGCAGGCGGCGCGCTCCTCTCAGGCTCGCTGCTATGCGACTCTGCTAAAGCGGCGGGATGGGCTGCCGGGTAGAACCGCAGGCGGGGGATGGGGCAGAACGGGGAGGAGCCCAGGCTTTAAGGAGGCGCCAGGGCTCGGGGACCGCCTGCCCCGGCAGAGGTCGCAGGTGTCTGCGCGTCCCGGGACCCCTACCGGCTCCCTGCCCCCCCGGAGGCTCCCAACGCGAGGCTGACCGCCCCTCGGGATGGGGCTTGGACCTCCGATCACCTCTGACCTTGCTACTGGCGCTCGCTCAGGGGGAGCCCGGGGTCTCTGCAGTCCCCGGGAGAGCAGCAACGGGAAAAGGTTTCACGATTCTTGGGGCAGTGCCTTTCTCGTTCCCTAGAAGTGTCCCGACTGGAGGCGCTCGCGGCCCAGACTAGGCTGGGGGTAGGGTGAGCCGAGCAGTCCTGGGTGTCCCCCACACGCCCCCACGGCTGAGGGTGGGAGGCGCCGGCGGGGGAGCTGCTTTTCAAACACGCATCGAAAAGAAATGTTTCCAAAACTAAAAAATACTAAAAAATAATAAAACAGAAAAAAGGGCAAGGAGCGAGATGAAACTCGTGGCTCCCCTGGAGGTAAGAGACCAGCGCAGCTTCAGAGGCTCCGGCTTTTTCTGCGAAACACGCAAGAAGAAGAAAAAAGAAGCTTGGAAATAAATAATTCGGCGTTTTTAACAAGAGGGTAAAAACAAGTACGGTAGTCATTCTCCCTAAGGAAGGCTGACGCCGACGGCTGTTACACATCAGCCAAGCATTGAGAAATGTCTTGTAAACACCGGTCTGCCCCGGACCAGACCCGACTCTGCTTGAACGCCTCTGGGGCTGCTGACCTGGGCGTGTCTGCGACCCCGCCCGCTGGGGGCGCAGGAGACCCTGGAGCCGCCTTTGGCTTGCCTGTGTTGGGCACGCGGAGGTCCTGGGCATCAGTGAGGGCCTATTTGGGGGGGGGCGGCAGGTATGTTGTTTTTTTAAACTATTAAGGAAAATATTAAGTTTTTAATAAAGGTATCAAATAAAATCTTTTTAACATCCCTATTGAACAATTTGATTTGATCATGCAAAAGCATCCTTTTTTACATCAGATTTTATGCTTGAAATGGTAATGGGTGGACCCCTCCAAACACATCGCAGGGCACCACCCTTCCTGACCTGGTGGTGGCGACTAGAAGGTTTGCTTTGTTGTCACTTGTGTTTTGAGCACTTTTATGTGACCTATTTCACACGCACACCAAAAAAAAGATTTTAAATTCTTAATAGTCTCCATTAACAAGAAACTATGCATGGGTAATAAAAATGTAAATAATCAGGGCCAGCCGAATGGAGTGTTGGTTAGGAGTTGG
>NW_017731367.1:1725915-1730003 GCF_001890085.2 Hipposideros armiger | reverse complement strand
CAACATGGGCCAGTGAAGCAACGTCCTCCACAACTAGACTGAAGAACAAAAGAACAGCAACTTGTCTGTTCCCCTTCCCCGATTTCCCAGTGCTGTTCCCACCCCCAATTCTCCAATAAAATCTTTAAAACAACAACAACAAATAAACAAAAAACGTAAATAATAATTTTACATGTTAAAACTTATCGCAGTTCAAATAACTTTTTTTTAAAAATCTAATAGCTCTTCCTTTTCTTTCATTTATGAATATAATGTTGGAAATTCTCTTGTTAATGAGAGTGGACTTTCAATGCAATTCAACTTTTTCATTTAAGTGTTTCCACATGAGGAAGCACTTTTTTCTACATCTCTGGTGAGGTATAATTAATATGCAAAAAAGGTACACATATTTAATGTATATAATTTCATATGCAAAAAACCCCACTTATATATAGAGTTTTGACATGTGCAAACACCCATGATACCATCACCACAATCAAGGCAATAAACATACCCATCACCTCCAAAAATTCCTTTGTGTCCCATTAGTTTTTGGTTTTGGGGGTTTTTTTGTTCATTTTGTTTTATTTCATTTTGTTTTTGGTAAGAACACTTAACATGAGTGTCAATAAGTTAATCAATTTTATTTTTTATCCTCTTAATAAATTTTAATATGGATGGAACTAGAGAATATTATGCTAAGCGAAATAAGTCAGTCAGAGAAAGTCAAATACCATATGATTTCACTTATATGTGGAATCTAAAGAACTGAATAAATGAGTAATGTAAACAGAAATAGTCTCAGGGATACAAAGGAAAAACTGATAGTTGCTAGATGGGATGGGGGTGGGAATGAGGGAGAAGGGGAAGGGACAAGACAATACAAATTGGTGACTACAATATGGCCTCAGGGATAGAAAAGACAGTCTGGGGAATACAATCAATAATGTTGTAAATATTTTTTAGGGGGCCAGAGGGACTCATGTCTTGATAGGGAGACCACTTCATAGACAGTGTAGAGGCCTGACCACTGCACTGTACATCTGAAGCTGCAGTTGAATAATATTATATGTCAACTATAATTTAATACACATATAGCCATGGGGTGTGGAGTATAGTGTGGGAGTGGAGTCAATGGAATTGTAATAGATATGTATGATATCGGGGGTGGGGGAGCAGTGAATGGGGAGAGGGGGGTTGTCACTTTGTGGGAGGGTGAAAATGATTATTATTGCATTGTTTTGTATACCTGAAAATAATAATAATAATAATAATAATAATAATAATAATAATAATAATAATAGATTTTCAGGTGGGATGTCACCAATTTAAAAAAAAAGATTAAAATTTCCTGGTATAAAACAAATAAGTCATGGGGATGTAATGCACAGCATAGAGAATATAGTCAATAATATTGTGATAGTGTGGTAAGGTGTCAGATGGTTGCTGGAATTATCATGGTGATGACTTCTTTAGGTATACAAATGTTGAATAACTGTGGTGTACCCATGAAACTAAGATAATATTGTATGCTAACTATATTTTTAATAAAAATTTTTAAAAGAAAAAAATAAATTTTAAAGGGCTCAACACCATATTGTTAACTACAGGCTCTATATTATGCAGTGGATCGCTAAGGAAGCACTTTTGTGTAATGTGCATATATGCTATGAGCTGTCACCTGGGTGCCACTCAAGAGGCACTTTACTTGCAAGGGGCCGAGTTTGGGGACTGTGCCCATTAGGTACCTCGCAAGCCCCTCTGCCACTGAGGTAGGGGTTGAGTATGGAACACTTCATAAGCTGTGCCCACCGTTGGCAGCAAAACAGCAGGTACTCATGATGCTCACCAGGCAACACCTGGCCGCCCCTAGGAAGGAAGTCTCAGTATCTCACAGGTGACCCAAGGTAAGTACAGTCACGACCATGGCTAGAAAAGCCCTGCTCTCCATCCCCCCTTCTCCAGTGTCCAGCTGGGTGCCTGACAAAGAACTCAAAACATGATTGCTGAATGACAGGCAGTATCCATATTACTGTGCAAATCTGACGCATGTTTTGTAAAACAAATTTCTATGTACAGAAAAAAAAAAGACTAAAGAGAAAGGGACTCCGTTGTAAGTGCTAGGAGTCAAATCACCTCATTCTCTTTTTTAGTTCTTATTTTTCTGAATTTTCTATAATGAACACAAGTTAAAATCAGAAAATAAATGCTATTGTTTAAAAGAAGACATGCTGGAGGGCCATTACTTCCGCTGCAGAGCAGCTGAGAGTGTTGCCTCTTGTGGCATCCCGTGAGTTCTTTTATTTCACTAACGGTCCCTCTGGGGTGGCTAAAGGAGGTTCTGCATTTCACAGGGAAAATCAAATCCATGTTTTCACTCCACAACTTCTTGTTCAGCTCTCTGCTGCTGTGTGATAAGCCATCCCCAAACCTAGTGACTCCAAACAACATTTGATTTGCTCACAAATCTGCAATTTGGGTAGAACTTCCTGGGGAACTCTCTTCCCTGATCCATTTGGCATCAACAGGGGCAGCACCAAAACTGGGACAGAAATCATCTGAAGCCTTATTCCCTCCCAGTTATAGGATGGATAGTGGCTGACGTTTGCCCCTTCATTGGCGCTGTTGGTTGGAATAGCTACCTGTGGCCTCCCCATATGGCCTGGGCTTCCTCACAGCATGGTCACAGGGTTCCAAGGGCGGGTTGCAAAGAGGGAGTCAGACAGAAGCTGTATAGCTTTTTATGATGCAGGCTCAGAAATCACATAGCTGACCTCTTTTGGTCAAGGCAATCATGAAGGAGATAGAACATAATTCAATCAGAGAGAACATAGATCACCTCTCAATGGAGGACTGACATCACATGTAGGCTAGGCTCTGAGATGGACTATGTACTACTGTAGTCATCTTTGTAACACACAATTTGCCAGTCTCGCCTCTGGAAATACCTGCATGATTATGTTCCAGCTCTGTGGCATCTGGACGAGAACAGATATGTCCTTCAGCCCGGAAAGATTGGCACAGGTCGCTGAGCCTTCTGGGAAGTGCTGATCTGCAAGTCACAAAGAAGTCGAAGTCGAAACGAATTAAATTCCAGAAAGAAAAAGTCCTCCCAAGAGCAGACACTGTTTGCATCTCTAGGTGCAAACAGTCCTGCTCTCTTTGCATTGTCAACTTTTTTTAACAAGTTAGGGCTTTGATTTGTTTTAGAGAAAAAGGTTTTGGGTTTAAAAATATTGTTAAGCACTTAATTGTTGGTGCCAGGTGCTCTTTCCAAGTTCCTTTATACAGTTCCTCAATTAACTGAAAATATTTTAAAATTAGATAGTGGTAATGGCTGTATAACTCCACAAATATACTAAAACCCACTGAATTGTACACTTCAAAAGGATAACTTTTATAGCATGTGAGTTATAGCTCAATAAATCTGTTATTTTTAAATGTCAATAATAAGCCATTACACATTAACATAAGTGAGGAGAGAAACATTGTTTTACATTTTTCCACATGTCTTTAATGTGTGCCTTAAGAGAAGACAGTCAGATATAGCATTTGTTTTTACATTTGATCGGTTGCAATTTGTTGCTTTGTTTGAAGTATATGAAGAAAGTCCAGCCTTTCACAGATGGTGGCAAATAGAGTTGCATTTATCATTGGAAAAGGGGTTTTTCAATAGTCTTTTCAGATCATTGTGATATATTCTTCTTTGATACTACATCAAAACTCAGATAATATTTTGTTGACATTTAATTGCAACTGGAAACTGAAAACATATAAACCAAACTCTTCATACTTTGTTACATTAAAATCTCTAATTCTCTTGCACATTTAATGGATCCTTGACCTATGGGTAATTTTGTAGCATTATGCATTAGTCATGTCGACACATTTTGCTTCTATGATAAAAGTTTTCCAAAATTCCAATTTTTGCTTGAAGCTCATATTTTATTACTGATAGCAAATACTACCCATTTTTCAAGAAAGTGTCTCCAAATACCCTCCCTATAAATAGCCAGAGGTTGTCAGTTCTTTCAGGTAAGAAATAATTTTCCCTGGGGAGGGGGGCTAGTGCAGCTCATAGTTCAATCAATCATACAAATGCTTTTCTC
>NW_017731367.1:1717743-1723000 GCF_001890085.2 Hipposideros armiger | reverse complement strand
AACATTCTCTTTCTGCCCGACCTTCAGTAAAAACTTTTCTTGCTTTCCTATGTTTCTGAGTCTGTGAATTCCTTCACCTTCTGCAAATGACCAGGGGTTAATTCTATGCCAGAACCATACTGACATTTTGAGATGCAATGAATAAAAAAATATTAATGAGACATTTTACATTGTTTTATTTTGTACCAATGCTTCGAAATGTGGGGTGTATTTTACACTTACAGCTCATCTCAATTCAGACAAGCCACATTTCCAGGACTCAATAGCCACAGGTGGCTGGCAGCTGCCATCTTGGATAACTCAGGACTAAGAGGCAAGTCAGAGCAGTCATGGCCTCTGACCCTCAACTGGGGAAGAAATTCTGCGGCTGAGAAGTTGCTATCTGGCCTCATCGCTGGCCTCCACTCCCTCTGGTCTGAGCCATACCCTTCACTGTTCTCTGTCCCCCTCAACCCCTCCCCTCCAACACACACAAACACACACACACACATACACGCGCGCGCGCGCGCACACACACACACACACACACACACACACATGGTACTCCATCCACCCCAATCTGAGGGAGCGCTCCGTAGATACTAGACCTGGGGATAAGATCCTAAAATAAAGATCAAATTGTGCCACTGGTCCCAGTTTTTCATGCTCCAGTCTGGGACCCCTACTGCAGGGAGCAGGTGGGGCTGCCCTCCCCCTGCAGAGAGGACACCTTGGAGGTTCAAAGGTTTGCTTAGTTGCCAGACACCTGCCAATGGGAGCATTCTGAGGAAGTGTGGGGATATTACACTCCATTTAATCCCCCAAGTTTTCTGACAGTCTTTACATAAGGCACAGGATAAGATAATCTTTGGGGCTCTAACAATAATAAACTATTCTGGTTCTTCCCTTCAGACAAAGAACCAGGAGCCCTCTGTCGTGAGGACAGAGGTGGGAGGAGACGAGGAGTGGTATAAATCCTGGCTCTGCCACTCGGCGGCTGTGTGACTTTGAGTAAATTACTTAATCTCTCTGAACTTCTGTCTCCTCACATATACAGCAGAGAAGATACCACCCACAGGATGTGCAAGGATATA
This sequence comes from Hipposideros armiger, assembly GCF_001890085.2. Lineage (NCBI taxonomy): Eukaryota > Metazoa > Chordata > Mammalia > Chiroptera > Hipposideridae > Hipposideros > Hipposideros armiger. The sequence goes on along the minus strand of NW_017731367.1, from coordinate 1,721,927 downwards.
GTGATGACTGATGGCATGTAAAACACCTAATAGAGGTTGAGTTAATGTTACCTCTTGCTATAGGTGCAGCACGGGTGGTGGCTGAGGTTGGGGAGTGGAGGAAATGGGCTCCAGCCACAGGGTATGCTCTGTGCCCCCCAGCTTTCACCTTGGCACTGACTAAGCCAGTGCCAATGGGGGGAGCGTCTTACAGCCCTCACCCACATGCCTGCTATGAAGACAAACAAGTCAACTCCCCCCCACACCCTCACACACCCCACCCCACCCATCAGCATGGGTTGGAGACGCCAGGGAATCATATTGCTGCCACACCAATGACTTCTATTTTGGTTTTTAGAAAACCTTGCTCTTAGCAACTCCTTTACCCACTCCAAATTGGCCAAGCGACACAGCACTTCTTCCCTCTTTCCACTCCATCCTCCGTCCACCCTCTCAGAGAACACCTCCCCCCCTATTCCTCCTGTATTCTCATGCAGATCAGTCCGACCCCCTCCAACCTCCAACTTGAGCCTAAGTCTCTCCGCATTTCTAAGGATTTGGCTGGTGCTTGCTAATTAGGGTCCAGATAAGGCCCAGTACTCTAGTGGGTCTTGAGATGAGCAGGGATGGTTTGGTTCTTTCAGAATCACCGGGTGTAACAACAAACATCACATATTTATGGTTTCAGTTTAAAGTGGTCCATCCCAAGGAAAAGTATTCGAAGACTCAGCGTGTTAACTGGAAGAAGGTATCTTCAACAAATGCAAAGAAAAAAAAAAGTACCTAGAATCTTATGGGGAGCTCCTACAAACAGATAATACGACGAAAAACCAACTGATGAAAAATTGGGCAACAGGTGTCAGCAGCATTGCAAACGTACCGGTCTGATCCAGCGCAGCTCTTACACTTTACTTTTTGGGTGAGTTTATGGTCAAAGATGTTTGCGGCGGGTGCTAACTACTCCTCCACAATCTTGTTATCACATAGTAAGGAAAGCCAGTCTCAGAGCACACTGCTGAACATGCAGAGATTAAACCAGCATTCCCAGGAAGCAGACACGGAACAGCTGAACTTATTCTGTAAGCTCGATGAAGCCTCAAGTCCCTGCTCTTGGCCCTTTTAAGAGATCCAACCACACCCCTCATCAGAGGCAGGCACGCATCCTAGAGACCAAACTCCTTGCTTATTTATGATCAGCATCAAACAGTCAAAAATTCTCATAAATCAGTGGCTGAAAACCGGTCAAACGTTAAAGATCAACCCTTAGGGGCAGGTTACAACTTCACTAGAATCTTATGTCCTGTACACTATGGGGGGAGGGGGGAGGTTTTTTGAACAATTTTAGGCAATCCACATATCTCAAATAACTATTTTTAATTTCACCAATGAGAGCCCATGTTTAACATTCACTGATTTAGTCATTGAGCCACTATACTCACCAGTGTTTATTAAAAAACATTTCTGATGAGCAAATCAAGCTTCAGTTATTGATCAAGGTCATGGCTAACAGAAAGACCAGCAGTCGCCCCATCGGAAGTGAGACTGTTCTGATATCACGTTGGCTGATACCCCTGGGCTGTGTGTTCTTTTCTAAAATTGCTGGTAAAATTCACAAAACATACAATTAACCGTTTCTGAAGTATACAGTTCAGTGGCAGATAGTGCAGCCATCACCTCTGTAGTTTCTAACTTTGCATCATCCCAGAATACCCTGCACCCATTAAGTAATCACTCCTCATTACTCCTTCCTTCCATGCCCTGTAAGCACTCATCTGCTTTGTCTCCATGGATTTGACTATTCTGGACCTTTTATATAAAAGGAATCATACAATATGTGATCTTTTGTGTCTCAAAGAAGCCAGATTCCGTTCACTTTTCATAATGTTTTTGAGGTCCATCCAAAGTTGTAGCATGGGTCAGTACTTCCTTCCTTTTTACGGCTGAATAGTATTCCATTGCATGGCTAGCCCATGATTTGTTTCTCCATTCATATCTTGATGGACGTTTGGGTTGATTCCACCTTTTAGCTGCTAAGGATAGTGCTGCTATGCCCATGTATGTACATGTTCCTGTTTCTGTGTGGATGTTTGATTTCATTTTGTTTGGATGGATGGGTACCTAGGAGTGGAATTGCTGGGTCACAGGGTAATCCTACGTTTAACTTTTTTGAAGAGCTGCCAGGCTATTTGCCACAGTGGCTGCACCATTTTATTACATCCCCACAAGCAATATATGAGAGTCCCAATTTCTCCATATCCTTGGGTTGCTGCACAGTCTTAAGGCTGAGCTAAGGCTTAAGTAACTGGCGTGTGCATAACATTCCACTGTCTCTGCTAAAGTCTGTTACAGTAAAACACAGGCCCTGGAAGGAACAAGCGGTTCACAGACAGGCAACCTGAGTGGTCGATAAAGGGGAAAAGATGCTTTGCCTCACGGAGAGGGAGATTAACCGCAAATTACAACCGCAGTGAAAAAACATTTCCTAGTCATCAGATTAGTAAACATTAGAACATCGGACCAAACCGATGTCAGCTGGGTGTGGACCCTGAGTACTCTCAATACACCACTGGTAAGAGTGTGAATTGGCACAACCATTTGAAGATTCAAGCATCTGACTAAGGCACATATCTTAGAGAAATTCACACAAATCCAGAGGTATTGACCCAAGGATACATTTTTTAAAATATTTATAGCTAGGGCCGGCCGAGTGGCGCGATGGTTAAGAACTCGCTTGGGATGCCAGAGGGCCCCGGTTCGGATCCCACATATGAGGGCTAGTGACACTGCAACTTGTCTGTTCCCCTTCCCCCAATTCCCCAGCACTGTTCCCATCCCCCCAATTCCCCAATAAAAATCTTTAAAAAAAAAAATTTATAGCTATTGATGGAGTCCAGGACACGCTACCCCAAAACATGGCTCCTTGGTATACTGTTTTAGGCTGAAGGAATTTGAGAGACAGCAGGCNATTCAACCATTATGAATCCAGTGCCAGGTCCTGTTCTACGTATAGGGAACAGCCAAACCAAAACAAGGTCCCTGGCCTCATGGCTTCCATTCTAGTGGGGGAAAGTGACAGTCAAAATGATAAGTGAAAATATATGGCACCTTAGATAATGATAAGTTGTCAAAACTAAAGCAGAGAAGAGTCTCGGGAGATGCTGAGGTACAAGATGCATCTTTAGGTAAAATGGCCAGGGGAAGCCTCACTGAAGAGGTGACTTCTGAATAATGAACAGCAGGACGTGAGGGGGCCAAACAGTGACCTGAGGCTCAGAACATGACCCACTCTGAGGCTGGAGGAATTCCTCCTTTGTTGTCAGCATCCACCTACTTTCCTCCATCTCTTCCCCTATAGATGATTCCAGAAGTCCCTCAATTACTCTTCCTTTTCTCCAGGGATGTCTCCTGGAGGGCAAGTTTCAGGTTTCGTTGGGAAAACCCTTAAAGTGATTCACATATCTTTCCCTAGGCTGGCTGCAAGGCTCTGCAGAGGAAAACCAGGGCATTCGCTAGCTGGGTTTTCTCACCTTTCTCTTTTAGCCCAGGCAGGTGGAAGGACCACTCCCCACTTCCCTAGGGGTCCCCAGATGGCTGTCAGAAGATAACCCCACCCAGTCCCATCTTCCCCCCACACTTGGGAGCCCTTCCTCACTACGCCAAGTCAGTCAAGTCTTGCTCCCACCCCTGAGGTGGTTCAGCTGTCTCCCACCCTTCACGCACCAGGCCAGCACAGGTCTTGAAAGTCTGGCCAGCTTGGAAGGGCCACAGTCAGCAATGCCTTCCTCCTTAGGGGCCTCAATCCTCTGTCCATCTGTCCCTTATTCACCCGCCCAGGCAGGACAGATTGGTCAAAAACAGTGCTGCCCAACAGAAATAGAAGGCACACTTATTTTTTTTTTTTGTATTTTAAATTTTATAGTAGCTACATTTAAAAAGTAAAAGAAACAAAACAGGTAAAATTCTTTTTAATAATATATTTTCTTTAACCCAATATATGCCACATATTTGAAAGGGTGAAAACAATAACGCACTTGACTTAGCTGGTTCGAGGTTTGATACGTCCTGATACTCAGCTGTTCCCTCTTGGTTTCTCCCTCACTGATTGACTTAAGAACTCTGTTCTGTTCCCTTTCTCAAGGCTGCCCGTACCTCGTTAATCCACTTAATTAACAAAATCCTAACCTGGAAAGGGCAATTTCTTAATC
>NW_017731367.1:1701117-1712173 GCF_001890085.2 Hipposideros armiger | reverse complement strand
CAAAACGACAGCAACTTGTCTGTTCCCCTTCCCCCAATTCCCCAGCACTGTTCCCATCCCCCCAATTCCCCAATAAAAATCTTTAAAAAAAAAATATTTATAGCTATTGATGGAGTCCAGGACACGCTACCCCAAAACATGGCTCCTTGGTATACTGTTTTAGGCTGAAGGAATTTGAGAGACAGCAGGCGCAGGGTGGACTTTCTGACCTTCCCCTGAGGCAGGTCATAGAACCCTCACATGAGAGGTGCCCTCTAGACCCAGGGGAAAGGAGCTTCCTTATCTGCAAGACACGAAGAGGAATCTGAGCAAACAGACCTGGCTGTTTCTCCCACTTTACTACTCTTAGTTCATGCTCCCTTTTTCCTATCGCATTTCCACAACTCTCCACTTGTCTGTTCCCCTTCCCCTAATTCCCCAGCGCTGTTCCCACCCCCCAATTCCCCAATAAAAAAAAAAAATCTTTAAAAAAAGATGACTAAAGATGACCACACTTAAAAAAAAAAAAGTGCTACCCAGCAAAACATTCCTACAAAGACCTGGCAACATGCAGACGCTCGGGAAATGCAGCCCCACTTGAGGAAATAAAACCGTTCCACGCCACACAGCACCATCCAGAGATACATCCAAATAAACAAAACCAGGCACAGGAAAGCTGTGTAGAAGGTCTGGCTGTGAGCACCAAATCGACTTAAGTATAAAGACTAAAGGAGAGGGGGAATCGTGGTTACGCGGGTGAATATATACGATGCAAACCTTGACCTTGTAAGGAAAAATATGTGACCATATATACTATTCAGAACTACATATGTAACTATATATATAGTTATACACGTAACTCTATAGAGATGAAGATGGTGGGCAAGGTTGGGGAGGATTGTGACACAGCTCATTTCTTTTCAAGATCAGAAACCCAATCGACTGTATCTGCTACTGAACTATGTGGGACTTTTGTTTCTAGTGATTGCAAACACAGCGAAGAATGAGTGATTGATTTGTCTGCCCTTTGGAAGGGCTTTCTGTACAAAATCCTGCCCACCCCCTCAGCACTGTTCAGCAAGCTCTTTTTCAAGCCGCAAACAGCCCTGAGCTTAGCAGCGCCCTATCTGCTCACTTTATTGAGGTTCAGAGAAGGTAAGCGCCTGGCCCAAAGGCACACAGCTGGTCATGGGAGGGGACCAACCCTAGGTGTGTCTGATGCTTGATCCTGAGCCTGACCCCATCCCTCCAGGCCTGGCCTCCCCCCACCAGCCTTGGAAAGCCCTCTCTGCTTCTGGGGTAGGGAGAATGTCCAGGACTGGGTGTTAGCAGCCGAGTCAGCCATTCATTTGGGTGAACTTGGGAAAATGGCTTTCTAGCCTCAGTTTCCTCATCTCTAAGATAGAAAGAATATTATATACACTGGAACACTATTCTGCCATAAAAAGATGAAATAGTGCCATTTGCAACAACATGGATGGATCTTGAGATTATTATGCTAAGTGAAATAAGTCACACAGAAAAAGTTGAGACCTATATGATTTCACTGATATGTGGGATATAAAACTGAAGGCAGCAAAGGAACAAGACAAACAAAGAAACAAAAGCTCACAGACACAGACAATGGTTTAGTGGTTACTAGCGGGTAAGGGGGGAGAGGGGTGGTAGATGAAGGTAAACGGGATTAAATATATGGTGATGGGAGGAGAACTGACTCTGGGTGGTGAACACATAATGTGATACATAGATGATGCATCACAGAATTGTACACTGGAGTCCTATGTAACTTTACTAACCATTGTCACCCCAATAAACTTTGATTAAAAAAAAATAAGATAGAAAAAATTATCCTTTGTCATTCATTCATTCATTCATTCAATAACAATAGGGGGCATCCTCTGTGCTAGGCCCTGGGTCACAATGGGGCAAGTGCTGTGCTGAGGGCAGCCCAGGGGAACCGCTGGATACTGAGGGGGTCAGGGAAGGCCTCTGGAGGGAGGAGGAACACTGGAGCTGAGAGCTTGGCAAGGATGAGAGGGCGTGCCAACCAGGGAGGGCATGGACATGGCAGGTTAGTGAGACCTTCATGGTGGGTGGTAGGGTTACCCTGGGGCCCTGGTAACTGGTTCTGTTTACTGTCACTTTTCATTCATTTTGCCTGTTTCAGAGTTTTATATAAATGGAAGCATACAGTATGTGCTTTACTGTGCCTGACTTTTCCCATTCAAAATAATTCTGAGATTCATCCACATCGTTGTGTGTATCAGTCTGGGTTCCTTTTTACTGCTGTGTAGTAGTCCATTGGACAGACATGCCACAATTTGTCTGTCCACTCAGCATTAATGATGAGTGCTATAGACTGACTGTTTGTGTCGCCCCTGAAATTCATGTTGAAGGTGACCCTCAACGTGATGGTATTTGAGGGTGGCACCTTAGGGAGGTGACTCGGTCATGAAGATAGAAGCCCTCTGAGTGATGTTAATGTCTTATAAAAGAGAGCCCTTTCCCTTTCTGCCAGGTGAGGACAGAGCAAAGAGACAGCCACCTATGAACCAGGAAGTAAGTTCTCCACAGACACAGGATCTGTCAGCACCTTGACCTTGGACTCCTCGCCTCCAGAACCATGAGATATAACATCCTGCTGTTTACAAGCCCCCAGCCTGTGGTATTTTTGTTATAGCAACCCGAACGGACTAAGACAATGAGCATTGGGGTGGTTTTCAGTTTGAGACTATTACTAATAAAGCTGCTGTGAAAATTTACATGCATCTGTGAGGACATATGCTTTCATTTCTTCTGTTTAATTACCTAGGGATGGGATGGCATAAGTTAAATGTTATGTTTCAATTTTTAAGAAACTGCCAATCTGTTTTCCAAAACGGGGGTACTATTTTATATTCCCACCGACAGTGTATAAGAGATTCAGTTGTTCCTCGCAATACTCAGATAGGTGATCTTTCTAGTTGTAGCCATTGTAGTGGATGAGTAATGGTGGCTCATCATGGTTTTAAGTGGCACTTTTCCTAATGACTAATGATGCTGGTTTTTCTTGTCTTTTTCGGCCTACCATATATCTTCTTTGGTGAAGTGTTTGTCCAAATCTTTTGCTCATTTCTCTTGGGTTGTCTTATTATTGAATTGTAAAAGCTCTTCATATATTCTGGATCAAGTCCTTTGCCAGATAGACGTATTGTGAATCTTTTCTCCCAGTCTATGGCTTGCATTTTAATTTTCTTACTAGAGCCTTTAGAAGCTCACGCTTGTTTTTATGTCAATAAAAATAATGCAAAAGAGGGAGAAATTCCATGCAGGGTGGTGCTGCATTCCCAGCTGATTTGGACATCACTCATAAGTCAGGACAAAGCGAAGCTGAAATGACACAGACTCTGGCATCATAACTCATGCCTGGTGTTAAGGTTTCCACGTTTTGAGTCAGGCAGGTAAAGGGCCAGGCTGGTTTTATGCTGGACACTGACCCTTGCTGGCCATGTGCTCTTTGGGACCCCTGGGTACAGGCCTGAGGGAATCTACACCAAATTGGTGACGCATGGCCCCGGGAAGTCTCAGAAGGCTGCCTCCTGCTGGAGGTTGCAGGGAACCAGATGGTAGATGGTGCCCTGAGTGGCTTGGCTGCTTGGTGTGTGAGGGCCCCCTACCTGCCCCTTCTCCGGGATGTGGCAAAGGTTTCTTTTTGGCAGCATTCTCTAGGACAGTTCCTGCCTCAGGGGTTACAGATTTAGTTCTTGGAATCTCTGAGGTTTGGGAGGACAAATCGAATTTCTGTGTTCCAGGGAGGGAGATTTAGATGCAGAAATGGCTCTATTCAGCTGGTGAGTAGCTGGGAACTCCACTGGCCCACCTAGTTCTCTGCTACTGTTTCAACCAACCTCCACATGGTGCCCGCTTCTGGGGCTGGGCTTTGCAGTGATTTCCTCATTCCCAGCATGACTGGAGCCCTCTGGCAATGGAAGGTCTTATCACAAAGGTATGTGTGACCTTGGAGGAAGTAGATAGCACCTTCCCTCCCAAGATGCCACTGTGCACCACACACAGGTGAACTCACTAGGACTTCCTTCTTCTCTTTTCAGGATGGATTCCACTGCCCAGGATGCTTGTGGCATTCAGGGGCCCCTGGAGATCCCGTGGGCAGGGGTGGGGAACCTGGTGGGGCAGGTGGTCATCTAGTTCCCTTGCCCTGACAGCTGGGGTTTGGAGCCTCTATCCTTTGGGTCTGACGGGGGTTTGCTGGCCAGACCCTGGATTCACAGGGACATGAAAACAACAAAAGAAGATGGAATTCAGGGACACTTGACCTTCCTCTGTCCTGGGCCCTGCGGGCCTCTTCACCTATGGACTCTTGCAGAATGTTTTTGAGTGCAAAAAACACATGGAGTACAAAGGAAACCAACTATATTGAAATACAGTGATGAAAATCACTTTGCAAATGTGTGCTCTATGGTGCTCCTTGGTTAATGCACTAACAGCAGACCTCATAACATCAGTAGTTTGAAAAGAGAATAACATAAGCGGTATTTCAAGACATCTGCAACAAGTGAGATGTGATACAAAATCCTGCTAGGTTGCCGGTGTCCACGTTTGAAGGGAGTGCTAGATTTCAGTGGGGATAATGAAGATAAAGATGGAATTCTTTCTCCATCCAAGTTTACAGACCTGTTGGATTCTGTCCACACTTGCCCTGGGCGTCCATGGACCCCAGGTGGAGACCATGCCGCAAAAGAAAAGGGGAAGCAAAAACAAGAACACAGCCCTCACTCTGCAGGGAGCCAGGCAGCATCAGTTTCACTGCAAATCTCACCAGCATCCCCTGGGCAGACTCGCCGGCCTCAGGGGCCATAGATCAAGGCAGGCCAGTTTGGTCAGGAGGCTGACTTCCCTCATGTCCCTGACCTCCCCACAGATGGCACCCCATGTGAGGGGCCCAGGACAGACCGAGCTCCCCAGGTGCTGGTGAAGGTTCCCCTCCTCCCTGTCCTCCTAGTCCATTCACCTCTAATCCCTGGTCCCCAAGACAGGGCCAAGCACATGTAGGCTTTACAAATAACGATGAAGGAAGGAAGGAATTAATGAATAATTGAAGAGAAGTTTTATATTTCACCTAACCTTGCCCTCCCGGATCAGAATGTTTGCATATGACATGTTAACCTGCATTTTCATTTTAAGAGCTTATGCTTTTCTTGTTTAAAAAAACAAAAATCTTTGTCTTGTACTAGGAGAGTCGAACCTACTCAAATGCATTATGATATTATGATAAGAGATATATTTGAAATTACTTTGTCACTGTACTTGATGGTTTTTTTTCTGATGCTACCCTGTGGTTCCCTGGTTTTGCCTTTCCTCTCTTTTGCTATACAAGTCAAGTGTATTTTTTCTCGTTTCCCCAAGTAAATGTGATGGTATTGTATTGGTGGGTAACTTCAATTTAAAAAAAGAAAGAAAATATATCTCTGAACCTATATTTTCTTAATTAACAATTTCAACAATAAAACAGTTTCTGTGACGGCTCCCTGGAAAATTGACAGACCCGGCACACTTGTGTTCTCTCCCTATTTCCTCCCAGAAATTCAACACATTCACTGGGCGTCGATATGTAAGCCCTGTCCTAGGCATGTGGGCCATGAACTGCTAACCGTAAAATAATAAAATCTCCCATTAAGCAACACTTACCATGCACTGCACACGGTGCTAGGAGCTTTACACATACGGCCTCACTTAATTTTGCAAAAATCCTGCAGACTAGGTTTGTCTTCTTGAACCTTCCCAGTAACCTGGGAAGCAACCTCACCCAGGCGGAAATCGGAACCTCTGGAGGCGGAGCCTGGAAATCTATTATATTTCAGTAACAAGATGTTCTGGGGTGTCCCCAGGTTGGGGCATAGCACTGAAGCGGATCCTGTGCACCCGAACTTTAAAGATGAGGGTCATTGTGGATGCGGAACTTGCTCAGGGTCTCCCAAGCGCGCCCCTTTAGAGAAGAGAAAGCAGGTGAGTTGGGAGGGGAGAGGGAGGGAGAGCGGGGCCCCGCCTCTCACCAACATTCCAGGTGAGTCCGATGGTGGACTCCTCCAGCACCCCACCCCTCCCTCGATTGCAGGAGGCTGCGGGGTCTTACAGACTTTTGGTTACCTATCCTGTCATCTACAAAGACAAACCCGGGAACAGGTTTACATTGAAGAGGATTTTAAATCTCCCGCCAGGCGGGGAATTTAAAACAGGTAGTGCCACCTAGTGGGGGCAGTGAGATATTACCACGCCCCTGAAGTGGGATGGCTAAATAATTGAAATATTGCTAAGAGAGTAGAACTTAAATGTTCTCACTAACAATAATAATAATATAAATATACCAAATGTCACAGATCTATAGTATCATTATATTGTTATTATTGAGGTGATGGATGTGTTAAGTAACTTGATTGTTGGAAGCCTTTCACAATGTATACTTACTGTATTTTCCCATGTATGAGATGCACCTTTTTTTGAAAAATTTGCGGTCTAAAAACTGGGTGAGTCTTATACAGTGGTTGTAGATTTTAAATGCCATAGATGGAACCGAGGACGAGGCAATATATGAAGACAGTGATTCGTCATCAGACACAGATGAGGACAAGCTAATGGTTGGGAATTTTGACAGTGATGAGTTATATGAATTTTATGATGAATAAAACTTGAGTTCAATAACTTCATGTAATACATTTTATTTTTTCAAATTTCGGGCTCCAAAATTAAGGTGCGTCTTATACATAGGAGCGTCTTATATATGGGGAAATACAGTCTATCAAATCACCACAATACATGCTTGAAATATCTTACAATTTTATTTTACTTGAATTTTTATAAGAGTTTATGTGAGCCCAACTGACGACATATGCCGGGGAGCAAGATCTCAAATGCTCCCGAAATATCTTACAATTTAAAATGTCAATTACACGTCAATAAAGCTGAAATCTTTTTTAAAAAGAAAAAAATGGCTGGTTAACGTCGAAAAGCATAGACTTTCAGGGTGGGAAGGGGCTTTAAAGAGCACCTACAGCATCTGTCCCATTTTATGTCTGGGGTCAGTCTGTCTCCTGTAAGGACAATGCTCTCAATGTTACAGATCATGACCTGAAGACACTGTGTGAGAAAGGCCTCTGCTAAGAATGAACCAACAGAAGGGGAGCCAGAAGGGAGCCCGAATATTTCCCTGCACCTACTGTACTTTCCGGAAGCCTACCTAGGGCTGACCCTGGCCAGTTCCAGTTCATCAGACGTTTGGAGCCCCCTCTACCCCAACCCACCGCTTTGTCAGTGACCCTCTTAAAATTTGCTTCGTAGACCAACTAAAATTCATTATGCCCACAGCATTGGTTCATGCATTCACCCATTCAGCAAATTTTTGTGGATGACATCCTGTGACAGGTACTGTGCTTCAAGCTGGAGATTCAAGGAATACACCCGACTCCAGTTCTTGGGTTCAGAGCATTAATGGGGGTGACCAATATTAATAAAGCATTCCCACCAACTGTAATAAATGGCCAGGATAAAAGACCAAGGCAATGAGAACATATTACATATAGGGCATCAAGGAGGGCTCCCAGGAGGAGGTGATATTGCTGTAGAAATGGGAGTTTGGAATTAAACAAAATGTCAGGGAACAGGGCCTGGTGTGTAAAGGGTGGGGCCTTCATCCAGTCTGGGGGCCAAGGCCTCTGTAGTCACTTGTCCACTGACAGGGAAGCTGGCTGTGATGCACTGGAAGCAGTTCACCAAGAGGAATAAGAAACACGATTCCATTTCCAAGCTTCACCAAGGACTGTTGGCTGGAGGTCATTTGTGTTTTGTTTTTTGTGTTTTTTTAAGATTTTATTGGGGGAATCGGGGGAAGGGGAACAGACAAGTTGCTGTCGGTTTGTTCTTCAGTCTAGTTGTGGAGGACGTCGCTTCACTGGCCCATGTTGGTATTATCATTGTGCTCTTCCCGGGTGAGGCAGATCGGTCGCCGGCCCCTGGACGGACGCTCATGGCAGCTCTTGGCAGCTCACACCGGCTGCCAGCTGCTCATGCTGGCTGCCGCCACACACGGTAGCTTATGGCAGCCAACTGCGGCAGGGGCTGCAGCCTACGCCATCGCCGGCGACTCACAGCAGCCCAGCTCCAAGTAGAGCTGTTGTTCATCATCTTAGCTGTAGAAGGCGCAGAGTCACTGGTCCTCATATGGGATCTGAACCGGGGCCTGCTGCTCAGAGCTGGCGTCCCAAGCCAGCTCTTAACCAATGCGCCACTCAGCTGGCCCTGGAGGTCATTTTTAAATGGAAATTTTAAAAAATTCTATCATCTTTGTCATTTCTGGGTCAGTTTATAGTGTCTAATTTTTCTCCAGGCTAAAAGTCACTTTTCACTTCTTATTCCTTTGTCAATTTTTTGTTGTATGCCAGACATTGTGAAATTTGTTTTTAGGTGCTAGATTTTGTTGTGTTCCTTTAAAGCAGTGGTTCTCAACCTGTGGGTCGCAACCCCTTTGGGGGTCGAATGACCCTTTCACAGGGGTCGCCTAAGACCATCGGAAAACAAAAGGCTATTTACATTATGATTCATAACAGTAGCAAAATTACAGTTATAGAGTAGCAACGAAAATAATTTTATGATTGGGGGTCACCACAACATGAGGAACTGTATTAAGGGGTCACGGCATTAGGAAGGTTGAGAACCGCTGCTTTAAAGAGTGTCAGAGATTTTATGGCAGGCAGTTAGTGGACTTCAGATCACTTTAATCTATTTAATACTTACTTTAAGCTCTTTCAAGGTTGGTTTGGAGTAGCCTTTTCTCCGAGACTAATTTATCCCACATTTAAGGTGTGGCACTTCTGGGCTATGAGCACCCCTTTTTTTGGCTGGTGGGAACTCAAACAACTCCTGGTTTCATGAGTTTGGGGAGTTGTTCAGCTCTGGCTCTGCAGTTACTGTTTTTTCTCTGGAAGATCCATTTGTCCGGCCCCATGGGGTTTCACCTCCCCTCCTTGCCCCAGCACACACCCACACTGGTATTCAGCCAAAGACTCCAGGGACCCTGTGCAGATTTCCTGAGCTCTTTACCTGCTTCTCCCTCCTTCTGCCTCCTCTGTCCTGTCAATTCCAGCTGCCTTGGCCGCCCCAAACTTTGCTCTCGGTGACCATGCTGGGCTCTGCTTGGGTTTCCCTTCTTGGTGCCTAGTCTGCATTTTACCTCAGGGGGAACGCCTGGGAGAGGGTAGGACTCGCCTCATGTTCTTCCCTTTTCTCCTGCTCTGCCTGTTTCCCAGCGCCAGATGGGCATTTTGTCCAGTTGTCTAGTTGTTTCTGGCAGGAGTGTATGGGAGGGCCGCCTGGCGCTCTCGGGACAGGAAGCAGGAGATTCTATTCTTGACCAGAGCAGGCAGCTCAGTCCTGTAATTGTTTTCAACATTTTAACATAAAACAGCTTTAAAGTTACAGAAAAACTGCAAGGAGAGTCCAAAGATCTCTCGTGCGTCCTCCAGCGCAGACTCTATTCAAAGTTTCGCCAGCTGTCCCGGTGACGTCATTCAGAGCAATGGTTCCAGTTCAGGATCAGGCGCTGCACTGGTTGTGCTGCCTCTCTGGTCACTTTCCACCTGAGTCAGCCCCTCAGCCTTTCTTTAACTTGCAGGATTTAAGATTTTTGAAGAGTATAGGCCAGTCATTTTATAAAATGTCCCTCGGTTTGGATTTGTCCAGTGTTTCCTCAAGGTTGGACACAGGTAATGCATACCACATATGCTGTGTCCCCTCCCTTGCAGGTTAACCTGGTGAGTGTCACCTGGTATTTCTCTCCCACGATTGCTGGTAATAACTTAGTCCTCTCTCTCGATAAAGATGGTACCGGCCAGGTTTTTCCACTGTGAAGTTTCTTTTCTTCCTTTTGTATTTAATAAGTGTTAGGTAGGAAGATAGTCCCATTCCTCACTCCCTGTCACCCCCTCATTTTAGGGTGCATGAATGTTTCTTGCTTGAATGAACTCTTACTACAGTGGCTGCTGCAATGTGATGTTCTAATGTCACCACTCCTACAGCTGCTAGCTGGCATTCTTCTGCGAGAAGAGCTTCCATTTTCCTATCATTCGTTCATTCACTGATATCATTATGGACTCCTGGATTCTTTTTTTTTTTTTTTTTCCAGCTGAGCCATCCTGCCACCTGTTGGCAGCTCAGCGGCAACTCAGCTCGGGCTGTCATCAAACCGCTGTTGCTCAGAGCTCACACTCTCGTGCGAGCTCTTAACCAACTGAGCCACTCGGCCAGCCCCTACTCCTGGATTCTTATTTTGTTTAATGGATTATAATCTAGTTATTTTGATGCCCAAATTGTCCCAGGTTTGGCTACTGGTATCCCCTTTAAGTTAGCTTGTCTGTGTTTTTCCTAACTGTCCCGACATTCTTTGGGCGCTTCCTAAATTCTCTGCCAAAAGGATGTACCAGGTTCATCTTGTACTTCCCCTTCTCTCCATTTCTCCAAGGAGTCCTGGTTCCGGTTAGTGGAGGGTGTTGTTTGGTGGCCAAGACCTGGATGGTGGGCGTGGTCATTGTCACAGGTGTGCTGTGTTCACAGGCCTTCCTAGTGGATACAGCTAAAAAATAGGCGCGTATATTATGTACATATGCACACACAGAAACACACTCGGATTTATGTCTGTATGTGTTTCTTTATCTATATATGAAAACTGTCATTTCAGATCAATGTTTCCAATTCCAACATAACGCCACTGGGTCACTCTCGCCTCTCCCCTTTCCTGGTTGTACCTGCTTTTCCAACAGTGAGAAATGTGCCTCCCGTTGTCCTCAACATGTTTGCTTACTTTCTCATTGTCCCCTGCACTATATTCTCCCAAGCCCTCCAGGATGCTACCCCTTCACACATCGGCCCCCTCCCACCCTTGGGGCACTGTCCCCCGTTCGAAAGCCAACCCCAGGCCAATGACCTCACGTGGACCTGCCTTGTGGCTTTTTGACAACGGAACGAAGGATGCCAATACTTAATATTTAATAAAGGGAAAGGAGAAGTGGATGAGGCTATTTTATATTTTAAT
>NW_017731367.1:1688932-1701037 GCF_001890085.2 Hipposideros armiger | reverse complement strand
TTTTTTTTTTTTTTAAGCTGAGCCATCCTGCCATCTGTTGGCAGCTCAGCGGCAGCTCAGCTTGGGCGGTGAATCAAACCAGGGACCCTGTTGCTCAGAGCTCAAACTCTTGAGCGAGCTCTTAACCAACTGAGCCACTCGGCTGGCCCTATGTCGTCTTTTATACTGAAGTTTAATATGTACATTAAGGTCTGTTTTAAAGGTTTGATACTTGAAGAATCATTCTAAAATAGAAAGAAATTATTGTGCAGTTAGTCAATTAATTTATCCTGTTAAAAAGTAATGGAAGATGAGGGAGAGGTCCAGGGAACCATGAACTCTGTTTTAGACCTATTGAATTTGGGGTGACAGTGAAATCTCATGTCTAGTAAGAGGGTGGGAAGAGGAGACAAGAACCTGGACTCCCCGGATGACACCCTTACATCCCAATCCCTGTTTGACCCCTCTCAGCAGCCCCCAGAGTCCTGCGCCGCTGGGTAAAGGGTTCCTGGAGTTTCTGGCCCTCAATTCTAACTCTGTTCCTTCGCCTGGAGTGGACCGAGATGTAGCAAAGCCGAGTGGCCACCAGATGGCGCTCCCGCGCACATTACATTCCATGGAGACTACAGAGACTCGCAAACATCGCCCCCTCCTGGCACCAACATTTATTAGTAATCGCGGCTGTTCAATCTCCACCACGATCCAGGCACTGCGCTGTGCTCTTCGGGATTTTAGTTCACTTGATACTAATGGAGACTCACAAGGTAGGGAATCATCACTTTCCCAGATGAGGACCTGAGGCTCAGAACGGTCTACTAACTTACCTAAGGTCACACAGCTAACAAACAGCAAAGCTGGCTGACCCCCAAAGCCTGTGTCTGCTCACCCGCCCTCCAAGACCTGCTCCCAGGTATTAAACTTTAGTGTTGGAGGTATTTTTCTAGATACTGGGGAGTCACAGACAGAAAAGCCATGTCCCTATGGTGAAGGGTTGGGGGTTTGGGGGGACACAGTCTTGACTACGTAGTTCCTAATTCTTTAACACCCTGCCAAGATTGGAGGCTGCGGCTTAATATTTGTGTATCTGACTCCATCAGCAGCTGAGGAAGAAAATGGAGCAGGAGATGAAAGCGAAACACTGAGGATGGGGCACCTGGTGCAGCCCCACCTCTTCTTAGGCTCTGCAGTTACCAGGTGTCCAATCTGGTAAATTGCTTCCTTTCCTGCAGCCTCAGCTTATCTGTAAAATGGGACGGCAATTACCTTGCTATCAAGGCGTGGAAGGACAGAAGAAGATTATGCATTCAAGATGCAACTATTATTGGTGTCAGCGCTGGTGAGAGAGCGTATGAGCAGGAAGGGAAAAGGGCAGCTGTCAGAAGCATGTCCCAGAAAACCATGTCCAAAAGGGGTGCCAAGGTTTCTGAGTCCATCCTGTGGGGTGAGGGGGGGGTGTCTCTGTCTTTCAGAGCTGCAGGAAGCTGGAAGAAGGGGGAAGAGGGTGACTGTCAGACCTGTGGAATCTGGGATGACAGTGAAATCTCGCGTCTAGCGGTCAGGTTGGGGGAGGAAAGCCTGGACTCCCCAGGTGACACCGACCTGAGATCTTGGTGGTGGTGGGAGAAGCCGTGACAAAGAGGAGCAGAATGGGGAGAACTTGACCCGTGATCCTGGAAAGAGATGGAGAAGTCAGGCAGGGAACAGGGGCCAGAGAGGTCCTCCCAGAAAGCCCAGAGAGAAGAGTATTCCTGAAGCCAGGGCGAGTGCAGAAGGGTGTGGGGGTGTGGATTACGGGGTCCAGGGGAGAGTGGGTGGAGAAGAAGGGGTGCCTGCTGGTCCAGAGCATTCATTTTGTTGACTGGGAAGGAAGAAAAGAAAGAGGAAGGGTGGGGTTGTGGGAAGTTGTTTTTAGCTGGGAAGACAGAAACCAGAGAGGGAGAGAGAGAAACGCTGAAGAGGAGGGGGAAACCCTGGCAGCAACGTCCCACCACGGGGCTAAAGGGTTTAGATGCTCCTCATTCAACTTCCACATTGTACTTAAATAATGAAACTTCATAACCAAGTAGGTTTGTTCTAGGAATGCAGAGATGGCTTCAAGTTAGATAACCTATTCGTGAAATTTGTCACATTAGTAAAGGAAAAGAAAAGGTCATTTGATGCCTATGAAGAAGCAGTTAATGAAAATCAAACCATTCTTGATAGAAACTCTTAGTAAATTAGCGATAGAATGGTTCCTTGACTGAAAACAGGACTTATCTCCGGGTGACGTGTAGGAAATTCTAGAAGTCCTCCCATTAAATCAAAATAAGGAAGGAAGGGCCAGCCGAGTGGCGCGATGGTTAAGAACTCGCTTGGGATGCCAGAGGGCCCCGGTTCGGATCCCGCATATGAGGGCCAGTGATACTGCCCTCCACAGCTAAGATGCTGAACAACAGCTCAACCTGGAGCTGGGCTGCCGTGGGTCGCCGGCGACGGCGTAGGCTGCAGCCCCTGCTGCAGTGGGTTGCCATGGGCTACCGTATGTAGCCAGCAGCCAGCGTGAGCGGCCAGTAGCCGCAGTGAGCGGCCGTCCAGAAGCCGGCGACTGATCTGCCTCACCAGAGAAGAGCGCGATGATGGTGCCAACTTGGGCCAGTGAAGCAACGTCCTCAACAGCTAGACTGAAGAACAAAACGACAGCAACTTGTCTGTTCCCCTTCCCCCAATTCCCCAGCGCTGTTCCCATCCCCCAATTCCCCAATAAAAATCTTTAAATAAATAAATAAATAAATAAATAAATAAGGAAGGAAGCCCAATATCACAGCAATCTGACATTTTCTCTGGACATTCTTGTCAGCATAATGACACAAGAAATAATAAAGTGGAATAAATACTGGGAAAGGGAGAGGCAGCAATTATCATGATTTGAAGTTGATGTTTGGTTATCCACTTGGATAACTCCAGAGAATCTCACACACACACACACACACACACACACACACACACACACACACACACACACATTCAACAAAACCAAAAATCATTAGAATGAGCTGGTTTTCAGTAAAAGGTGATTCTAGAGAAATATACAGAAACAATACCTAGCTCCCCACCACAATTTCAGTTAAAATATGAGAAAAGTATCTACTCATAGTAACAACAAGAAATATAAAGTATCTTGGAATAAATTTAACAAAAATGTGTAGAACCTAGATTTTAAAATAAAGAAAAATAAAAGTAAACAGCAAAACACTGCAGAGAGAGATAACAGACTTGCTTAGAGAGGAATCTACAGCATGGCCCTGAAAATTATATAAAATGTTACAAAAATTCAGATTTTAATTTCATACTCAGTTTAATCACTACACTAAAAGTCTAATGCATATGTGAGAATAGCCAAGAAATTTTTGAAAAAGAAGAGTCATGACAGAAGACTTTTAAACTATGGTTATGAAGGCCGTGGGCTAGAGGCACAGAAATGGCCATTCAGATCCAGAGACCTGAACAGAAAATCCACGCGGGCCCACGTACATATGATAATTTAATATGTGATAAGGGAAGCCTTTCAAGTTCTTGGGGAGAAGAATTAACTAATAGTGTTTTTAAAAACCTGGCTAACATCATAGAATGAAAATAGGGTTAGATGCCCATCTATTATCTTAAGCCAAATTTATTCCAGATTTATTAAGGGTTTAAATGCAAAAACAAACAAAAGGTACCAGATTTACTGGAAGGAAATACATTATAGGTTAAAGTTTACATATTTTAGACTAGGAGAACTACGCAAAAGCAAACGTCACAAAGAAATACTTGACAAAATATTGATACATTTAACCAGGCAAAAAATTTAAATGTCATAAATGAAATTCAAAAGCAAATGACAACTTGGAAAAAAAATTTGCAACAGCTATGACAAGAAATTGGTATTTTTAATCTCTAAAGAACTCTTCAAAAATTAATTAAAAAGATGTTTATTTTAATAGAAAAATTGTCTCTGGGCATAAATAGGAAATTTACAAAAGAAAAATATCAATACCCAACAAATACAATGTCCAAAATAAAAGTCCACAATACCATTTCTTACATACCAAATAGGCAAAGTTTAAATAAATAAACAAACAAATAAATAAAACAAACCCAGAGTAGGAGAGCATGCAAGGAAACAGGTATTTTCTGGAGGACACTTTGCCAGTACATGTCAAAAACCTTCCAAAGGTCTGTAGATCATGTGATTCCCAATACCCTGACTGTGCCCTGTACTGTGCAGAGACCAGGGTGAGCCAACTAGGAAAATCCCACCCTCTTGCCACAGTGATGGGCCAGGTAACCCAGTCACCTTCCCCCAGGCCAAATGACTGATTTAGTTTTGGCCACTTGACCCTATTCAAGCCAAAGAGACTCACAGGGAGGTTGGCTGGGGCTACTAGGAAGGGAGATGAAGAGTCCCCAGACTCCTGCTCTCCCTCCTTCCCTGGAATATAACAGAATACACTGAGAACGCTGGGAAGCGCTGCAGCCATTTTGCCACCTGTGGGGTGGTGCCAAGGATGAAGCTGTCCTGAGGCACAGTGGAGAGAAGAAAAGGACTGGGTCCTTGAGGGTCTTGTGGGGCCACTGAATCACAGCAACCCCGAAGCCTGTCCTACCTCTATACCTTCAGGTTTTGGGTGCCAGTAAATCCCCTCTACTGTTTGGTTTGGGCTCCCCTAGCAGCAGACCAGCCCCAGACAAGGATTCAGACCAAGGCAACACCTGTATGTAGAGTGTGGAAGTGAGACAGAGGAGGGAAGTGTGTGTGATGCAGCCACTTTCCATTGGGGGCAACTGGAGCGCAATGCCACCTGGGAACTCTGGGATACAAAATAAAATGTGCCTCCATGTTATCCCAATCAAGAGGCAAGAAAGCAGCTCCCCATCCACCATGAGATGGAGGCTGCCTCTGGGGGCATTAGCAGCTGGGAGTTCCGGTTTGCCTGTGTGCTGCTGGTCAAGTGTGCTCACGTGGCCAGCGGAGAAAAGTCCCAAAGCAGACAGAAGACTCACATTCACAGCAAGAGAAGGCAGACCTCTGCCTGTAGGCTAAGCTGGTTGTTGTGCTGTTGGCAGCAGATACAAGGTGCAGCCCCCTTTAACCCATGCTTCTATCGATGGGAATTTATCCCAAGGAAGCACTAGAAGGGGCTTCTCAGGGCAGAGGCCTCTGTGGTCAGGAACCCAGGCCGTGGGGCCGACCTGGGGCAAGTATTTCTCTGTGCTCCAGAGTCCCCCTCCATAATGGAGACATAAATCAGTACCTGCCTCAAGGGGTGGCTGGAGGATTAAATGAGTCAGAATATGCGAAGGGTTCCTATCAGAGACGCAAACATAGTAAACACGCTGAGATGATGTTAACTGTTACAAAAATTAATGCGCTTGGTAACAGCAAAAAGTTGGAAATAAACTAACATCCTGAGGCCTGTTGTTTATATTATAGCAATTCACACAGTGAATTATTACATAGCCACGAAAACCCCCACAACCCTTACAAAAGTGTAACCATTGACACAGAAAGATGTTCATGATACATTGTTATGAAAACAAAGCCCCTTACAACACAGAATGTAAAATTGTGTCAATGTCAGTTTCCTGGTTTTGATATTGTACTATGGTTGTGAAAATGTTACTACTGAGGGACGCTGGGGGACGTTGGAGGTAGGGTACCTCGGGACCTCTCTGTACTACTTCTGCAACTCTCTGTAAGTCTAAAATTATTTCTAAATAAAATTTCTAAATTTCTAAAATTGTTTCTAAATAAAATGAGAAAACAACTGTTTACAGGAAAATTTCAGCGAAAACGACAGAGTCACCATGTTCCCTCCCCTCCCCTCCCCTCCCCAATTTCTCCTATTGCTTAGATCTTAGCATAGTACATTACCATTGAGAAGCCAATATGGAGAGCATTTCAGATCTTGTTCCCAGCAAGACCTCAGTTTGGCTCAAATAAACTCAATTAAAAAATTTTAAAAAAAAAGGCCATTATGAAGACGTTGCTATTAACTGAAGTCCGTAGTTTACACTGGGGTTCAGTCTTGGTGTTGTGCATTCTGTGCGTTTGGACAAGTGTATAACGCTGTGTATCCACCATTACAGCATCACACACAGACGTTTCACTGCCCTAAAAAGCCTCCATGTTCCACCTAGTCATCTTGCCCCACGCGCAACGTTGTGATCGTTTTACTGTCAGCGTAGTTTTGACCCTTCCGGGATGTTATGTAGTTGGAATCACACAATATGTAGCCTTTCAGACTGGCTTCTTTCACTTAGTAATATTCATTGAAGGTTCCTCCATGTCTTTTCGTGACTTGATAGCTCATTTCTTTTCATTGTTGAGTAATATCTCATTGTATGGATGTGCCACAGTTTGTTTATCTACCGAGCACTTTTAAAATAAGGAAAGAAGCCCTCCTTTAGAAAGGGGGATAAAGTGTATTTGGGAGAGACAAGGCCGAAGGAAAAGGGGTGCCCAGCGGCACTGACTGACGGCGGTGCTGCAGCCTGGTGAGGAGGGAACTTCAGCAGAACAGGCATTGCAAGGGAGAGGCGGCGGGTTGGAGGGGAGAGGGGCAGGGAAGGAAGGCAGGGCACCAGCAGGAGGTGCTTCGATGGAGCCTGAGCCTCTGGGTCCTGGAAAGAAGGTGGAGGCATGACAGGTGCAGGAGCCACTGAGATCTTATGTCACTGCATGTTGACCTACGTCTTCCGGAATTTCCTGCCTGGCTCATGGTGGGTTTCAAAGTATTCACTACTCCTTCCTGGCAGCTGCAGTCGGGAAGCGCTCACCACCGAGCGACCATTTTATAAATATGCTGGAGCATTTCCCAAGAGACCAGGGACTCTGAGTCTGGACATTTAGCACCTTCGTGGCCAAACTGGAAGGCTGCCGGTTGCCACTGGTGCTGGGGTGTAATTCAGCCAACAACAGCCGAGAGCCTGCCTGACGTCACTGCAACCCCAGGCCCTGAGTAGCTGGGGTAGACAGCAGAGGTTACTCCCCTCATCCTCAGTATTGAGACAGACTCTCAGATCCCAGGGCTGAATGGGGCCTGAAAGGCCATCTGGTCTACCCTTGGTATGCCACTGGGCTCTCCATGGTAAATCCTCCAACAGGTGGTCTTCCGGCCTCTGCTTGTTCACCTGCACTGCCCAAGCCAGCCACTCCAGTTTTAGGCAGCTGAAATGATCGGGAAGCTTTTCTGAAACCTAAAGCCTGTCTCTAACTTCTGCCAAGAGGTTCTGGTCCTACCGCACAAGACCATTTTCCACAGTCAGTCACTTGGATATTTGAAGCCATTCACCTGTCACTACTGTTCCTTTCTCCAGACTAGACGGCTTCAGGGCCTCAGCTGTCTGTGGGCAGCAGGGTGGCACCCCCTCCCTCAGGCGTTCCAGCCCACACTTGAGAAGTGAGGAGTGATTCCAAAAGTTATTTGGGGTTCATCTCCACGGGGGATCCCCCTCCATCATCTATTTACTTATTCAATCATTTATATCACTACGGACTCATAGATATTTATGCTTTAGGTTATAGCTACTTTATTTATTTTGTTTCTCAAATTGTTCCAGCTTTGGCCATTGGGAGCTCTTTTGACTGGTTCCTATGTCCTTCTGACATGCTCCCATTAATGAACTTTTTTTTTTTTTTAATACTTTCTGGTACTTCAAAATGCTCCAGGTTGATCTTGTATTTTTCCTGCCCCTGCCCTAGAATCAGCTATTTCTCTAAGGATTGTGGTTCTTTTTATTGGAAAATGGCGTTTAAACACAAGATCTAGCTGCCAGGTGTGCTTGCTGTTCCTGGGGTGTCATTCATTCTCAGAGGATAAAGCTAGGGACTATATCTATGTATACTAACGCATGTATATACCCATATCTACAGTTATTTTCCGGTCTCTCCGTATATCTGTGTGTATCAAAGTCAACACAAATTTAATACCTATACCTCCTAGTCGAATCCAGCACTACAGGGTTCATTTGAGCACCTCATACAGTAGTAACAGGCTTTGCTATGGCAGTAATACATGTTGGATGTTGCAGGAAGGCTATAGTACACAGCAATTATTCCCCCAGTGACTTTGGCATCATCCATTATCCACACACCCTTTACCTGGCAGACATTTGGCTACCTGACATTGGACTCATCAAGATGAGTTGGCATACTGCCAGAATGACACCTGAGCCCAAGCTCATGCCCAGATCCACTCTGAGGCTGCACAGGATCTATGCTAAGAACTAGGGAATCAGGCCTGACCCTGCTCTGGGGCTGTTAGCACTGTGATAGGAAAGGCAAAGGTTAGGAAACCCACCGGGTTAGGCCCAGGACGAACCAACAGGGTCTCTCGGTCCTCTCGGTCTTGTGTAACCCATGCTCCCCGACTTCAGTGTAAAATAAATGAACAGGGACTAGAGTTAGGATAGTGACTCGTTACAATCACTGATGCCTGGGCCCCAACACTGGTGAGTACAATGCACCGTGGGGCTGAGATGTGCCAAGTTAAGAGATGGTGTGGGCAAGCTTGACCCCTGGCTTCGGTCTTTTGGGGTTTCAACACGTGTCATCACCCCTGACGTCATCATGGCCCACATATATCTCCTGTCCTTCGTGGTTCCCTGACCTCCCCACTCCTCTCTCTTGGCTGCCTCTCCCATGCTCACCCTCTGGTCTTTGCCATCGCCGGGAATCGCTCTCTTTTGGGAACCATGAACCTGCAGCTCTTTCCTTCCAGTCTTCTTTGACTCCTCCCCCATCTGCTGTTTGGCCCCCCTGGGGTCTCCAGCCCTCCTTGCTGCACTGCCACAATTCACGTGCTTCCCTGTCTGCCTTAGGCCCCGTGGTCAATCTCTTCAGTTCTCGGTTGCCAGCCCTTCTCTGCTTTGCGCCCTCAGTTCTCAGTCTCACCAGCTCTGCCAGTTTCTGAACCTGGAGACGCCAACTGGACTTGCTCCTTCCTGCTTTGAGGCACGAAGCCAGGCCCTTGGCACTCCTTGAAACGTCTTTTGTGCCAGGGCCATTGGCTTCATCTCCCACCTCTGCCCCGTGACTCTGTCAAACCTTTATCTTTCTCTATAAATAGACCCAGGGAAGGCTTTTCAAGTATGACTCAAACTCCAGAAGCCACACAAAAGACAAGATTGATCAATTCAGATCCATAGCAACAAGACCTTGGATGTAAAAACACCTCGGGCAAAATAAGACAACCTAGGAAAGAATACTTGCTCCTCTGCTGGTCAGTGATTTCAAGGAGAGCAAATGAAAGCACTTGACAGACAGTCCAGCAGGTCAGAGCAAAGGATGGCTCACTGGAGACAGTGATTACTGGACAGAAGAGGAGGCTGAGCACATCAATAAATCAGGACCAGAATCCTTGCTCACAGTCCGGAGGGACAGGGGACAAGTCACCAGTCACCACCAGCAGGACACAACTGTAGCTCCTCCCACTGGGAAGACAGGAAAAGTGCTGACTCCCCCTCATGGCACCTGGGCTTCTTATACCCTAGAGATTCCATAGTAAGTTACATAGGCAGCCATTTCAGAGTCAAGCTTGCCTGCACACAACAGGTTTTCTTGTTAAGGCATCTCGTCCTCAACCTTCTTGCCCGTCCTTGGCCACCAGCCTCATCCTACCACACTATGGAAGCCACCCTGGGCTTCTCACCAGCTTGTGTTTGTTCCTGCACTGGTCAGGCTCAATTTACAAACGAAGGGCTAGTATCCTGACTGTGTAAAGAACTCCTAGAAGTCAATCAGGAAAAGACCATCAATTCAATACAAAAATGGTCAAGATATGATCAGAAAAGCAAATAAAATTATTCTTAAATATATGAAACCCAGTCTCCCTCATAATAAGAATGACATTGAGATATCATAGTTTACCTATCAGAATTAGCAAACATCAAAACATTTTATAAGAGAGTCTTTTGGTGGGTATTTGGGTTTGGCTTTCAATTCCAATGGGGGTGGGAGTGGGGAGGGGGACTGTTTCCCACACTAATAAACAATGTTCCGACACCAGCTGAGTGTCCTAAAATCCAACTCAATTCTGTCTACCCGGAGACAGTACCAGATCCCCCAGGTTCAAGTCCTACAAGATCACCCTCTGCTTCAGACAGTAATTATAAGTTCAAGTTGTTACCTGCACTTCTGATTGAGGGGCTACAGATGGAGGTTCCAATAACCCCCTTCCCTCTATCCCCCCTCCCCCCACCCCCGCCAGCTCCGGGGGACCAATCACACATCCAGGTTGTTACATGCACTTCTGACTGACTGATTATAAATCAAAGGTTCCCATGATCCTCTCCTTGCGTTTGATTAATCAGCTAGAGTGGCTCACAGAACTCAGGAAACCTGCTTACCCATTAGGTTACCAGTAGGCTTATTGCAAAGGGTATGATTAAAGGATACAAATCGAGAGATCCAAGATGGCCCAGTAGATAAACACTGTGCCTGCGTTCTTCCGTGAACACATTAAAATTACAACTAAATTATAGAACAATCAACCCGGAGAACCATTGGAAGTGTAGCTAAACAGAAGTCCTATAACTATAAATATAAAGAAGAAGCAATGCCAAGACTAGTAGGAGGGGTGGAAATGTGGAGTGCACCTCACACCTGCAGAACAGGCCCCACACCTGTGGGTGGCTGAGAATCAGGAGGGATATCTCAGCTGCCTTTGTTGTCCCCCGAGGAGTGAGGAACCCAGCCCCCTACACCAGGCTCCCCAGCCCAGAGTACCGGTGCCAAGAAAAGTAGCCCCCACAACATCTGGCTGTGAAAAACAGTGGGGTTCTGAAAGTTTGGATGGGCTGGAAGGCTGAGGGAAACCGAGATGTCCTCTTAAACCGCCCTTGCACAGACTCACTCACTTCCAGGCATTCACCTTGGGCTCCAGCGGAGGGATGGTGAATTCAGGGGCCTTGTAGACATACAGGGTGCAGACTGAGGAGTGTGGCTTCAGGGGGAGGACTGGAGGACAGTTGGCATTTTCCCGGTGAGAGGTCCTCCTCCCATGCAGCCGTCAGGCAAGCGCCATCTTTTCTATGTTGAGCCCTCCCCCACAGGCCAAATCTTAATCTGATTGGCCTGGTGAGCTCCCCTGCTCCACCTTGTTGACTCAATGAAACCCTGCCCCACACAACTCACACATCGCTAGAGGCACTTTCTCCAAGAGCAGCCAGCTCCTCCCAAATTGCAACCTTTCTTGGAAAACTATTGGAGTCCACGGGGGTGGGAGGCAACTAGCCTCAGTGTGTTCTGAGACTTTTGCTGAGTTGCTCCAAACTCAGCATAAGCACCAGAATTTACATTAACCTGGTGACCACAGTTCTTCCCACTCTAGTGACTCCCTGAAAACCTATCTCACCCAACTCGCATACTGCACAAGGCATTATCAGTGGCTGAACCTTAAGGGAGACGGCAGGTGGCAGCAGGCCTCAGGGTGTCCTGGGCTTTTTGCGGAGCTACCCGACCTAGTACTTGTGGCAGCTGTCCTCAGTTCACAGCATGGCCTAACACCCAGCACAGGTAGTGAACAACTGCAGATTGCTTTGTAGCTCCTACAAGGTTGCCCCCGGCTGGTCACAGGCAATGGCTGACCTGGGCTGGCACCAGAGCCACTCCCAAAACAGTTTACAAGGAATGTTAGAAAGGACTTTTTAAGACAGAAAAAAAAATCAAAATTATGATTAAAATTGCAATAGCTACATATCTATCAACAATTACTTTCAATGTAAATAGATTAAATGCTCCAAGCAAAAGACATAGGGTGGTTGAATGTATAAGAAAACAAATCCCTTACATACGCTGCCTACAAGAGACTCACTTTATATTGAAAGACACACAGACAAAAAAGTAAAGGAATGGAAAAAGATATTTCATGAAAATGGAAATGATAAAAAAAAACAAAAAAAGCTGGGATAGCAATACTTATACGGGACAAAATAAACTTTAAAACAAAGGCTATAACAAGAGACAATGGAGGACCATGCCAAATAAAGAATCCTGACCAGCTGAGATCCTGGCTGAGGGCACAGGAAGTATAGCTAGGTGGTGGAAAAAGAAGTTATAAATACAAACCCAGCCTCCTGAGTGACAGACTACATATTCTTTTTTTT
>NW_017731367.1:1683902-1688737 GCF_001890085.2 Hipposideros armiger | reverse complement strand
GCTTGCCGGCCATTGGACGGCCACTCATGGCAGCTCACGAAAGTGCACGCCCGCTGCCGGCCAGCATTGCCAGTGACTCACAGCAGCCCAGCTCCAGGTTGAGCTGTTGTTCACCATCTTAGCTGTAGAGGGCGCAGCATCACTGGTTCTCATGTGGGATCCGAACCAGGGCCCTACTGCTCAGAGCTCATGCTCCCAAGCCAACTCTTAACCAACGCGCCACTCAGCCGGCCCCAGACTACATATTCTTGATGGCTGTGTATACACATGTGCGGACATCCTCCTCCACCACCACCACCACCACACACACACACTTTTCTTCTCTTTCCTCATTAATTCATGCAAGTTTTGTTGGAAGTTTTTAGGTATCATTCTGTTATTCTAGACTGTGACCTAATTAGAGGAATCAACACAGCCCAGAGGTCTACACATTGCTAAGCTTTGTACTTTCTCAGTTTGGGGAGATGGTAACATCTCACAATTAATTGTATCTTGGGCAGAAAGAGAGTTGCTGTTGTGATATTATTAAAGTTCAAATATATATCGATGCTGAGTGGCTAAAGGGGGGGAAGGACTATACCAGTTACTAAGCTTTCCTCTCAGCTCCACAGTTTTGAATTGTTTTTGGGGGTACAGGCAAAAAGCTCCACAAACACCCCTGCTCTGCCAGCTGGCACGCACTGGATTTCTCCAACAGGTGCTCTTGAGGGCAGCGTTGGTGCTGGAGGGAGGGAAAGTGGCATGCTCCTGGTTCGACCTGTAGGACCCCAGCCTCATTGCTTCACCTCGGCAGCGCCCCCACAGCCGCAGCTGAATCCTGCTGCCATGTCCAAGGTCAGACCCAGCTTCGTTTCACCTTCAGATACCAGCACCAGGTGGGCAGCGTCCATCCTCAGAGACAGCTCCTCGAGTCGCTGCCTCCTTAATTTTTTGTTTTCTTTCTCCCTTTTCAAGTTACCCAGTCAAGAATTCTACCGCACTGTAAGAATCACTTGCAAGGTTTCTGACGCCTATTTGGACCATGCCCAATCCACACAGAAAGGAAATTTCTGTCTACTGGGACAGTCTCGAGACTGTATTGTTTGAAATCCTTTCTGAACAATAACTGAGGCTCTGCAAAAGCGTCTTGTCTCTTGGTGTGCCACACAGGCACGGTCACCAGTATGCCCCATGTGTCCATCAGTGGGCTAAGCCACCTAATCTAAACCAAACATTCCAGGCCTAGGCCTGGAGTGATTTACTTCAAGACCTCATTCTTTGAACTTCCAATATTCTGCACCTCAGTTAAGAAGCATTAACAACTATATCTTGATATTAAAATGTGAATTGAGTTTTGGCAATGATTAATTCTGATTAGAGAATATTGTTATAATGCTTTTATGCCCATGGTCCTGGCATTGTCTGGACTATCCCACGTTTTCTGTTCTGGAATGCATTTAAAATGAAGACCCATGCACCAAAGGGCAGAACTGCCAGCCACAAGCTCCCCCTCTTCCCTCATATGAAAGAGTCCACACGGGTTCTTGCTGATATTTCCATTTATTACTGCAGTAGATAATTGCTCTGAAAGTGCAACACTGCATCACTCCTGTCACAGCCTCGGCTCCTCCTCCGGAGAAGACTGGGAAATTCATTCTTAGCACATCATGGACCACAAGCCTCTCTGGGTGGAAACTGACTACCAGTGCCAATGTCACAGGGAAACACACACACGCGTGAACAGAAGGATACAATGAGAAGAGCACTGGAGAGGAGGAGGGGCCAGTTTCCAGTGGAAAACAGCAGAGGGGCCTTGGGAACAGCCCGCCTGTGCAAAGTGGAAAGCGACGCATCTTCCAGCAGCAACGTACATGTTTGTTAGGTTGGCCTTGGGGCGCCTTTTCCCCTTGTCTCCAGAACAGGTGACACCATAACCACAACTGTCACATCTCAGCAAAGCACAGGTTGATGGAGTCAGAAAGGAAAAGACCTCTCAAACTAGTCTGGAAAATGGGTGGTTTGGATGAACAGACCCCTCAGCCTCCCAGTGAAAGCTGCCGGGCAGAATACCTGGAGTGCTCTAGGCGTTAGATGCTGCGTAACCACGATACCTCTGCGTCTAACTGGCAGAGGGTCAGCAGAGTTTTGATGGGGGAAAAAAAACAACTTTCAAATACTGCAACGACAGAGAGGAAGGGGAAAGACGAGCAGCTCTAGAAAACACAAGAGACTAAAAAATCTGAATACATGAGACCAAAAAAAAAAAAAGTAAAAAACATGAATAGGGACAATACACCTAAGCACTGGGCGTGACAAAACCCTCACTCGTGAACATACTATGCACACGTGCACCCACACGCACACACATCAGGGAGATGCCCAAAGGAGGGCAGACCCAAACATCTGCTCTCTTTGGAATTTTCATGGCAATCAGAGTGTAGGCAAAAGTGAGGGCCTCCCTGCGGTCTAAACAGACCTCAGGGGGCCGCCTTTGCCCCCACAGGAGCCGATGCTGCACCTGTTTGCCCGAGCCCTTCACCGTGGTCTGGGCACTAGTTTGTTCTTCATATTCCTGGAGTTTAAATCGCTGCTAGATCTTATCCGATCTAACTTCACCTCTAATAGAAGCACCTCCCTTTTGGCCCTGTACTTCCGTTCTTTTAGGAAGAAGCATCCAGAGACAGTGGTGATTGGAGGGTGTTCAGGAGTTGGAAGGAGGAGAGTAATATAAATACAATAAGGAAACGCCTGCTACTCTCAAACAATTGCTCTGAGACCAACTGGCTAAGGCCCCCTGGCCTGCAAGGATAGGTTTTAGGAGAGACCTTAATTTAAGGTACTTCGATCTCTGCTCACAAGAGCCGAGTATGACAGTGTTCCCTGGAGGCTGCTGGAGGACTGGTGCTCAGTACTTCCATCCATCCTCGATGCTCTCCAGCCCCTCTGACGTCAGTCCTCCCGAGTCAGATCCGCAGCTTCTCTGAGGCACGCCTGGTCATTTTAAAAGCATGCCTACAGTGGCCTGCAGAGGTTTCTGTGGGCGTCCTGGGTCAGCACACACATGCTAACATATACACCAGGAGCTGAGGACTGAAAGCAGGCGTTTCCGACCACTGCAGACAGGTACAGCCATGCGAAGAAAGCCGTCTGTCACAGTCACCTTGTCTTCAGGCGTCCCAGCTTCAGGATCACAGAATTTACCACATGAAGGTGTTAGTACCTGCCAACATTACCGGCTTGTGCTTCCCTTCCTCAATGAGGGGCGTGCAAGAACCCACAGAAACAGGCTGGACGCACAGGCCCTGCTCATCAGGAAACATGGCTCCCGACACTGCCTCCGCTCCAGGTCCTACACTCGGAACCTCTGTTAGAATCTCGCTCCTAACCAAACCGATCCTGCTCCAGCTTCATTTACAGTCATACCTTCTAAGCCGCCTCAGTGAAACCCGTGTGGCCCACTGGACTGCAAGTCTAAGTGCAGCAGTGCCGAAGAAAGAAAGAGCCCCACAGGAGGGCATAAGGCAGGAGACCACACAAAACCAGTAACACATTTCCAGAAAGTGGTGGGCTTTGGGGAAGAGGGGAGTGAAATAAACAAAACATCCCAATAATTTAATGGCAGAGCTAGAAGAGAGCATTTACAGCTATTCCGGGACTCTCGAACAAAAAGCTTTTCCTGGATGCACAGACATTCATAACACTGATAATTCTCAGTTGACAGCTCTGGCTTGTACACGTGGTCATGACGCCCTTCGTACAGCAAACAGCACGACAGAAGGCCCAAGAGGCATCTGGACAGCGCACAGCAAAACGCAAGGCTGAACTCCCCCAACAGAAACCCATTAAAAAAAGGTGTGTCTATGACAAAGTCACGTTTGCTGTTTCTCCGCTTTATAAAGTCCGCGACGCTGGAGGGTGTCTAGTAGAATCCATCCTCCAGGAAAGAGTGCAAAAGGGAGCTCGCGGCTCAGGGATGTCCCTTCAGTGAGCAGATGGAAGGCCCAGCAGGAGACCTCCCATCCATCGGACAAACACACACACACAGAAAAGGATTATTGCCAGCTGGTGGACTTTCACAATGTGATTTTTGTATTTCGAAAGCTTGAATTGTCCCTGAAAGAAAAAAATGGAGAAAACAGAGCATTCAATACACAGATCGTCTATAGGCAACACACACATCCGGGGTGGGCCTGGGGCCCTCATGACACACCCCAGGACCATCCTTACTTGCTAATCTAAGGCCAACACAGCAACCCGCCTCCCAACTCCCTTCAAACACTTCAACTCAACTGTTCACAAAAACAAAAGATTAGAAATCACTCAAATGCACATCAGCAGGGACTGGTTAAATATTAATGTTATGGCCCATTCATACAATGGGACACTGTGTAGCTTAAAAAAAAACACACGGAAGCTCCCTATGAATACGGAGAGATCTCCAAGAGACATTGATAAGTTACGGTGCAGAACAGTGTGTGCACATAGCATGCTTCCCATTGTGTAAGTGGGGGTGGGTAAACAAAGGTCATAGTTTATATTCGCTTGTATACACAAAAGATCTCTAAGACTCCACAAGAAACCAACAACAGTGGTTACCTGGGGCAGGGGAAGGGGACACAGCGGAAACTGGGCAGAAGGAGTAAGCGCGGGAGGGAAACCTCTTTCTCTCTCACTTACACACACACACACACACACCTTTTTAAAAAATGGATCCATATTATTGTATTATTTATTAAAAAAAAATCAACCAACCAGCCAACCAAACCACCCTTGGTTCAAAACTTACAGCTGCTTACAAAGGAATATTTCAGTGGTCCAATCTTAGAAGCTTGGCTATAATTCTTGAAAGAGAAGCA
>NW_017731367.1:1618489-1683757 GCF_001890085.2 Hipposideros armiger | reverse complement strand
TGTGTGTGTGTGTGTGTGTGTGTGTGTGTGTGTGTGTGTGTGTGTGTGTGTGTGTGTGTGTGTGTGTGTAACAGACCGTGAGATGTGTCCTCCTAGTTGCCCTCTATTGCAGACAGGTTTGGCACCCTCTCGTAAAATTCCTGCTCCCACTAGAAATCCAACGACATCTTAGAGGTTCACATTACCCTTTGCATCCCGAAATCTAAGGGCTGGAAGGGGCTTTAAAGGTCACCTCATCTACTGGTCTGGCCCAGTGCTTCAGACTTAAGTTTGTCTGAAGTTTTGAAACAGAAATTGTCATTAACCTGATTTTGGAGTTATCAGCTCCCTTTAATTTTAATGGGGGCATTGTAGAAACGTTGGCTTTAACTAACCTACCTTCAAGTTCAAGTTCCCACAACTGACTGGGCAAATGGCAGTGGGTCCAGAGGGATGTGCTCAGCCCAGCCAAGCAGTGTTCCCTGCTACTATTGGCTAACGGGTTCTCCTCCACGATGGCGGCGGCTGACTACACAAGAGCCCGTGCTACCTAGAGAATGACTCAGACAAGCACACTGAGAGGGGAAACAAGCTGGTGTAGGTGGACTCTGGCCAGGAAGAAACTGACGTTATCGCAAAAGCCCGTTGGCATTTTTGTACCTGATGAGCATGACCATGGAGTTCACTATCAGTGGCTACTGAGCATGTCAATGATTGCCATCGAAGGGGTCAAAGACTCGTCATAAAGTCTCATGGGGCGAGCGTCTTTTCAAAAGGGGCTTTCTAAAGGACAGAGCCTACTGAGGTGCCACAAACAGCTAGCGAAGGATAAGGAACATATCCGATCACAAGACAGAGAAAAGCAGGCAAAAATGATGTGTGGGGGCTGCTTCTGAGACCCCTTAGGGACGAGGAGCTATCAATAGAACCCCAAGTCTACGTGACAGAGGACCCCCCCAATGACAAAGCAGTGGTAAGGAAGGGGTGTTTGCTGTGTTCTGCTTCCTCCCTTCTGATGCCACCTCTATCCCCACGGAGTGACGGGAACACCAAAGGCAATGAGCAGGAGAAATGAGACAAGTGGACAGGCAGGCAAGGTGTGGCAAGGGAGAATCAGAGCGTTTCCTGACTGTGGGAGAATTGTTCATCTGGGAATAGGAGATGGCAGGCAAGGGTCTGGGTCCTATCAGCTGCTTAGTGACAGAAAGAAGAGGATTTTCAGGATAAGTCATCACCATAAGCAGGTCGTCATCTTTTGGGCGTTCCTGTATTGTGCTGGCATTAGGCCAGAAACAAATTGTTTCTGTGGCAGGTAAACGAAAGAGCTCTGTAACACTGCCACTTAGATATTTAGTATTTATTCTAATTATTTCTATTGCCATAGATCAATTCATAGTCAGAAGATCTAAGGAGGCACAACCATCCTATGGTCTATTGGTAATAACGGAAAAGAGGGCGAATAGAGGAGCCAGGAGGATCAGCTGAGCTTCTCGTTTGATATAAAAAAAAGAGCAACAAGGGTGGGTGACAGGCTCCTGACAATGACAAGCTGGTAGCAGTTGGTGGCTCTGGTCTAGTCTTTCTTAAAAAGGGGGGTTGAGAACAGCTTGGTGCCAAATTTAGTCTGAGGAATGTGTTCAGCTCAGAGCAGCTGGGAACTAATCCTGGGTTATGTCCGTCACTCAGGCAGCCGTGCACAGGGAGATTAGGAGACAGGGAAAGGAGGCTGTGGACAGGAAGTGGCAGAGGACACAGGAGACTTCTGTTCTAAAAAAGATGGGCTTCTGTGCTTTTGAAAGCAAACTAAAGTTTAGAAAATCGAGTGAGTTCCCGAAAGGTAGCCAGGCCTCTCTAGCCACCTAGCAATGCTGGGACGGTGCGTGGGCTATGCGGAAGGATTTTATTTTTTATTACAGAAGATTTTTACACTCCAGGGCACAGAACGTGGGAGCCGAAAGCCCCACATGCTAGAGGAACTCTTTCTCTACTGGGTGACCCTTTGTCCTGATGACAGTCCTCAGAAATAGCAGAGCCCCATCCAAACTGGCTCCCACCTTCACATTCCCAGGCAACTTGGGGAGAACTGTTGCCCAGATACTCAAACAGCTTTCTCATCTGCTGTGCCTCAAGATGACTGCCTTTTTGTACTTCGAGAGAAATGGACAAGTACAAACTCTGGACAGAATGAACTGAGGTCACAGTTAGCTCCTGAGCTGGACCATGGAGGAGCAGGGTGGTCGGGTCCTCCCTGACCCGAAGAGAATGCCTCCTGCCCTCGCAACTTGCCACTGCGCTGGGGTCCACAGGGGGCCCCAAATGATTCTAGGTCCTCTAGGGAAAGCTGGGAGCCCCTCCTAGTCTCTGCTCTGAAAGGGGCTCCGAGGGCACACTCATACATCGGCCCCCAGACTTAAGCACACGTGGTCTCCAGGGGGACGCTGGCTATCAGCTGTCCAATCCAGGCCCACTCTGGCTTCCTCCCTTCTCCTTTCTGCATATTAGGTGAAACTACGAACCTCCTGGGTTCAGTGGGGCCAGTTTCAATCTCTAATCTCCCACTGGGTGGCCACACCAACTTCGCTCCCCAGCAGCACAGATGACGGGGTCCTCCCCCAGCAGCTGAGTGGGCCTGCCAGTGGAGCCATGGTTAAAAGGGCAACACTGATTTACAACGGAAGTCAAGTGAAATATTCCTGAAATATTAGCAGCCATATGTAATGGCATAAAACATCGGAGAGAACGTACGTGTGGTTCAAGAATTATTTAAAGAGCAGTTTTGATTTCTTCATAGGTCATGATCTTCATAGGAAGTGGCAGAAAAAAAAGGGAGAGAAGATGAGAAGGCTAAAGCGTCAGGGCCTCTAAAACGGCAGCTCAGACAAACGCCAGCTGGGTGTGTGTATATTGTGGGGAGCGTCTTTCAAGGTTAAATCAATACAGATGCAACTGGAAATCTTTTTCAAATCTGCTAAGACAATGAAGTGAGTTGATTT
This sequence comes from Hipposideros armiger, assembly GCF_001890085.2. Taxonomy (NCBI): domain Eukaryota; kingdom Metazoa; phylum Chordata; class Mammalia; order Chiroptera; family Hipposideridae; genus Hipposideros; species Hipposideros armiger. The sequence goes on along the minus strand of NW_017731367.1, from coordinate 1,680,785 downwards.
TTCTGGTTAGACTCCAGTACTCCTCTTAGACTTCAAAGTCTGCTTCAAAACAGCAGAGCAGCTGAACTATGAAGTGCTTTTTATCTGCTTATAAAAAAGACACAGTGGGGAGACAAGAAAAAGAACAAAGAAACTACAAAATGGCAATTATGTAAATAGGTGACTTTTTAAAGCAATTCGAAGGTATTTTTCTTGGGGGATTTTATGTTAGCTAAGGGGAGAGGACTAATTTTAAGTTTTCTTCCATTCTGACTATTCCAATTTCATTTTAAAGCCTTTTTTTTTTCATGGAACCTAAGATGCTATTGATTTTCAAAGGTATCATCATTTTATGTACTTTAAGAAGTAAAAATTGCCAATTAAACTATGACTAAAATCTTTCTTATCACATTCACTATAAACACTCCAATTTTAGGGGTATTAAAAGCAAAAAAAAGGACTCTTAGAAATAATTAAACATGGTAACATTATTAAAACAACTCAATTATAGCACCAAGCCTCTGGAAACTTAACTTAATTTACTTCTAATATCTGCTATTTTTCAGCCTGCAAATCACTGTACCTAATTATACTGCTGATGCACGTGTTTCATCTTCCTTGTGGATATTAGCAGCCACCTCAGAATTCCATGTTGACTACATTTTACAGAGAAATCTTTCAAATTGCCATTTTTCAAATCCAGTATTATCATCTAAAAACAGAATTTATAATAAAGAAATTAAACTATTAAAAAAAGAGGCATGAGAAAAAAAATTTTTTTAAAGAGGCAAGAGGGAGCATTTTTGAGATTTTGTCATCCGGCATGCGTCATCAGTTTGGCTCAAATAAACTCTTAGAAAAATTCTTTAATAAATAAATAAATAAATAAATAAATAAATAAAATAATTTAAAGGAAAAAAAAAAAGAGGCATGAGTCGCTCATCCGGTGTGCAGGAATTCTGGGACTGCTTATCTACTCCAGAGGGTAGCAGGCCCCTGGCCACCTGCTTGTGTCCCTCATCCCATCTCTTCTAGCCCATCTGAGGGAGGCAGGTCTCCTTTTCATGAAAAAGCCTCATTTCCTTCCTGGGAAGGGGGCGCTCTGAAGCAGTTACTACAGTTGGCACGTTCTGTTCCAATCTTAGAAATTCTCCATTTCTTAGGGATGGTGGCTGGTGGGGGGTCGCTACTGTCCAGGAAGACACTCTCAGGGGAGGCCCATGCAGACACCGTCCTTTCATCCATTCCTCTCATCCAGGATAAATGTACCCAATTTCCTCTGCTCAAAAGGCATACATGGACTTGGCACACTCTTCCCTGAACTACAAATGTCCTTCACGGGAACGCTGCAGTTGACCCAGCTTTGGATACCCGGGGCCTCTCCCTGCCAGTAAACATGCAATGGTCTAGTTACAGTACAACCTGGAGGTATGTCTCCTCCGGAGCCCCGACACCTACCCCCCAGTTCTCATTCACTGCTGGAACCCCGAATTCTATCACCATTTCCTCACAACTCACAACCACCACCACCAGCAAACGTGAGACATACCTCTCACCTAACCCATGTGGAAGCCTGTAGAGCTGCCCTGTGAGTCACAAGACACTGCCAGGTGGCTGAAAAATAGCCACGTCTGAGCAAAGGAAAAAGGATTTGTGGCACATTTATAATCATGAGATGCTGGCATCGGAAGAGATCTGAGACACGTTAAGTCCATGGAACCTCCTTTTCCAAATGAGGAAACAGAGGAATGGTGAGGCTGACCAGGGGACGTGACCCAGGGAGCACGATAAGCCAGAGGCTTTGGACTCAGTGTTTTTCTCTGAGACCGGGATAGTCATCAGAGAGGCTGGAGCAGACTCAATGCTGGCAGAGGCAAGGCTGGGGGTAAATGGGGAGCGGGCAGCCCCTGGGGCAGAGGGGCCCTACGGCTGAGAGGTATGTCACAAGGTTACAGAGAAGAGAGACAAGGCCCTACCCTGAGTATGAGAGACAGAGGGGGAGCGTCCTATCAGCGGCCGCTGCTGTTCACCAGGCCATGAAACTCCTCCCAGGCCCTGGCAAACCAGAGACAAAAAACACAATAGCACATTCAGATCAAAGGCTTTTTAACAGAGAGCAGACACATAACCCCACATCCCATTTCAGACACCCTCAAGGTCGAGTGCGGCCCACCCATACCTGGAAGCACAGCCGGGAGGTTTCGCACCTAGACCTTCCTCTCAGGTTGACAGTGGCGGCCAGTGCCTTTCAGGCACTTCTGCTGGCTTCTCCACTGGCGAAGTCTGGCCCTCACTATGCTCTCGAGGGTTTGCCAGTCCCTCGATCCACTCCTTCATCAAGTCTACCAGGGAGGCCCATGAGCTCAACCAGCACTACACACACACCGGTTTGCTGGACCCAAGGGCAGCAGTGGGGCGTGAGCACAGGTGGTGCAAACTGTCTTCATCAGGCCTCACCCTGAGGGCCAAGGCAGGTACCCAACAGCAGCACGATGGCTACAGAGGCGGCTCTCTCTGCTTTCCCATTTCCCATTTCTCAGCCTCCTTCCTCACCTTCTAACCTCAGACTCCAAATTTATATCAGGCTCCGTTTCTGACAATACCCATGTAACTGTCCTAAACCTTAAGCTGTGTAGGTCACAGCAGTTCAAACTTCCTAGGGAACAAAGCTCATTTCCAAGTTTCATGCTGATGAACTCCATTTAGAAATTGGGGTCAGGAAGGGATAAGAATGTGACTGAGGGGTACACAGTCTCAGGGTGGGGCGCAACAAAGAACAGGCCCTGGGCGGGAGGAGGGAGGAGGGGAACTGCTGGCCCAGGCAGGAACCCAGGGCCCTCCGCACCTGGAAGCCCTCAGTCACCTCAGGTTTTCTGAGGAACCGAGGTCCTGCTTCTTGTCCTAGCCACTTTTCAGTCCCATTAGGGACAAAAGGAGTTGGGAGGTTCCCTGGGAATTACATATATGATGGGGAATTTGTGCTTCTAAATCTCAAATTCCTTTTTTGTCAATTATTCCATCATTTGTTTAAAGGGGTGAGAATACCCAGGGTGATGACATATTGTGTCACTCACTGGGTTTAACATTATGGCCACTAAAATATACTTGATTACCAGGCCTTCTATAGGTAGCTTTTCTTCTTCTTCTTACGGTTTCTTCAGAGAGTATTACCAAAGCTACTAATACACGCTAACTGAATTGGAGAAAAACGTAAGACCGCCAAGCAAGGGTGCCAGTCTGTCATGTCACAAACTCCGTTTCCATAGCCCATCCTGGAGATGGTGACGTGATGAACTTTGTGAGTCCGTGACTGACATGAGAAGGCCATTTCACTCTTCACTCCAAATTAAGATACAAATTAAGGCAAAGCAAACTGATGCTTGGGCAGTGACCCAGGAAAGCCCTTTCTCGTTTTAACAGTGCGATTTAAATGTCAACTTAAATGTCAACAAGAAATTACGTGGTTGTGTCAAAGCTTCATCTCATTTATTCTTTTGTTTCCAGAAAGGCTTACACTAGTCCACACAGCAGTTCTGTGTCAAGGAACTGCAGAAATGTGGATTTCAGAGTTCCCCTCTGATCCATTCCAGTATTAAACTGCCCTCCCATTTTCTTCAGAAGTATCTTCCTCATAGTTAAACCTCACAGGAAGAATCTGGGTAAAGAAATTTCCTCACATGGACTCAGCGGAAATAAAATAGTTGGTCACAGTGATTGGTCCAATCACTCCTCTTCTCGCAGGCCACGCTCGGCTAAGAGCAAATCAAACACCTAAAGCTAGGTGCGAATATTCTAGCTATTTTCCATCTGGCATCCCAGGCTTATTAGGTAATATTAAAACTTGCTTCTTTTAAAGGTAAAGAAAGAACAAGTTAAACGTTAAAAGTGTTATATGAATGAAGCTTCTAAAATTATCCTGAAATTAATATCATCTACAGGGACTTTGGAACAAATTCAAATGACAGAATTAACAGTCCTTTAAAGACCACTCTCGTCTCAGCTCACTTACCAGAGCGCAAACTCTGAGAGCCAAGATCTCATTTCTGTATAACTCTGCTTGCCCCCATCTCCACCCAAATTCTGGCTCACAGCCTCACACTCAGCTGGCCCTCGACACTCATGGACAAGTTCAGCCTCCCGCCCATCCGGGCTTCCTTTACTTTGAACACCAGTAGAGGAGGATGTTTCATAAATGCTAAGCCAGGCCAGCAATTACGCTAAGGTGACCCAGTCCAATGGGCTATGATTTAGCTGTAACAGGAGAAGGGATGGTTTGGTCCTTGTCTGCAAAGCTCAATGCTTAAGTACAATGAAATCTAGACATGGTTAGGGAAACTCCCCATGATTTGACCCGTTTCTCCTCTAGAGTAAAGAAACAAAGAGAAGTCATTTACCCTCAACTTTCTCTGCAGAGGGGTCTGGTCAGTCTCCCCAGCCCTGCGTCCCAGGATGAAGCTGGCCCTGTCTCCCCCTCTTCCATTCCAGGCCAGATGCATAAAGGGAGTCAATGAGACTATTCCCAAGAGGGATTTCCTCACAAAAGACACTGCTGCTTTACATGGGTCTGCACCCAATTATATCTTGGTGGTCCCATGATTCTGGGTTGCAAGTCTGGCTGTTATGAGATTTGTTCTCAAAATGGAGGACACAGTCACTTGATGCCTACAAGGACCCAAACTTGCAAAACCTGAACGGTGACTGACCTCACTAAAAGGAGCCATGCACCTGAGCTAACACTCAATTTAACGAGGTTCCCATTTCTCAGTGGGACCCGTTCAGCCTTAAGAGGTGACCTGTTGGCAGTACAAGGGCGGGGGCAGCAGGCCGGTATCCCCTTTGGAGCAGAGCCGCTCACCAGGCACATGTGCATCAGTGTTTGCCTCAGTCACCCAGGAGCGCAGCAGGAAAAGGCCACAAGCAGTGCGATGCGGGAGGGGATGGAGGGGGGCTGGAAGAACCAAACAGCTGAAAAAGGACATTGGAAACGGGACTGAAACACAGCCAGGCGGAGGGACACTTGGCCGAGAAACCCAGGCCACTCCTAAAAAAGCCCTTCACCATTTCCAGCCGCCCTAATCTCCAGAATACTTTCTTCCTTCATGTCCCTTGAATTCTCAAGTCCCAGCAGCTGCTGTTCCTTGGTTCAAACAAAGTCACAGCTGGGTGATAGCCACTAGGGAGAGAACAAAGCAGATCAGCTCTGACTTCTGTTCACGTGGGGCCAGGATCAGAGGGGCCTCAAGGTCAGTTTGTTGCTTTCTGATCAGCTCTTACTCAGGAAGGTGACATCAAGCTCACCCCCTGGCCCAGTTACAGTAGCTGAAGTTAAGGTCAGTACATGTAACACAATAGTGGAAGGTGGAAGGGGAAAGGCCACAGAAGGTAATTCTTTGACAAATGCTGAAAACAGAGAATTGGCATTTCCGCATTACCATCACCTCTCTCGTTTTCTAGGCACTTCAACCCATTTTGGATATGCGCTAAACAAAGCAGCAGTGACACAAATGCCTCCAGCCCAGGGTGCTGGCCCCAGTGTGTGTTCTGTGGGATCCCGGGCCCCATGGAGACTGGTGGTCAGTCAGGATGGCACAAGCACAGGGTGTCACTGCCCACATGGGTCAGCCACTTCGGCAAACTCCACGTAATGCCCACAGCCATCTTCACAGATGCTACCTGGCAACCTGACCTACTGTCTGTAAAAACATTCATTTTTGGTTTGGTGGTAGCTCCCAAGAAAACCTGCAGGAACACGAGGCTTGCTGCAATTCTCCATGCAGGTTAGGGGCTTGCAGGCCCAGATCAGCTCAAACAAGCCAAGCCACAAAGCACAGGGGGGGCTGGGACGCCCTACAGTCACGTGGCCTGAGGAGCGCACGCACGCAGGCTGAAGCTGCTTCGCACCCCAGATCCTGCTGCACAGTAACCCTGGGAGAAAGGGGAGGGCTGGAGCCTGGAGAACTTGCAAGCAGAGCGAGCTCAAAGACGAAGATGACCTACGGGGGAAGCAGAAGGGAGAAGGCTGGCAAAGAGCTTGCGGCTCGGGCAGCTCTGGCAGTGAGGAAACCCTGGGAACACAAAGCAAGGAAGCTACACACGCACAGCCACACACAGATGGAAGCAGGGCTTGACCTCCAAGCAAGAGACTTCTCTGAAGTCAAGGGAAACGAGTCAGCGAAGCGAAGGCCAAGGGTTCCCCTTTCCAACCTGAACGACTTTCAAGCTGAATTCTGCATCAGAAATCATTGTCCTTTTCATGAGCATGACTAGATGGAAACTAAAATTCAAGTACCAGAAACTGGGGTCTCATTTTGAGAGCTAGATGTCACCTCATGATGTCAGACCTCAGCGGAAGTGGAAGAAAATAACCACGTGACACTGTACAATGGGCTGTGGAAATGAGGCTGCACTCCCCCGACGGCCCTCCATGGAGACGTCTGTGCCATTCCTTAATGCGGTGGCAGTCAGGCTGAAAGGCCACTTCTTAGATGCGCCATAAAGAGCAAGAGCATGAGACAAGCTAGTTTAGCACCATTTATTAAGTGATCTCAGCTGCTGGTGCAGCTGCTGCGTGTCAGCCTGTTCTTAAAACACAAATGCTCTTCCAATTCCTCTTGTCCAGGACAGAAGGATCTTCCAGGTAGCACGCCAACAGAACAAGAGACTCCGATGATGCCAGCTTCAATGATGATGCCATCCAGAGAGGGAGAGGGTCATGGCACATTCAACCGCGACTTCCAGAGGTTTTGAAAAAGGAGCCTTTGGGGGCCCAGCCTGCCTGGCATTCTAGTGGAAGTGCAAAAGGTTGGCACATTGGGAGAGGAAAGAGGGGGACGCAAGGGAAAGTAGCATTTGGGGGTCAATGAGGGTTTTCTGGTCCCTGTAGCTGCAGGGCTGGAGTACTAGGCAGACCTCTGGCTAAAGCAGCGAGCAGCACACTAAGGCAAAAGCCCACAGGCTCTCCTAGACTCTGTAAGGACTTGTACACATTTCTGTAAAAGTCAGGAAGAACTGCCTCAGGGTATTAGAGAGGGAGAACAGTGGAGGGGGAGAGTTGAAAAATCCCTCGTTCCCTTTCCTACCCAGGTGAAAAGCTTGCTCTTGGGGGGATGGGTTGGGGGGAAGGGAGGACCTTGGGAACCTTGAGCATAAGAGTCCTAGAAAAAATACAGTATGTGATCTCTCCAACCTGCGCTGAGTCTGGCTGGAGGGCAGAAACTACTTCTATTCCAGAACAAAGAATAGGACCAATCTGCCCAGAGGAAAACGGTGCTAACCCAGGACTACTAGGTCAAGCCACCAAGGGCCAGGGCTAGCTAATAATTCTCGGTGGCTACGATGAGGCACGTCCAGCCAGTGGATTATGGACCAACTCCTGTGGCAGCGTTCCCAGTTAGAAACTAGCCCTTAGCTAGTTTAAGCCAACTCCACCCACATTATCTGTGACTGCGTGGGACAAAGACTCCCAGTGGTCTGGCTGCTGAACACCATCGTTGGGCTCACTACTAGCCTGTAATAAGAGTAACGTGATGATGATATTACTAATGATGATGATGACAGTAGTAACATTACTTGGCCCTGTATGAGCAGCCTCCATCTGTGGACCTCCAATTACAAAGACTCAACCAGCCTCCCAAAGAGCTGTTAGGTGAAGTGTTATAATCCCCCATTTTACAAATGGGGAAACTGAAGCAGAGTGAGTGGTGGAGACTTGCCGAAGGCACACACTGATGCCAGAGTCACAGGAGAGAACTAGGCCTGGAAGTCCTGACCCCTAGCTGGCTAGCTCTCCCTCCAGTTGGTAAAATCTAATGGCCACTCCCCACAGCCTCTTCTGCAAGCTGAATGCATCTATGACATTCACTGAAGGAGCGAGCCCAATGGTGACTCCAGCTCCACTTCCCTGAGCCTAGGTAGAGCGCAAAGCTCACCTGCCCTATGGCCTTCACAAGTCTCTTAGGTTCTGCTCTCACGAGCACACTATTCTGCTGCCTCTAGGATTCGGCTCTACACACAAGGAAATGGAGTCACCATTTCTGATAAGAAGTCAATTTCTCAGGACAAAGAAACAGACGGAAGCTAACAGGTTAAAAAGACATGCAAAAGTCGGGCAGGGGCAGACAGGGGGGACTTGCGTGTGCAGTGAAATTATCTTTAAAAAACGGCAAGAAAAAGAAGAGTCCTTTGTCTTTCATTTTCAGATATGGTTAGCCAATGAAAGACAAGACGGCCTGTGTAAATAAAGCAAGCCCAGGCGCTGCAGCTGGGGTTCTGCAGAGGGGCTCTTGGAGCAGGTGTGCAGGGAGCCTCGCCAGCAAAGAGCTGCTTCCAGTGGCCAGAAGCCCTACAGGGGAAGGCTGGTCTGTCCCTTCTCCATAAGTCAGTCTCCTGTACGACCACATTCCTCTGGACCCAACTAAGGACCTGCTTCTGCTAAGCTGAGGGACATGCCCCCCCCAAACCCCCCCAACACGTACTTGATGCTGTCGGTGTGGGTTTTGTATTCCATAATGGTGTTGGGAGGTAGGTTAAGCACTCGCCGAAGCGTGTCCCGGATTCGGGCTGTGGTTGCTTGGTCGCTGGCAGTCTTATTCCATATGGAAATAATGTCCTCCTACAGGAGGGGCAGAGGTATCCATCAAAGCATGCCGGAGGCACGAGGGGGCAAAGGCAACGCGAAGCCAGACCTGCCCACGGGAGGCTTACCTGAAACCGGACAGAGACCACAGCCCCACAGATCTCCTCCCCAACCATGAACTGTTCCCCCAACATGGCCAGGATAAGATTCTCCCAGCAACGGGATGCCAAGCCCTTCCGCAGCCGAATAATCCACTTGCCACCATTTTTATTTGCATCATCCTGGGGAAAGTCAGAAAGCATAAAGTTAAAATATGGTTTCACAGCTGTTTTCTTTTGCAAGAAGTCAGTAAAAGGCCAAGGATCCCCTGAACACCAAGAGGTCTTGTCACCTTCCAATTATTCAACTTCATAGGAAAAATGGTGGTAGGACCAGAGAGAGAAGAAACAGGAAAAGAAAAAAAACAAAAAAACAAGGGAATCCTTATACAAGTCATTACAAAAAAAATGGCTAAACAGACCCTTTAAAAAGGATCCTTTTTTTCCAGAACTACTTTAGGAATCAAAATGAAATGATGTCAGATTTCAAACACAGATCATTCCTCACTTCATTTGCTAAGTGTTTACTGAGCATCACCATGTCCCAAATACACAGGCATGAAGCCACTGTCTCTACCCAGACCCAGTCTAGTTGAGGAGACAGAAAATAAACTATAGCATACAGTGTGACGAGTGCTGCTGTGACAGGGATATGCACAGCAAATGAGAGAAGACCGAGACAGAAATATTCAAGAGGCCACATTTAAGCTGGGTCTTGCAGAACATAGGAGTTAGCCAGGCCGAGCAAGCGAAGGGCTCTGAGGGCTCCGGGAAGAGCATGTCTGTGCAGAAACTCGGAGTGTGAGGCTGAGATGAGAAGGCAGGCTAGCTGCGCTGAAAGGAAGATTTGGAGGTGATGGGAGACAAGGCCTGAAAGGCAGACTAGGTGCGAGATCATGTGAGCTGCAGAGGGCTGCATATGATTGAAAAAATTTGGCGGGGGGTGGGGGGATTGGGGAGATGTGATCACATTTGTCTTCTAGAAAAATGCCCTGGCATCAGAAAAGGAGATGGATTATGGCAAAGCCAAGAGCTCAGCCCTGGGTCTCTGGTTATCGTCTGTAAGCTTGTTTATTACCCACTTTAATCATAAGTATACCATGGTCATATAGTACACACACACAACCAGTTCTATGGGAATAAGGGTAATAAAAAAAAAAGCCCTTTAATATTGCTGTAATACCATTTTAGCGATAAAACAATCTTGCAAAACCACCCAGCACCAACCCACCTGGACAAGCAATGGCATCAGTGTCTTTTCCTAGAGGTCCCCATTCTAAAGATGTACCAAATACTGATGCAGTTTTGAGAGAAGACTTTAAAATACTTTTAAACTCAGCAGGGCTAAAAAAAAAAAACCCAAAAACAACTTGCTCAGAAAAGCAGTCAGAGGCCCCTAGTCCTCACCTCCCACATGGGTTTAATTCCTTCTTTGAAGAGATGGAAGTCGCTGTGGCCTGTCAGGTCCCCGGGACGTACCATATGGCTGTAGAACCTCCAGAACTGCTCCACCTGCAGAGAGAAGGCCCCAGAGTACCAGTGATGTGTCTTTTCTTTGAATGAATGCAAGATTTCTTTCAGAGAGAGGCATAAACATGGAGGACACACTGTTATAGGCAATCCTTTCGGAGGATATATTTTCATCTGGAGTACTGCGTGGGAGGGAAAGCATGTTAGACCAAAGGATATGGTAAAAGAAAAATGTAATATTGTTGATACAAGAACAAACTCTTCAGATGAGAAATGCCAGCCTCAGCCAGGAGCCTTAGTTGGTGAGGTCACTCAGCCCACACGCGCCCTCCCGCAGAAGCCGCAGGGTAACCATCACATGCTGTGAGGACTGTGTTTTATCACACAGTGGAAACCCTTTAGTCCTGAGTGCCCCACAACCTCGGCCTGAATGTACTTCTTAGAACAAAATCACCTCTTGATCAAAGGCTGTTAACTGGCAAGTATGGCACTGGCTACAATGGAATATATTTTACTTCTGTTTGGTAACTGAATATAAGTGACAGAGTGAACTGCATGCACGGCTCTATCCAACGGCGCCTTTGCAAGGCCAGGACAGTCCAAAGCCAAGCAGGACGTAGTCTCTCCCACTGAAGTTTCAGTCCCTCTTCTTAGCCAGGACATTTGTGCTTCTCGCTCCCCCTTGACAGTCCTGTTAGAAACGTAGATATACTTCTCTATAAGTGGACGCATGTTTATACTCAGCGTGCTAGTCCTGTTTCTCACGGCAGGAATTCACAGAGGACACCTACCAAGTACTGGCCAGTGAAGAGGCACACTTTAGGAGAAAACAGAAAATGCGGAACGGTCAGAAAAGAAATAGTTGACATTTGCCAACACACTGCTGAGAAGGCTCGAAACAAACACACAGCAAGACACCATAGCTGTGTAGCTGAAAGTGGGGACTGAGCAGAGAGAGCTGCAGGTATCACTTCCAGGTTTGGGGAGTAACTGAGGAGAAACAGACCTTCCACTGTGTGACACGGCAGTCCCTTCAGCTCCTCTACAGAACAGGCCATGGGCAGTGTCTCACAGAAGTCAGGGAAGAATGTCATTCCTAAGGACCTCAACAGTGTCTCATCTCAGCCATTGCTACGCTCAACTGCATGCAGTGATTTGGGATAGTAAGTGGCCACATGTATACAATGAGCAATACTCTCTTTCCACCCTAACGCGGTGGACAGAAATAAAGCACACCCACTAGAAGCTTTGGCTCGTGGTATATGCGGAATTGGAGGGGGGTGGTGAGGAGAAAAGTACACACACCAGCCCCAATTCCCCAGTCAAGCATTGCTTTCTTAACGGTTTGGTCTCCTCCAATCTCACAGCCAGACTATACAATCTTACAGCCACAATCTTATATCTAAACCATGAGAGATGAAGTAAGCAGCTCAAGAAATATTATTAAACTTTGATTTTTTTTTCCCTTCTCTTAAGGTAATTTTGGTTTTTGAAACCAAAAGATAAAGGAAGTGTTCAGACTCAGAATATGAGGTTCAGAAATCACCTCAGCTACCTTACCCATTTTACAGCTGAGAAAATGGCTTCAGCACTCGCCCCAGCTGAGTCAGGCACCAGAACAATGAACCTGTGACTCCCAAGTTCAGTGCTCTCTCCATTTCAAAACACTGCCTTCTTAGTCTCCCTGGCGTCAGGAACTTTCCCATGCTGTCAAACACTAGCATAAGGACCAACGGGAAATGCGGCTCTGGGTTCAACGAAAGGTTTTGCAAAAGAATCATGTTCTGTGAGGAATTCTATATTGTGAGGCATGTCTTAATGCCCTGGATTATAAAACAGCAGATTGCAAACACTGTCACACATCCAGTGAGCACCGAGCAAGCCTTAACCCAAGGGAATGCTAGGAGAACTACCCAACTCAACACACGCACCCAAAGAACTGAAAACAAAAACCCTCTTTTCACAAGTTGGGTAAATATATACATGCTTTCCTTAACACGGAAAGAAAAATGCTGCAGACGTTTGTAATTACCACAAGATAACTGAACAGAATCCCCAGTTCAGTGTCTCCTCTGACCCTCCCAGGGCTCATCTGGCTGTTCACAACAGATGGCTGCCTTTCTACCTGTAATGTCTACCATTCCCACAGAGCAGGTAAAGACATTTTTGTGACAGATGCAGGAATATTTGGAATACAGCTGACTCTCGAACAACACAGGTTTGAACTGCGAGGGTCCACTTACACGTGCTATGTTTCAAATGACCCAGGCAGTTCAAAGCCGTGCTGTTCAGGGTCAACCTCATGGTTAGGAACCAGCATAAGCGGAGGGCTGACTGTAGTCACAGATGATTGCTGGCTGCATGGGAGGTCCACGCCCTTAAGCCCCAGCGTTGCTTAAGGGTCAACCATATGTGGATATTTTCAGAAGTTTAATTCTCTGGCAAGAATTCCTTTCTCTTCCGATCACCTGTTCAAAATTTTAAACTTCAATCTTAAACCCATGTCCTCTCCAAGAGGCTTTCCCCAAGTTGAAATGAATCCCTTCCTTCCTTGGAGCTCCAAGAGCTCTCTAGCCACGCCTTCCCAATGGCACTCTGTCTCCCTGTGTTAGAAATTCCTGGCCACGTCTTATTTCTCTAAAGGCAAGGTCTTAATTCATTTTAGAACCCTAATAGAGCCTTGAATTCATTCAACAAACATTTCTGGAACCAAAAATGCACCAGTGCACAAGCTATTTTTAATATTTCAAAAAAGCCTAACTTTACCAGTGATAAGGGAACATATCCACTCAGAGCAGTAATCAGATGACCTGATTACTAGTTATATGTGTAGCATATCTGATAAATAATAAACAGATAAATAGATATAGCTTGTCTGATCAGCAAACATTTTAAAAATTGGAGCCTCTTGTCATACATTCCGGTGCACTGGAAGAGTGACAGAACGTGGGCTTTGAATGTGGCTGTTACAACCTGCCCAACCTCTCAACACTGGTTCCTTTCCTTAGTCAAGTCAACTACAACTGACTTGAGACTTTAGATCAGATACTTAACCCAAGTCTCACTCTTCTCATTTGTAAAATGTGGGTAACATCACTGACCTCATAGGGCCATCGTGACGATTGGAGGAAGTTACACAAAGTGCTTATTACTAGGTGCTTCCTTAGTAGTACTGATTTGTTGTCACGTTTACTGACTATTGCAGTTTCCTTTTCTAGTGTCTACACTTTAAACAGGACAGGTACCTCAATAATTACAAGAAAACAACAAATCCTGCATTTGATTCTGCCCAGAGGTGGAATGTACAGCACGTAGGAAGTGCATAATAATCTTGGTTGAACGAGACTGGTTTTAGCTGCAGACAGCTTCTAAGGAACACAATCCCAGCTACCTCTGAGAGCGCTAAGACAAAGCCTGGGCTCTCTGTACTGACAGTACCCACAACAACAATTATTAGAGATTTCATTTCCTTTCTGAAGGCGGGAAAAAGATGCTACTTTATACATAATCACTCACCTATCCAAAACCCTAATGAAAGGTCCTTAAATACAGAGTCTTCTGAACTTGAACATCAAACTTCATGAGAATAGACACCATATATTATAAAATTTTGTATCACCCCTGACACTTTGCACATAGTAAGGGTTCAATAAATATCTACGTAAACAAACCTTATTTTTGTACTGCCCCCTTCTGATAATTCCATAATTCACCTACTTGCTACCTATAGACATCTAGTGAGAAACCTATGAACAAATCTGACCTCGGAGACTCAGGAAAGCAGAATCCTACACAGGTTTCCAGAAGGGTAAATAAACATAATATAAGCACAGGCATGAATTTACTACCAAGGTCCACTACATTAACCCACTCAGTACTCACGGAGGCAAAGGTGCCAATCTGTTTGATATTCTGTTCATAGCTCTGTGAGCTGGTGGGACGGCCGGGGGTTCTTCTGGAGTACCAGAAAGTATAGTTGTACTGCAGGGGGTGCTCTGCTGGTCCAGGGACAACAGCCTGTAAATTAAAGAAGGTGTGTTAATCCAGGCATTTTCCACATGCTCTTAGACTGAAAAAACATTTTGCAGTGTCACTCTTTACTACCGCCACAACTTAGAAAGGATACATCCTTAATTGCCTGCAACGTACACCAGATTCTGCTCACACAGTATATTTCTTTAGTGGTTAACTGATTCTAAATTCTTGTAACATTTTATCAGTGTTCTTATGGTTTTTGTAACTTTCTACTTCATAACATAGGTATTTAGTTTCTATCTTGTCTCAACGAATTTCCAGGGCCAGCATCACCTCCTCTATGATATTCTATCAGTTATTGGGTAGTGACCTGGGCAAGCTGTTTAACCTGTTTGTGCCTCAGATGCTTCTCTGCAAAATGGGGAAAATAATAATAACCACCTCATAGGGTTACTGAGAAGGTTACATAAATTTATAGATGTAAAGTGCTTAGCACAGTGCCTGGCACATAGTAAGTGCTCAATAAACGGCACCGACTATTATTATCGTCACTATTAAATATATGCTCCTTGATCCAGTTTCATTCACCTTTGTGTCCCTTCAGCACATAAAATGCTTGCATTTAGAAGGTAGTCAATATTGTGGAATGAAGCAATTAATAATTGCTTTGATTTTTCAAGAAAGAAATTGATCCACCTATCTCTCATTGTCTAAATTTTCTCTTTTCCAAGTCACTTTCAGCTTAGGCTATTACTGACTGAAGAGTCTAAAATTTCAAAGCATGTGCAAGATTTGAAATATTCTGCAACATCTTATGAAGCAATAAAAGCCTTGTTAAACTCCAGGGTTAACCTTCCCTACCTCAGGCTAGGAGAATGCTGGAAAACAAGAAAGCATCTCAAGGTCCTGTGACAAAGGAAAAGTTCCGAGTTCCTAAAATGAGCTCTAGTGATTCAACAATCTTTTCTTAAGAACAAAATCAGATATTACAAAACAGTGTGCAATCAAGTTAATCTAGTATCTTCCAGATAAATAGATTCCATGTGATAACCACGTCTCAGGTCCAAAGGCAACCACATCTGTGCAGCACAAACCCACCTTCCTCTTGCTGCTGCTCTGACTCTTGTCTCGTTCCGTTTTTTCCTTCTCACCATCTTTCTGTGTGCTGTTTTCTTCATTCTGATCATGGTCCCCACTGTCATCATCTTTCAATCTAAATTAAAAAAGCAAAACAATGTTATCCCATGATTGAGCTGACTCTTGCTTACCTAACAAAGGCATCAGGTCACATGAACTGCCATAATACCAACCCAAAGTCACTCAAAATACTGGCAATGAGATGAGAGAAGGGCAAGGGAACTCAGAAAGTTAATTAGGAGGATTAAACAAAAATGAAATGCCCATTGGCTAATGTGTGAATTCCAGAAAGCACCATCTATCAGTTTCCTAACAAGCTGTGCAAAGAAGAGGTAAACAATTTAAGAAATTGTTTTCTCTGCCAAAAATAGTCAATAATGAGAAGAGTTTCTGGATTAAATAACTGCTCTGGCATTTCAAATGAAGTTTAAAAACTTACCTATCTTTCTTGCCACTTCTTCTAACCATCCCTCCTATCCTTCCCCAGGGCTACTGCTTTTGTTCAGGCCCTCTTGTCATCTCAATTATTACTGTAAATCCCTAAATGGTCTTCCCAACAGGAATCACCCCCACCCATTCCATCCTCCACATAGCCACCAGCATAATCTTTCTAAATGCAAATCAGACCATTTAACTTCCATGCTTAAAACTCTCAGCTGTCACTGGCTCTTTCATGCCCACCCAGCAGGATAAATGAATGAAATGTAAGATCCTCTAGACTCTGACTCCTCCCTACAGCATCCTTTCCCTCCCCCCACCTCCCTAAGCAACCTACAGTCCCACACCTGTGCTGTCTGCAAACACTACCCCCTCAGCCTAAGGTGCCATTCCTCCCACATCCGTTTTTCCTACTAGATGGAGGGATCTCTTAGAATATCGTCTTATTAATCTTTGTATCTCCAGCACCTAGGACAAGAAGATGCTGCCCTAACATGTAACACAAATTATTGAATCAATGTTAAATGAAAAAAATGACTGAATATCTTCTTGCCTTACAAGTACTCAGGGCCTCGCTCAAAAGTACTTTAGGGGGCCGGCCGAGTGGCGTGATGGTTAAGAACTCGAGTGGCGTGATGGTTAAGAACTCGCTTGGGATGCCAGAGAGCCCCGGTTCGGATCCCACATGTGAGGGCCAGTGACACTGCCCTCCACAGCTAAGATGCTGAACAACAGCTCAACCTGGAGCTGGGCTGCGTGAGTCACTGGCGACGGCGTAGGCTGCAGTCCCTGCTGCAGTGGGCTGCCATGGGCTACCGTGTGTAGCCAGCAGCCAGCGTGAGCGGCCAGCAGCCGCAGTGAGCGGCCGTCCAGAAGCCGGCAACTGATCTGCCTCGCCCTGGAAGAGCGCAGTGATGGTGCCAATTTGGGCAAGTGAAGCAACGTCCTCCACAACTAGATTGAAGAACAAAACGACAGCAACTTGTCTGTTCCCTTCCCCAATCTCCCAGCACTGTTCCCATTTCCCCAATAAAAATCTTTAAAAAAAAAAAGTACTTTAGGTGCTTCCTTTTTAGGAGCAGTGAAACTTCTCTAAGGCTTTCAGGTACACCTAAAGTTCGCTGGATCCGGACAAGATAGACAGAAGGTGAGTTCACAAAGATGATAAGAATGCTGTTTAGTCTAGAGCTGGACCATTAACTTATCATGGACCTTCTCGAAGTCACCTTTCTTGCCCTAATGACTATCTAGTCAAATGGAATTAGGCACAATTCTCAAGAAAAGTACTGGAAATGCTCAAATTATAACTCAAATCTTACTCTATAGATACAGAAACCTATTGTAAAGCATTTTACATTTTTTTGCCCATGAATCCCCAGTGCCTAGCACATAAAAAGCATTCAGTAAGTATTAGAATGTACGTGCTAGCCATGTGTTGGGGTGCCTGCTCTGCCCATCTCACAGCCCTTGCTAGAGGGTATACTCAGGTGGTCACACACTGTGCCATCAAAGCCCCCATCCCCACCCTGGCCAAGGTATGACTACGAAGGGCACTTGACCAAAGGGCAGTCCAGCCTGGCCAATAACTTCTGCCTCGGGCAGGGCCTTGCTCAAAATTATGAGCACGTTCCTCCCTCAGCTTTTCATCCACACGAAGGAAGATCATACAGAGTCAGAGCTGGGGCAGTCACATAGGTCCCATAGAGAAAAGCCACGAGGGAATAAAGACAAAGAACACAAGCACAAAAACTGGGGGGTGGGGGGGGGGTGAGATGAATAGATGAGCAGACAAAGTGGAGAGGAGAGTGGTTTCGTTTGTGATGCTGCCATTTCACTGGCTTGGTTCGACCTCCCTGGACTTCCGGGAGACCATTACCTGTACTTACAATACCCATCCCCCTTTGTGAAACTTGAGTTGGTTTGGTTTCCACAAGTCCCACAACATTTACCAAGCACCTACTGTGTGTGTCAGACAGTGCCTGGCTGAGGAGCTAGGGTACATGGCTCTGGCTTCAGCATGGTGCAAAGGCCCCTGCTTTGCCTGCACATGCCTGCTGCCAACATACTCCTTTCACTGTAGTGATGAGCAGCCTACTTGCAGTCCCCTGACCTCACCCCTCTGTTACGTTCACTATGTGCTTTCTTCTTGGAGAGTCCTCTTCCCCTACGTAACTTGTCCTTCAGGACTCAGATTGAGGGCCATTTTACCTGGGAAAGACTTCCTCATCTCTCCCTAGGCCAAGCCAGGCTCCCTTCTTCTGGACCTCCCCATATAAATGTTGGTACTTGTCCCAGCTATACTGTCAAGGCCAGTTTTTAATCTCCTGATCAAGAACATCTCATGGGTTTTTCTACTGCATAGGCCTCCAAGACAGCTCTTAACTCTCTTCTTTAGGGCATACCCCAGGGACTCAAACCATTTCCCACTCCTCTCAGCTCCCAGTCCCCCACTATATCCTCTAGGTTCCCTTCCCTTTATGTCTTGGCTGAAGAGGGACACAGCCACCAGCATCTCCCATTTTGCTAGCCCCAAGGTAAAGCACATAACTTCCTTTCTCTCTGGTGGTGTCGCTGCTAACCACTACTAGGAAACAGAAAAATAACAACAAAAACAACTACGTGAGAGAAGAATCAACACTACTGTGATCCCTGAGTCTCCCCACCCCGACTCCCTTCTAAGGTAGTAATTGGAAACCCTAATGGCCTTCATCTTGAGCTGTCACTTCTTGAGGGTGCAGCTCACCAACCATCTTGCCCTCTGAGCCTACACTTAAGGCAAGCCATTCGCGTCCTATCTTCCAGAGGCTACTCTTCCTAGGCTTGGAGCTGGCTTTGGGCCAAGACGCAACCCACACTGAAAAATGAGTGCTCCCTGGACTCAGGGGGGGAAATTAGCATCTCTGAGGCTGTACAGCAGACTGAGTGGCACCTAATTAGCTCACCAAGCGAATGCTCAGGTATGTCCTCATACTCTCTGACTACAAGGCTTCCTTGTGGCTAAGAACTTGGTCTAATTCATCTTTATATGTCTACTCTCAGACAGTGGCAGAAAACAAACATGTTTAGTGAATGGATTTCTAGAATCCGAGCAATGTAAGGCAGGACAGGATGAGTGCCAAGTAAGTGGTTCACACAATAGTTAAGGAGAAGCCAAAAGCTAACAAAGACAGAAGAGGGACAAATCAAGTTTGGCATCTAGATCTGAAAACCAAGCTTCTCAGTTAGGACTGCAGTACAGGGAAAGGATCTTGGGGTTTGCATATGAATGGCAATGGCAGCAAAAGACTTGACAGATGTAGGGGGTGGGGAGCAATTCTGGTCCTGGGTTAACGACTTCATTCCTAGAAGTGGAGGCCACACAGTGAAGGAGGCTGGAGTTCTTTAATCTGAGCCCCCAGCTCAGGTTTAATCTGATGAGACCACAGCACTCAACTCCAGGCACTGGACTTTCAGGATTCTGGCAACTGAAACACGGCCTTCGGGGCCAAGTGGCAAAGAGCTGCAGGAGCCAAGTATGTAACTGCTGTAAAAACTGCAGACTTTTTGTATAAAAAACAGTAGCAACCAAAACAAAAGTAGGAGCAGGAGTGCTATCTTCAATTAGCTGTCTTCAATTGCTAATTTCAAATGAAAGAAAGCTTTGGGTTTTTTTCCTGCATAGCTAGAAGACAGGTGTTAAAAAATCCTGGCGCAGTATAAGGAATAGTTAATAATTACAACTAATTAAAAATGACTCAGGTTAATTTTTGTCAAGAGGCACTTGAGCCGAGGTTAAACAACAAATCTGGGTTTGAATCCCACCATATGGCCCTTCCTGTTGTGGGCAAGTTACTTAACCTCAAAAAGCCCCCTTTTCCTTCTCTGTAAAAGGAGGGAACAAGATCCCCTTTGCAAGGTTGTTAAAGACTAGAAATAATATGTGAAAAGTATCTAGCAAGTGGCCGTGTGAGCCATTATTACCACTCTTTTTTTTTTATTGTTCTTTTACTATGGTTTTATTAGGACCATTATTACCATTCTTCAATGAGCTCGCTGCAGACCTCCAAGTGATTTGGGTAGGACTGGGCCAGGTGACCCATAAAGCATCTTAAGATAAAATTTTGATTTGTTCCATTCAGTGGAGGAAGGGGCAGAAAGCTACACTGAGGCAGGACTTAGATTTGGAGCTCGGGGTTGAAGGGTTATGATGGGGGAGGGGGTTGGTACAGACGGGCTCAGCTAAACAGCAGGCTGCAGAAGCCCTCTGCCAGGCACACTAGAGGGGCCCTCTTAGCAGCCAGGACATATTCCTGAGGGGCTGGCTGCCTGGAGTGGTGGGATCCAGGGCCTCTGAATATGCACAGCAGCGTTCACGGTGCTGGGGAAAACCCCAATTCTCCACCAGCAGCAGCTTGTCACAGCCTAAACCAATAGTAATTCCACTTTACATGTATACGTCACGATGTAGCAATTTACCAAGTACCTGTAAGCAAGGCTGAATGTGATTTGACCCCTATCACACCCGTGTGTGGCAGCAGGGCACTAACCACCCATGTGGCTTGGGTAACAATGGCTCGGAGACCGGGCAGCTTTTCTGCTGTCCGATACCTGGTCATGGGTGGGTGCGGGACTGGAAATCTAGGTCTTCGGAAAAGACAGGTTTCCTCAACTACTCATCGACTTCAAGAGGCAATGGCTGGAGGGAAGCGTGCAAAATTACTCTGCCTTTCCTTTCTGCATCTCCAAACGGATGCTGAACTAGGAATCCGACAGGACACACACAGAAGCGCCGAGCCGGGCAATGCCAAGTGTGTCCGCCGGGCAAGCCGCGGAGCGGCTCTTGGAGAGGGAGCTGGAAGGGAAGAGGCGGGGGCGGGGAAAGGAAGCAGGAAGGCGTCTCGGCGAGGCGATACGCCGAGCGCCCCGCAGCCGGGCAGCCGCGCTGCTGAGTCGGGCAGCCGCGCTACCTCACTGCATCGTCACAGCTCGACGACACGGGCTCTACTACCGTCCCCACTTCGCAGATTAGAAAACTGAGACCCAGAGAGCAGCGGGGACCGGCCCAGGCCAGGACGGGCGGGAGCAACAGCCAGGCTGCAGGAACACCCAAACCGCCGAGGTCTCCGCCCCGCCACCCGGGTGGCAGCCCGCGCCCGCCGGGGCTGGGCGTCCGAAAACCTCCCGGGCGGCACGCCCACCCCGCCCCCGGCCGCCACGCTTCGCCCTCGGTCCCGGCGGCCCTGCACCCCGCCTCCCCGGGACCCTCCTCCCCGCCGGCCGCCTGGGCCGGGTCCAGCGCGCAGCCCGGGCCCGGGAGGGAGACCGGCGCCGTAGAGTCGGTGTGGCCGCAGGCGGCGGCGGGGGCTGGCGCGGGGAAAGGGGTCCCCGGAGGCGGCCACGCGCCACTTACGCGTCGAACTTGTTGTTCATCCTCTCGTCGTCGCCACTGCCTCACGGAGTTGACTTCCGCTCCGCCGGGTCCCTCAGCCAAGGGCCCGGCTACTTCCGGTTGTGCGGAGCGCCTCGGAACGTCCGCGCGCCGGGCCGGCTGCGGGGCGGGAAGCCCGGACTCCTGCCCAGGGCGGCTGCGCGGAGGCGGCTGGACTGCGGGCTGCCCCCGCTGCGGGCGTCGGCGCGGTCCCGGGCAGCCCCTCGCCTGCCTGGACGCCCTGCGGCTCCCAGGAAGCACTCCCGGCCAAGCGGCCGGCCCGGGGCAAGGCGGCGCCGCGGTGCTGACGGCGGGGCCTCTGGGTCGGCCGGCCTCGTCCGGATCCCGACTCCAGCCCCAGAGCGGGCTGCACGATCCCGGACTCCCTTAACCGCCCCGGGGCCGTTTCCGCTCTGGGACTGGGGCTACTGTATACTCTAGTGTCTGCCTCTGCGGGTTGACGTGTAGATGGAACTGGGTAGCGATGTCAGGGGCTAGACACAATAAGCCTCTATACATGGTAGTTACTGTTTTGCTTTTTTTGGTTTTTTATTAGCTGAGCCATCCTGCCACCTGTTGGCAGCTCAGCGGCAGCTCAGCTCCGGCGGGGAATCGAACTGGTGACCCTGTTGCTCAGAGCTCGCACTCTTGAGCGAGCTCTTCACAAACTGAGCCACTTAGCTGGCCCGTCGTAGTTGCTGTTAACCATTGCCTACTTGTGCGGAGAACTACAGCTAATAGGCTCCGCCCTCTGAAGCAGTCAGAGAGGTTGAGAGACTCATCCCGGGTGACACAGCCAGGAAGAAGCCAACAGGAACCAGAGCGGGTCCCACCATCATCAGATTGCCTCCTGGACTCAAGTCTCTGCTCCAAACACACAGCGGGTGCACGGGGCACACAATGGAGTAAAGGACATGAACCTGCTGGTGGCTGAGTCCCAAAGCCAGCGACCCTGAACTTGGCCGAGGGGGTTCTTTCAGGGACCCTCTCCCCTTCCCCCACTTTATATGCCACTTTCACATTTGTGAATCACCTTCACCAGTGCCTTTGATCCTGTGATGAGAGCAGATCGGAGTTGATATCGGTGCCCATAGTCACAGGTGAGGAAGCAGGCTCAGGGAGCACAAATGACTTGCCCAAGTTTACCCTCTTGTCACCAACAGCTCAGACCCCCAACTGTACTCTCTCAAAGCAGGGTCTTGCCTCTCCCCCAGGAAGACATGTCTGCTGGCCATCATTTCCCAAGTGGGGTCAAGGGAGGCTGGTCAGTGTCTCCTCCCTGAAGGCAGGGCCCAGCAGTTCCCCCTGTAGCTTCCCAGCCTCCCTACCTCGCTCTTCCTTAACATCCTGTGGGGCCAGTGCAAATCCCCCAGCCTTTGTGAAGAGAAGGAGGAGGGGTCTGTTTTCCAGCCTGTGTCTAAGAGTGTCTAAGGTTGGGTCAGAATTGGTAATTCGGGACTCCAAACGTTATTTAGCCGCCAGTGTTCTGGGAAAGCCCCTCTTACTCTGGGCCCCAATTTGCCAATCTGAAATATGGGGATAGACACATAGTGATTCTTGCTTTTCCATGATGCTGTGAGAAGCTCTTATCTTAACAACGAAAAAAGATAATAAAACTCGTGAAATCTTCTGTGATCAATGGCAAAAAATGCACATGAACAGGAAGGTCACTGGTGCAGGTGAGTGCTGCGTATAGCACCCAAAGGCAGGGGAGGGAGAGAGCAGCTGGAGTGGGCTGCTGCTCTTCTTTTGAGAGAGCGTTGGTTGCTATTCTTCACGTTTCTCTTGACTTCCCTCCTTCAGGAAGTCATAAAAAGGAAGGGAGGCCCAGGCCTGGAGGGATGCTACCTAGTTGGGAGCATCATGCAAAAAACAGTTTTTAGGGCTTCAAAAATCATGGGAGCTGATCGTGCTTACTGAAGTGAGGGGAGCGCCGGGATTAGCCAGCCACTGTCACACGGATGCTGACCCCCGCAGCACGCCCTGCCCTCAGCCCATCCCCAACCACTCCAGGACTCTAGCTCTGACTCTTTATTTCTCCAGCTTTTCTCAGGGCTGTTTGGCTTCCATGGCCCTAAAGGGTGGGTCCCAAAGAGCACACTTATGACCTCAGCAGAACAAAGCCGGTAAGACTCCGCATGGCTCACAGCGACTGGTCGATTCAGTCAGGCAGGTAGGGGCGGGGGTCTCCAGGGAACGGCAGGGCAGGCGCCTGGTTGTAGTGGGCCATGAGGAAGATGCCAGCCGTGCCGCAGACAAACAGCGAGAGCATGGCCAGGAAGCAGACGCGGTCCAGCACGCGTCCCACCAGGAACCACTCCTCGTTTCCCTGAGGGTGGGAGGCAGGGTAGGATGACCAGGGTGGCGCCAAGCCGGCCCTGGATCCCTGAACCATCCTTGGCCTTCCAGCAAGCCTCCATTCTCCATTTTTGGGGGCCCTTCTCACCTACTTCCAGACCTCAACCTGGCTTCTTCCATGGTCCCCTGGCCCTATCCTCCCCTCCTCCCCACTCCTAATTCTACGTTTTCCATCCCATTGCCCTACCATGACCACCCCATTCATCCTGACCCTATGTCAGGTCCAAGTCCCTCACCAAATACTCAATCCCCCTTCCCACCCCAAACTGGCTTACACTGTCAAAGTGACTCTGTTGGTGTCGGGCACAGGCAATGAAGTTGCAGGCTTCCACGCAGGCCTGGATGGCTGGGGCAGCCTGCTTCAGACTGCCACACAACTCCTGGCTCTGCCCTGGCTCCGGGCCTTTCTCTGATGCGATGACAGGGTAAGGTTTTGGGAGTAGGATGGAGGAGAAACGAGCAAAGAGGGTAGCCTCTCCTTAGGGACCCCAGCCCCTCCCCAACCTGGACGCTTGCCCAACACTCATCTGCAGCGCCTGTTGCTTTGGCCAACAGGCAGCCCTCCCCATATGGAGTCCCTAGGGAAGAAAGTCCCCAGTGTCACACTCTGCCTCACCTAGTTTCTCCAGCGCTGCCCTCACCAGCCCGTTGCGCTGCCGCTGCCGGAAAAGGACTTCACTGCGAGGCAGGCAGAAAGCCGCCTCGTCCCTACTGGTGATTGACCACCCAGTGGAAGAGCCGTTCTGTAGCCGGGGCCGGGTGTCCTGCACAGCTGCTGGGGCCAGCGGGCGAATGTGCATCCGCAGCAGCTGGGGCAGGAGCCGCAGGAACACCTGGAGAGGGGATGGTCTGGGTGGCTTCACTTGGCAGCCAGGCTGGGCTTCAGAGCAGAAGGTAGAGGTTGGCATAAAGGGCTCATGCTGCCAGAGGTCTGGAGGCAGCACATGAGGGGCAGTGGCTGGCCCCGATACAGGTCGGCTGTTCTGTGCCAGGCATTGAGACCAGGTCCCCAAACGTTTGTGCACATCAGAATCACCAGGGCACTGGTTTCAAGCACAGGTTCCGGGGCCCCACCCCTGCTATTCTGGCCCAGGATAGGGTGGGGGTCCTGGGAATATGCATTTGTGACAAGGACTCCAGCTGGTGACTGTAGGTTGGCTGCAGATTACACAGGCTCTGGAGCCAGACCGCCTGGTCAGAATCCTGTGTCCTCCACTTTCTAGCTGTGTGACCTTGGGTAAGCTACTTAACCTCTCTGTTTCCTCATTTGTAACATGGAGATGATACTAATACCTACTACATAGAGGTTTTATAACGATTAAATAAGTTAGTATGCATAATATACCTGCCACCTGGTAAACACTCTGTTGTTATTAGTCCATTTGGGCACATGCCTCAAGATACACACAAGGGCAGGTTTGCTGCTAAATGTGGCAGGTGAGGAATATGAATAGGGACAGGGTTGCAGAGGAAGGTGTGTGGGAGTGGAGTAGGCCAGGGAGTGGGCAGGGAGGGGCCTTGCCTTGCGGACCCGGCGGGCCATGGAGTGTGTGTGTGGGGACCGCAATGACACGTTGAGCACGACCACAGCATTCACGACAATGAGGATGGTCACCACCAGGAGGAAGGTCAGGTACCTGCCAGGGTGGGGTAGGCATGAGGCAGGCTGGCCCTCGGGCACTGCATCCCCAGATGCCACCCCCACCCTTAGCAGCTGCTCTCCCCAGATCCCTTGGGGTGAGGGGCTGGCATTGAGAATGGCGGGGGTGGGGGTAACAGGAAGGCAGTGCCCAAGCAGGGGGGCATGAGGTGGGCAGCAGGCGTGAGGACCAGTCTTACTTGCTGATGAGTGGCACTGCCTGGGAGGTCTCGGGCACCTTCTTGGCCACAAGGAAGAGGAAGACAGTCTGAGCCAGGAGCACGTTGATGGCGACGGTACACTTCTGGCCACCCGCTGCCCATGACAGAGGCCCTCAGAGCAGGTCTCAGTCTCCCTGCTGTGGGGCACCTCCCCCCACCCCACAAGGAGCCCACTGCCCCTGGGGCAGTTCTGTGCCCTCCCAGCCGTTCCCTGTGCTGCCAGCCGGGGCCATGGCTCCCCTCCCTCGGGCTGCGGGTACCCTTGGCAGGAAGGAAGTAGATGAGGATGGCGACAGAGGAGATGAGGACGCAGGGAGCAATAATGTTGATGACATAGAAGAGGGGCTTGCGCTGGATGAGCAGGTAGAAGACCACCTTCTGGTGGCCCGCCTCCTCGGCCGGCGCCGCCGCGTCCAGCAGCATCTTGGCTGGCCGGTGCCGGATGGCCCACTCCCCGTTCTCTGTGGGCGGCAGGGCGCGGTGGTCACAGGCGCCGGGCGGACCCCCGCAGCCTGTGTGACCCAGCTGGCATGTGCCCAAAGGAATGCCATTGAGGGACAGAACCAGAGTGAAAGATTGTATACTTAATCCTCCTCCCTCCAAAATGGGAGTAATTATCATGGGGGAAATCAGAACGTGGTGGGGCCTTTAAAGAAAAAACGTATTTTATGGTTTACTATAGTTTCCACTTTGAGTCATATGGGAGAGGGCGTGACCTTGGTCTTGCCCTGCGTCCCCAGCCAGGCCCCGCAGGGGCCCTCGGTGGAGGTTACCTGTGAAAGCCTCGGGGTCAATGAAAATCCACTCGATGGTCTGACCCTCTTCCTGGCTCAGCTGCAAATTGATCTCGTTGGTGCTGTAGGTCTGGGACCTGGTAGACAGGGGAGGGAAAGAGGGTGAATTTGAGTGTGTGTGGACCCACCCATGAGGTCACACTAGACGGTCATCTGAGGGCAACCATGGGCAGTTTTGCCTCAAAAAGTGCAGCCAAGATTTTCTGAGTTCTCCACAAAACCTAGCAGCAAGATGAGAGGCGACTTAGGCTCTTTGGGATCTGGGGAAGTTTGAGTTGAAGGGCCAGGAGGCTGAGGGTCAGTGCAGTCGCCTGGTGTCCAAGGGCCCCGGGGCCACTCTGGGTTCTGCCCTCACACTGCCTCCAGGGCAGGAGGGGCCGAGGGTCAGAACAGAGGAAACCTCCTCCTCTGCTTCTGGGGTCTGTTCACTGAGGAGAGTTTCTCTTCAGGGTCTCCCTGTGAAAAGACTGCTCCTCTAAACTAGGGAAGACCCTCCCCCAGACCCCCTTCCCACATTTATGGATGAGGAAACTGAGCTACATTAATGTCTTCCCCTGGGGCACAGGCAGGGTCACAGAAGCAGTGAAGTTGGATGAGTGAGAGGACTGGGACTTAGCAGGGAGGGGCACGGACGTCTTTCAGGTGTCTGGGCCTGAGATGAGCACAGAGGCCCAGACAGATGGAGCCAGGCCCCCAGCCAGAAGCCACATGTCTCACCCCCTCACCCCTGCCAGAGCCCCTCTCAGGGCAGCTCCCTAAAATCCCCCCTCGCCCCAATAAGTGGCCTCACTGGAAGATGAGGGAGCAGTTCTGCCAGTCGAAGGGGAAGTAGGTGACGGAGACGGGGCAGGAGGAGCGGAAGATGGCGGGCGGCAGCCAGTAGACACAGCCATCAGGAGACACAAGCACGTTGCAGTAGAGGGCCACCTCGAACACGCCATCCACGCTGCGCACAGGCCAGACCACGAGGCTGAGGTTCACGCCCTCGACAGCCTGGCTAGCCCTCTGCTCTGCATGGATGGGGCCTGGCACGCTGACCTCTCCCAGGGCCATGCCACTGCCTCATCTCCACCTGGGCACAGGAAACCACCACCTCCCCCAGCCATCTCCATGCCACTCCCACCGCACCAGGCTCCTAGTCCTGCTAAGCCCTGCCCTTATGTCCGTTTGTCCCCCCCCGCCCCTGTGTGTGCCCTCTCCTCACTTGTTCTCCAGCACGACATCTGGCCGCCACACCATGGTGGACGGCACCCTCAGCACCCACAGGCCTTCGTAGTCTTGTGGGTCCCAGCGAAGGCGATAGTCACACCACTGCTGCAGGGGGATGGGGATTGCCAGGCCCCCGCTCTCGGTTGTGCCACACCCGCAAGAACAGGAGCCCAACCAGGGGGCACAGAAAAGGCAGGGTGGGGGGAGCGGGGGAGGACAGGCCTTGGGGCCCCATGGTAGGGGGCCCCGATAGAGGGAAAGAGGGGGGCCGAGTGGTCTCTTACCATCTCTATCCAAACATTGGTGGTGAGGGCCTCCTCTCGTTCGTTCTGGGGGTGCAGACCGAGGGATAAGGCCCCATCGCTTGCCCTCCCCAGATGTTAGTCCCTCCAGGCCACTGTTGGGTCCTACAGGACCCCAGCCTCCTAGGCAGCCTCCACGGGAACATTTCAGCTTCTTGGCGTCTCCCCTGTGCGGCCCTCCCCATCTTGGCTACTGGAGCAGGCCCCTCCCTCTCTCCAGCAGGTCCCAGAGCCTTGGGCCCTGGCCCCCTCCTCCATCGTCCTCCCACAGGCCTGTGGCTCACCAGGGAGATGAGGTTGGTGAGGGTGAGCTTCAGGCTGACGTTGACCACGTCCGAATCCCGCTGGGCGGGTCGCAAGTGGGGGTTGTAGTCGTGCATCAGGTCCGCCAGCAGACGTGCTTCCTGGTTCCAGCTCTGGGATCCTGCAACAGACAGCCGTGAGCCTGGGTGCAGTGGCTTTGGGGCAATAAAAGAGGAGACCATGAGAGGATGTGACATGGAAAGGCAGGGAGCTGGGGTTGGGGGCAGGCTCCAACCCTCCAGACCCTCCATCCCCTAAGGCCTTGGACCCCCGCTCCAGGCTTCCCCAGGCCCACAACCCCCTGTGTCCACACCCAGGCAGATAGCCAGCAGTGGCAGGAGGAACAGCTGCCCCTGACCCCTGTGCATGGTGCCACAGCTCTCCACAGTGACAGGGGTGGGACGGCAGCTCCCAGGTCTCAGGCAGGGAGATGTACACTCTGTCTCATGTAACAGCCCACAACTCCCACCCCAGCCAGCCCTGCCAGGCCGGCCCAGCCCCACCAGCTGTCTGACCACAGCACTGTCAGCTGTTCCAGGATGGACACAATGCCAGGCTCAGGTTACCTGGGCTGGGGAGGGGACAGAGGGGCCCCGTCTGCCCTAACAGAGGTGTTCCAGCTTCCACGTCCTCTCAGACTCAGTTGTCCCAGCTCTCCATTCATGGTCCAGCTGGGGACTTGAGGATGTGGCAGAGAGAAGGTAGAGTGCTGAGGAAGGCTCCCTACTGCTCCCTCCAGTGGGTCAGGCTTCGGGGAGGTGTGAAGGCTTTTGGCTAGCTATGTTTGTACCTGAGTTTCTCTGTGACATGGGTGAGGACCCCAAACCTCTCCTATCAGCTTGACATCTTCATGGGTCACTCCCCTGGGCCAAGACACTAGAGGGTAAAATGCCTACAAGAAAGATACATCCCCCAGGTTTTGACATCTTAACACAAATTAGGGTCCCAGATCAGGGTCCTCCCTATCTCTGAGGCATGGGTCCCAGCCTGGTAAGCTTTACAGGAAGGAGGGCTGAGAAAGATCTGGAACTCAGGGCTCTTGTGAATAGGACAGCCCCTAAATAGGGGTGCTTCCATGGGGCTTCAGTATTTATCAAACCATCCACAGACTTATGGAGTCCCCAGCATGTGGCAGGCATAGCATTAGGCTGGGGGCACCCTGGATACACCTGAGCTGCTCACTTAAACTCACAAGGTTGAGGTTCCCCCAGAGAAGGGGACCCAGAAGGGCCGGGAAGCAAGCTCCCATTCACTTTGAGGTTTGTGGTTGGAGAAGGATGGGGCTGAGGCAGATCTAGGAGCCAGTAGCCATGACCACAGGCTCAGGCCACCTGTCTTCTGATCCTCTATTCGAAGCAGACAGGTCAGCAAGTCGCAGTTCATGGGCAAGACAGAAAGCACAGGTTCCCGTCCATGACACCCACCCTTCAGCATCCTGGGACATAGGATGGCGGATGCCTCTGACGGCTGCAGGAAAGCACCATTTCAGGACATGTCCCTCACCCCATAAGTGAATGATGTCTGTGGCGTTTCAATGTGTGTCAGTAAACCGGAAGTCAGCCGACGTGCCCTGTCCTTGGAAATCCAAGTGAAGTTGGCTCGGATCCCAGCTTCTTGCAGGAAGGCTACAAGTTCCTCCCGTCCTCACCAGGACTTGGGGGGACGGGGAGGCTGTAGTGGTGGCAGCTGCCTTCCTGGTCATCTGCGTTCACTGCGTTACATTGTGGGTGGCTCGACTGCCAGGCCCCACACTCAGTTTTTCTTGACACTCCCCTCCACCCCTAACCCCCGCCACACATCTAACCCACTTTCTCTGGAGTTTGCAAAGCCAATGACCCCTTCTCCTCACTTTGCCCGCCGGTGCCTCCAGACTCAATTCCCTCATCCATTTTGCAGAATAATATCTCTCCCCCGCCTCTACTCCCCTCCAAGACCACCCTTTGCCAAAGATCATTCATGGCTTCTGCTAAATAATGGACCACCTATCCACGCCCCCTCCCTCAGGACCACCCAGGCAGAGGTGGGTGACTTTCCCCTTTCCCACACGTGTCTGGGAGAGAAGAGGAAGATTATGGAGACTGACTTCCCTCTGATGTGAATTATGCCACCTCCCTACGTATGAAGATTTAAGCCCCTGTTTTCTCTCCTCTCTGCTCTTGGAGAGAGACTGAGAAGTCTCCTTGGTTCTCAGGAAGGTGCATTGTCTTTGAGGAGTGGTGGCTCCTGCCCTGGAAAGGTTAAGGGGGAGGTATGGGACCCATTAAGAGAAAACCTTCTGCAGGCGTCGTCCATAATCTCACAACTATTGCTCCATTACTACCTTCTACTCTAGAGGCTGAAAAAGCGAAAGGCTCATTTCCCAGGCTCCCTTGCAGATCGGGGCGGCCATATGATAACATCTTGACCAACGGATGTCTGCAGAAGTTGGTTAAGGGGCTTCAGGGGGAAGCTTTTGCTTTCTAATAAAAGGGATCAGAAATGGCTGCTTCTTTCCTGCCTTGAATATAAGTGTGAAGTGTGGAGCTGTGGCAGTCAGTTTGCACCCTGGGGCAACAAGCCTGGGTCCCTAATAGCTTCATGGCACAGCTGACCCAATGTTGCAACCGCTCCCTCACAATTTTTATTCTGTGAGAAAGAGGAAACCTTATTTGTTTAAACCACGGTTCTTGGGGTTTTCTGTTCCTTGCAGCCCAGTGCATTCTTTTTTTATTTTATTTTTTTTATTTTTATATTTTTAAAGATTTTTATTGGGGAACTGGGGGATGGGAACAGTGCTGGGGAATTGGGAAGGGGAACAGACAAGTTGCTGTCCTTTTGTTCTTCAGTCTAGTTGTGGAGGACGTTGCTTCACTGGCCCAAGTTGGTACCATTATTGCACTCTTCCCAGGCGAGGCAGATCAGTCGCCGGCCTCTGGACGGCCGCTCACGGCGGCTGCTGGCCGCTCACGCTGGCTGCTGGCTATACACGGTAGCCCATGGCAACCCACTGTAACAGTGGCTGCAGCCTACGCTGTCACTGGCAACTCATGGCAGCCCGGCTCCAGGTTGAGCTGTTGTTCAGCATCTCAGCTGTAGAGGGCAGTGTCACTGGCCCTCATATGTGGGATCCGAACCGGGGCCCTCTGGCGTCCCAAGCCAGCTCTTAAACCACCGCGCCACTCGGCTGGCCCCCAATGCATTCTTAATGGGTTAATTGCCCTTTGAAAGAAGGTGGGTGGCCCTGTGGACTTGGAGAGAGTGTGTAGGGACATCCCTGGCTTCACAGAAAGCTGGCCCTTGTAGGTGTGACTTCCTATGGAGGGAAGGAGATAGAGTTCCATATCACCCAGAGAGTGGACCAGTCCTGACAGCACCCTGGGGCTAGAGTGCTGGGGGGAGTGGGTACTGTTGGGGACCCACTCTGACTCCGGGAACCTATGCAAGAGGCACTTTTAGTGGGGCGTGGCCTTTTGGAGTTGTCTTTTCTGGAAGGCTCACAGCCACCTGAGCAGGGCCTGACAGCTGAGGAGTCACCTGGTGATTGGAATGTACAAGACCGGCTGCCAACAGCACCACTGTGTGGCAGAGAGAAGCAACAACAGTGGCCAAGGGATCTCGGTAGTCCAGGCCCCCTTTGGTCTTTGCCCAGGAGACAGGGGCCCTCCTAGAGAAGGTCCCTCCTGCTCACCTGATGGGTGGAAGTCCAAGCTAGTTTTCCTATTCAAAGGGAAAATATTAAAAATTTGTACCTCAATTGCCAGAGGGGAGGAGGGTTGGGGAGCTGGGTAAAAAGGTGAAGGGATTAAGAAATACAAATTGATAGTTACAAAATAGTCACTGGGATGTAAAGTACAGCATAGAAAATATAATCAATAATGTTGCAACAACTATGTATAGTGCCAGCTGGGTAGCAGACTAGTCAGGGGGGATCACTGCATGAACTATATATGTGTCTAACCACTATGCTGCACACCTGAAACTAATATGAAATCACATTGTCAACTGTAACTGAAAAAGATAAATAATAAAAAAAAGTATACCTTGAATTTGTGGACTCCTATTGGAAGACAGAAATAAGGAGGGTCAGTTTGGGTGTTCTCCCTTCAGTTCCATGGAAAGACTAAACATGTCACCATCTGTATACCTGGGCTCATGAGGTCACTGACTCCCTCAGGGAAATGGGCTGTGAAGACCTTACGCCTGTGCCTCAGGAGGTGAATAACTGGGCGCTCGATGCCTGCGGCAATCCTCTCAGTCACCATGCCAGGCTTGGATGCAGGAGACCCTTGTGAGAGCCCCATCCTCCCTGACTGAGGCCCACAAATGAGCAATGAGATTTAAAAAAAAACAACAAAACAAACTACCCCTTAAATTTGCAGGACACATGTAAGTACCTTCAGGCCGACTAGCAGTTAGATTTTCACAACACCCCACGTACGGGACGTATTTTACGCACATTTTACAGATGAGAAAACTGAAGCTAAGAGATGAGGAGTGGCTCATTCAAGGTCACACTACCCCAAAACTTTGTCTCTTAAATAACAAATATTTATTATCTCCCACAGTTCCTGGGGGTCAGGAACCCAGGAGCAGCTTAGCGGAGTGGTTCCGGCCCAGGGGCTGTCATGGGGCTGTGATCTCATCTGAAGGCCCCACTGGGGCTAGAGAATCCACTTTCAAGTTCACTCATGTAGTTGTTGGCAGAAGGCTTCAGTTCCCCACCTTGTGGGGCTCTCCATAGGGTGTTCATCATGCCAGCTGGCTTCCCCAGAGTGAGAGATCCAACTGAGAGTGAGAATGAGAGAGAGAGAGACAGAGAGACAGAGACAGAGAGACAGAGAGAGAGAGAGGCTGAAATGTCTTTTATGACCTAATCTCAGAAGTGACATAACATCACTTCAGCCTCATTGTATTGGCCACACAGATCAATCCTGGTACGGTGTGGAGCGCACTACATAAGGGTATGATTACCAGGAAGTGGGGATCACAAGGGCCATCCTGAAGGTGGGGTACCTCATATAACCTTATCTCCCAGCTCCTGTAGCCTCAGCCTTTGGTCCTTAAGATAAGATTGGTGGGGCTCCCTTTGGGGTAGAGTTGCCAGATTTAGCAAATAAGTATATAGGATGCCCAGTTCAATTTGAATTTCAGATAAACA
The DNA here is from genome assembly GCF_001890085.2 of Hipposideros armiger. NCBI lineage: Eukaryota > Metazoa > Chordata > Mammalia > Chiroptera > Hipposideridae > Hipposideros > Hipposideros armiger. Next base: position 1,647,743 of record NW_017731367.1, on the reverse strand, counting down.
TGAATTATTTTTTAGTATAAATATGTCCCAAATCTTGCCTGGTAACCCTATTTTGGGGAAGAGGAATAGGTGCCCAAGAGGGGACACTCCTAGGGGAGGGCCGAGTTCTGGGGCTCTAGGCTGGTGCATGTGAGCTGAGGTTGACGGGCTGACCTCTGGCCTCTGTGGCAGCTGGGCCCAACCCTTCCACCCCAGTCCTCAGCTTCCCAGAGGGGCCCCGACAGAGTGGGCAAGACAAAAAGGGCTGGGAAGGCCATTCTGCAACCCTGGTGCTCCCACCCCTGCCAAAGCCTCTAGGGGGCCTGCAGAAAGAGGTGCCCCCAACCTCAGCTCCAGGTGGGGCATCAGAAGCCCAAGGCTGAGGGGTTGACAGGAGGGTGGCTAGAGGAACCAGGACGTGAAGGCACAGGATCCCACCTACTCTACCCCTACCTGGGGGAGGCGGAGGCCAAAAGAGGCCTCTGTCTTTCTCACAGAGGGGTCCCAGAAGGCCAGCCTGAGTGGCATCCTTCCTGGTCCCTGAGTCAACCCCCTGCCTCCCCCCAAATTGCCCTGCCCTACCCCCCAGCCTCTCAGACTTTCTCGAGTGGCTCCTGTCTTTATTTGCAAAGGAACCATTGTTGAGGACATGGGCTCCCTTCCTTGGTCTCAGGAAAGGCCAGCCCATCTCCACCCCAGCCTCGCAGGACCAATGGGGCTCAAGTCTCAGGGCCAGAAGCTGGTCCTTTCTCAGACACCCTTGTCCGCATGGCTCCCTTCCTGTCCCCAGCACCCCTCCTCCCCCCACAGCCCATTCCCTTCAAGCCAAAAGCCCCACCCAAAGCTGTCCTGAGAGCAGGGCCAGGCCTGGCAGGGCAGGCCCGCTCTAAATGAAGCGCTTGTCCTGCTCCAGGTAGGAGAAGGGGTCTCCGGCGAAAGGCTGAGGTGGAGGTTGGTTGTAGATGCCCTGCAGGAAGATCCAGGCAGTGCCCACCACCATGACGGGCGTCACCACAAATAGGCAGAGCCGGTCCACTGTGCAGGCCACCCGGCTCCAACAATCCTTCTCCTGGGGACGGAGTGGGGCAGCAAAGAGACAGGGTGAAGGGGGCCCTCAGACCACAGACCTACACCCCAAGCTGGGCTCAGTGACAGGCATGGCCTTGGCGTGTCTGTAGGGGCTTCCTCTGGCTTACAGCAAAGGGGACATACTGCGTGTCCCCAGCAGGGACACCCCCCTCCAGCCACAGGCAGGGCCGTCATTCGATCTGTCTAGGAGACCGAGAGCAGGGTCACAGCTTCTCTCCGAGCCACTCAGCACTCCTGCTAGCCCCTATGTGAAGTGGGAAAAGGTGCCTCTTTTGCAAGAGAGAATTTTAGAAAGTTGTATAATATTGAACAACCCTAGAAGGCTGCCAATATCTGGCTGTGTCTGGAGTATCAGGCTCGGAGTTGAGCAAGAACAGAAAATGACTAGCAGCTGGGAGAAAGGAGGAACCCTAAGGGATATACAAGGTGTGGCCCCGACGGGGTGGGGCTATGTGTCTGTGTGTATACCTGGGTGTGTGCCTGGCCCAGTGTGCTGCTATGGGGTTCTAGGCAGGGGCTCCCTCTCTCTGGGGGTCCTGGAACCTGCACCCACTGGGAACTCCATCTAAATTGGTATGTGTCTCTGAGGGGAACTGTGCCCCCTTAAGATAGGATACACTTAATCAGTGCACTACCTGAACACCTGTACATGGCAGCCTTGTGGCGACTCACCTCATTGTAATTGTTCTGGTCCCTCATGTGGTTGACAATGAAGTTGGCCCCATCCACAGCTGGCCTCAGCTCACTGAAGAGCTCCTGCTGGGCCTGCTCAGAGCTTGCTGGGGGCCGGCCTGTGGATACCAGGCCAGAGGTGGGCATGAGGCCTGCCCCTACCCCACCTCCCATGGCTGGGCCAAACCCCAAGCCACTGGGGACCCACGTGCAGTGGTGAGGCGTCGGGCCAGCCCATGCCGCTCTGACTGCTTCTCAAACATGAGGTCACTTCGGGACTTGAGCGAGAAGTACTCCTCGGCCTTGGAGATGTAGCCCAGGGAGCTGCTCCTCCGGACCAGGGTCCTGGGGCTGGGCTCGTCCTCTGCTGGGCGGGACATGTGTAGGAGCTCAGGCAGGGTCTCCAGGAAGAGCTGTGGCAGGTCAGAGGGACACAGGAAGGCCATTTAACCAACACGGGTCACCTTCACACATCCAATGTCTGTGACTCCCTTCCTGGCCACTACAAAATGCTCCCTAGCCTGATGCTGTCATTATTCCCCCTACTAATCCCCTACCGGTGGACACTTAGGTTGCTTCCAGCTCTCCCTTATTACTCTTAGCACAGAATAGAATTCATTTGTTAACAATGAATTTATAATATATGAAAAACAAAAAAAGGAAGAAAAATGCCCCAAATCCTGAGCTCTCTTCTGCAAATGCTTAAAGACTAAAAATGTTGGTAAACCACCCTCAGCTGTCCCAGAACAGCCAGGTGGTCCCCACAATGGACGAGAGGCAAGGGCAGCCCTCTCCTAGGCATCGCGCCCCGACAGTCCTCGCCTTCTTTGTAATCGAGGTATAACAAACATACAATAGAATGAGCAAATCTTAAGCATAGCAAATGAATTTTTACAGATGCATTCAACTGAATAAACACCACCCAGATATTGAACATTATCCCAAAAAGGGTCTGTCATGCCTCCCCACATCAATACCCTCTCCCCACCCCCCAGAGGTAACCACCATCCTGACTTCTATCACTAAAGATTGGTTTTGCCTGTCCTTGAACTTCATAGAAAGGAAATTGCACAGTCTGTGGTGCCTGGCTTCTTTCATGTAACTTTTCGAGGTGCCGGCAACGTGTGGAGCAGCTGGTGGTACTTTTGCACTCCACCCCATATGACTATTTCTCCAGGGTGAACCCCGCAGTGTTTTTACCCGGGTTCCTGTAGAGGGGCATATGGACAATTTCCAGCTTTGGGCTGCTGACAGCTCACCTTCTTGACCCCCTCGGACAGCACGTGGGTGCTGGGGGTGCGGAAGTGGATATTGAGCACGATGACACAGATCACCACGACCATGGTCACCAGCACCATGCCAAAGAGCAGGAACCTATAGGCACACACTCAGCCTGAAGCCCCTGTGGGGTTGCAGGGCCATGTGGGGCGCGGCAGGGCAACGTGGGGCAGGGCGGGGCATCACTCACTTGCCGATGAGGGGGATTGCAATCGATGTGGGCGGCAGCCTCTTGGAGATGAGCAGCAGGAAGACTGACTGTGCCAGGAGCACTGAGATGGCCACTGACGTCTTCTCGCCACCTGGGGGAGCCTGCACTTAGCTGTGACCTCTGGTCCCAGAGGGTCCCACTGTGGCCCCTGCACTACTTGTTCACAATGCCATGTGCCTACTGACATCATAGGCTATGGCGCTAGAGCGCCTAGGTTCAAATCCCAGTTCTGACACTTACTGGCTGAGTGACCCTGGGCAAGTAGCCTAACCTCTCTGTGCCTCAGTTTTCTGAACTCTTAAATGTTGTGACGACCAGATGAGAGAGAGTGTGTTAAACGCTTGTCACTCCTCCTGGCACTGGGTAAGGTGTTGTCGCTTAGCGAAGACCAGCTATCATCATTAGCCCATCCTTTGCCACTCAGCCCTCCTAAATTACAGGTCTGCGTGTCCTTCCCTGCACAGACAGCTCCAGGGGGTCCTCACGGCACCAGAATAACACCCCAGCTCCCGGCACGTCACTCAAAGACCCCAGCTCCCGGCACTGCCCTGCTCCTGCCGCCTGAATTCCTGAGTACACGTTGCAGAAGCTGATGTGGTCACGGGTCTGTGGCCCTGCTCCGGTGCCTCTTTTCTATCTGCAATGCCCCTCTCAACCCGTCTCCAGCTCAAGCACCGCCTCTTCCAGGAAAACTTGCCCCCTCCCACCACCCCCAGGCCACGCTCCTAGTCCCCTAGTTTCTACCCTGTCTGCCAGGGGCAGAGGCTGGGTGGCATTTGTTCTGGGAGTCGCTGTGCCCTGCTCATAGCAAACATTCTGGAGCCAAGTGAGCACAGATGACATGTGCCTTTCTAGAGCCAGTAAGTGTAGATGCATGCCTCCACACCCTGGCTCCCTAGAGATCCTGTTATCCACCCACTGACTCAACAGGTGATGGCCTCCTGTGTGCCAGGCCCACAGTCACATATGGTGACCATGACAGACCTGATCTCTGCTCTGGCAGAGGGACAGCCTAGGGTCCTTGGGAAGCCTGTCCTGAGCTGTAGAAGTGGGGTCCAAGAGGGATGAGACACCCAGGGGCCCTGTCCATTTGGGAGATGTTGGACAGGGTCACAGAGCCCTCCCCGCTGGCTGGCAACATGCTCCTCATGCCTGGACCCTGGGCAGGAAGTCCCAGGGATGGTGACCCCCAGGTGGCTGCCAGGAAGAGGTATGGGGCTGAGCTGGGGCCGCAATGCTCTAGTGCCCTCGGGGAGGGCGTTGAGGCTCACAGTCGGCCGGCAGGTAGAAGACCAGGTTGATCATGAAGGAGATGAGGACACAGGGCACCAGGATGTTGATGATGTAGAACAGAGGCTTGCGGCGTATGATGAGGTAGAAGGTGACATACTGGTGGTTGGGACTGTCCAGCGGGACACTGGGGTCCACGTTGACCTTGGCCGGCCGGTGCACTATCTCCCACTCCCCGTTCTCTGAGGGCAGCACACAGATGCCTTGAGGTCAGGCTGGGCATGGGGGCTCAGGGGCGGGGCCTCAGCGCAGTGCGAGGGGTTGGTAGAACGAACCACGCAGAGGCACAGCCAGGTCTGTCTGTGGGGCCCTGGGGGGTCGGGGGGGGCACAGGTTCTGTTTGTGGGTCTTTCCCTGGGGATTGAGATAGCAGTTTTAATCTACAAGGTGGGTCTTTTCCTCTGGAATTGATTTTTTTCCCCCCTTGGAAAAAATAGAAGCTGAGACCATATTTGATTCAAATAAGGAGTCTTGGGGATAACAAAGCAGTGAGAGTAACCCCCCCCCCCGCAATCTTTGATGTACCAGCCTTGGGACCAGCAGGGTGTGGGTCTTCTCTGAATGGACAAGGTGAGCAGTGGGTCCCATAAAATATCTGAGCCTCGTCACAGATAGGGGATGGGGGGCTTTGGGAGGGGGTGACATACATCCCACCAGGATGACAGCTGAAGCCCCAACCACACCCCTGGCCTCCCCAGGGACAGGAAGGTTAAACATGCCCCTCATTTGTTGGCCACATTTATCCCCAGGGACCCTGCTCAGACCCAGAGGGTCTTCTGGTCTTGGCAAGTGCAGGGGGTGGGGCACTGGTGCCCGTCTGTTCTGGCTTTGAGACGCAATGGCCCAACCCGGGCCCCTTTTCCTTTCAGTGTGCTGGATTGGTGTCAGTAAGTGTGACTGTGTGTATGGGGGGGTGGGTTTGAGGGGCCTGCCTGCCCACCCACCAACTGCTGCTCCCAGTACCTGTGAAGCCCTCGGGGTCAATGATGACCCACTCCACGGGGTAGGAGCGGCCGTCTTCTTCCTCCTGCTTCAGGCTCAGGGTGATCTCCTTGGCTGTGTACTTGAGAGAACTGTAAGGGTAGTGGGCAGAGGGTAGTCAGTCTTCAGCCACTGGCTGGGGCTGCGGATGGGGGCAGGCTGGCACAGGAGAGGGAGAGGCCATTGTGGGGGAGGGGAGTTCGAATCAGGACCGAGCAGGGGTCTCTGCCTGAAGTCGCTTCATTCCCCTCCCCTGGCCGCTGGCAGGGTGCCCTGGGGGGAGGGGTGACTGGAGAAGTGGGTGCACCTGAATTTGAGGGAGCAGTTCTGCCAGTCGAAGGGGAAGTAGGTGACGGAGATGGGGCAGGAGGAGCGGAAGATGGCGGGCGGCAGCCAGTACACACTGCCTGAAGGATAGATCAGCACATTGCAGGAGTAGGAGATCTGGAAGAAGCCATCATTGCTGGGGACAAGGACAAGGGCCACAGTGAGCACCAGCCAGTTTGGACTGGCACGGTTGGGGGAGGCAGAGGAGGGAGGGTATTCAGAAGCTTGGGGCTGGAGGGGGAGGCTCAAGGTGCTTAAGGAAGGGAGGCAGAGTGATCAGGGGAGGCCAGCAAGGGCTGCGGCTCAACTTATTCTCCAGCACAATATCTGGGAGCCACAGCATGTCAGAGGGCAGGCGCAGGACGCTGATGTTCCCAAATTCTTTCTCATCCCACTGCAGCCGTTTGTCCATCCAGCCCTAGAAGCTGAAAGGAATGTCAGCAGTGGGCTCTGCTGTGGCCTGGGCTCCCTCACTCCTCCCAATTTCCCTGAGGGAAGACAGGACAAGGTCTAGGGCTGTGACAGAAGAGGTTTGGGAGAGGTGGGGACTCAGGTCTGCCATGTACAGCTGCGCAGGATGTGCACTGCACAACTATGGCAGCACTCTTTCTATGATGGACGTAGAAGACTTACATCTATATTATAAGCTGCTGACCAGTGGCAGGGAGTGTTTTCTAATAAAATCAGGATACTGTGACAATTTCCCCCCAGATGAAGAATCCTAATCCATTCAAAGTTTCTGTCTGGGCTGGTGGCTGCACTGGGTGGGGGAAGGGCAGCTGGGCCTGGGGTTTCTCTGTAGGCAGAAGCCAGCCCCTGCTGGAGGACAGTGTCTGAGCAGGCTGGGGGTCCCAAGCAGAAGTGGGCACAGGGGAACCTGGGCCCTGCACCCTCAGCCCCCAGCTCTCAGTGGGATGTTCTTACGTGCTCAATCCACACGTTAGTGGTGAGGGTCTCCTCCACTTCTTTCTGTAATCAAACAGGAGGGCTGTCCCCCAGGGGCCTGCACCATTGTTTCACATGCATTTCTTTCACATGCACACACTCACCAGGCACCTCCTCGCGGCTTCCACCCACGAGAAGCCGTGGCAACTGGTCCCACCAGGCTGCTGCCCCAAGCAACCAGGACTGGGTGGGCAGAGCGGGAAGCAGGGAGGGCACATGGCCTCTGAAGTATGTCATGGGTGTGATATGGGGGGCACTCCAGAGCTTCGGCTGGAGGGGAAGGGGCCTTAGCCTGAGACCTGGGCGGCATTGGGCACAGAGAGAGGCCAGAACACACTTCCGGGGAGAGGAGTGACCTTACACAGTCCCGGGGCCTTGCGCTTCCTCCACGGCCACCCTGGGGAAGCTGACCTTGCCCTCCAGTCCCCAGCCTCGCCACGGAGGGACCTCTCACCAGGGAGATGAGGTTAGAGAGGGTGAGGGCCAGTGAGATCTCCACGCTCTCCTCTTGGTTCTCTGCAGGCCGGACCTCCTTATTGTAGCCCTTCCCAAACAGGTGCTGGATGAGTCGCTCCTCCTCGTTCAGGCCCCAGCTGCCTGGGGAGGGCAGGGCCAGGGATGGACCAGGGGCAGGGGTTCAGGAAGGAAGATCCCCTGAGGTTCTGCTGGGCCATCGGGCTGGGCTGAGCACGGAGACCCAACCCCTCCCCAAAGTGGGGCCCTGCTGGTCAGGGCCCTCCAGAGAGAAATGGCAGCAGGGGTGGGAAGGAGGCCTGAGGCTGGAGGAGGGAGCACCACGTAGGAGGCGTGGGGAGGACCATGCAGTGGGGTACCCTGGTGGGCATCCTGAGGGACCCCTCAAGATGGGGTGACGTTCACTCTTACCACAGACGACCAGGGCGGCCAGCAGCCCCAGCGTTAACACAGGCCCCTCCATCCTGTCCCTCCAACCAGGTCTTGCGTCTGCCCCTCCAGTCCACAGGGCTGGGGAATGTGGGTGGGTGGCAGAGGGGACAGGTGCAGAGTGGGGGAGGGACAGGGCAGAAGGAAGAGGCAGCCAGTAACGCAATCTGACACCTCTGGGCTCTGCTGCTGGGTAGAGAACCAGGGGCAGGTGATGAGGGGGTGGGGACAGCGACTAGCCAGCTGGAAGGAAACCCAAGGACATGAGGCAAAGATCCCAAGCTAGACTCCCCACTGCTAGCTGTAGGGGTGAGGGCTGGGTGGCAGCACTGGACACTGGGGATAGTGCTGGTCAGCCATGGATGGGGGAGTGGTGACAGGCAGGTCAGCTGCTGCCATTTCTTGGGAAGCAGACACGTCTGCTCAGATGAAGGGCTTAGCTGCAGCCCCTCTCTAGTGTCTTGGTGACCTGTCAACTGCTTCTGGAGGCTGTGCCCTGCACAGGCCTTACTCCCAGAGGTCTAATGTCTATACCCATCCAGTTACCATCTCAAGAAAGCTCCAGAGTTGTTTCCATAGATCATAAATAACGTTTATTAAAGCAACTGTGATTTTTTTGATGGTGCACCTGGGAAGATACAGGGGCCCAGGACCCCTGTCCTCCCCCACACACCCAGCCACCTGTGGTAGTGACAGTTTGTCATCATATTCCCTGAGCTCTCCCAGCCCCTGGGAACAGTAGGTCCTGACCAAGGGCTGGGGGCCCAGACATGGCTCATGGCCACCTGGCTGGGGAAACCAGAGGGCCAGGTGGGTGTTGCTCCTCCTCCCCCAGCCTCCTGCCCTGCCTCATACCCATCTGGCCTCCCTTCGGCTCTGCCTCCACCTGAGCAGCCAAGCGGAAGGTCTGCAGGGCCTGCACCAGCAACCGGGGAAGGCTTCGAGCCAATGTGGCCGGCTCCAGGCCCACCAGGCCACTGAAGACCACGTGCTGACCTCCCAAACCTGCCCGAACCCAGGCTCGGAACAGCCCTGTTATCGTCTTGGAGCCCAGATCTGCCAGGACCTGCAGAGGAAGGGGGGTACGCGAGGGCCCACAACCCCACTCTCGGTCCTCTCCTCCTGGCTCCCCAAACTCTCACCCAGGTCCATCAGCCTTCCTTACCCCCCAAGCCCTGCACACTTCCTGGTTACTTAGACACCCCAAAACCCCTCCACTCACACTTCCCCCTCCCCACCACACCTTCACACCCACCCAGCACCCCAGCTCACAGGCAGCTGCCCTCCCCACCCCCTTCCCCTTAGACTCCCCACCTTCCCCCCAGGCGGCTGGGGGAAAGGTCCTCCCTCCTGCTGGGGAAGGTGGCCCTCTGTCCCCCTACCAATCCAGGCTGACCCAGGTCAGCTTTCTGAGGCCGCTGTGAAAGAGTCTGGGAAGCCTGCGGACCTACCTCCTGAAAGTTCATAGCCAGGCGCTCCAAGGGGACCTGTAGGATCCAGGCATGGGTGTCCTGGAGGGTGGCCAGCTTCTGCCGCAGGGGCTCCAGGCCAGGGCAGCCTGCAGGAAGGGACAGGCCCAGGAATAACAGAACTGATACCAGCACAGTTTTGGGGTGGGTTCCCACCAGCTCAGGACCACCTGGGGGCGGGGGGAGCAGACTTATCTTCATGCAACAGATGGGGGAAACCACGGCTCAGAGAGGTTAAATGATAGCACAAAGCCGAGCATTTCCTGACACTGATGAGGGCCCAAAGCCACAAGTAGCCCCAAAGAGTCATCCCCTTGCTTTAGGGGAGGGGGAGAGCGCATCTGCCCCTTTCCTCATGGGGGTAACTGCTTCTCAGTTCAGATCCCAGAAGAATGCCCTCCGGGCCCGGGTTAGCTAGCCCTTGGCCTACTCCCTTGACGATGGCCGGCAGGGGGCGTCATTACCGTACGCGTCCCTGCGCTGCTCAAGCCTCGGCTTCGAGATCCGCGCGCCTGCAGCCCGGGATCCTGGGGAGACGCAGGATTAGGCGAAAGCCTCGGCGGCGCAGGGGTGGGTCCAGAGCTGGGCTGTAAGGACCCAGGGTACCTGCGTGCAGCCGCTGCTCGCGGGAGGGGTGCCTGGGAGGCTCGCGGAGCGACAGAGCGTGGCCAGCTAGGACTGAGGCGAGCCGCCGCTTCCCCGGGCGCGGGCGGAACGACTCCTGGGCGCCCCGCAGCAGCTCCAGCAGGGTGTGCGCCAGCGAGCGCAGCTCTGCCAGTAGGACAAGGGTGCGAGCGGCGGTCAGACGTGCGCCAGCCCCCTACCCCCGACCCAGCCCCGGGACACAGACTGACCGCAACGCCGCCGGCGCTGCAGGCACTGCTGGTGCGCCAGGGGCACACAGGCACCCTCGGGCCCCGGGCACAGGTGGGCGTAGAAGGCGCAGGGCGTGGCGGCGTCTGCCAGCGGCTCCTCCGGCGGGTCCCAGGCCAGAAGCTCCCGGCAGCTGGGCTCACGGTTGGAGGGGGCCGCTGCGAGGATCAGCAAGGGCCAGTTCACCGAGCTCCCCCCACCACCACGTTTGGGGCCCTAGCCCCCGAAGCCCTGCTCAGTTGGAAGACAGGCTTTCCCGGCGCAGAAGGGGGCTGGGAGGGGGGCGGGATGGAACTAGGATTGGACTTGTTCCGAGCTGTCGGCGGGACGCTGCTGGGGGGCAATAGGAATCCGACGCTCACCGCTCATCTGCTCCTGGAGCCAGTCCTTGAACACCGCCACACGGGTGTAGACCCCGGGCTTCCCTGGCTCTCCGCATCCATCCCCCCATGAGGTGACTCCGTACAGGACCTCCCTGGGGCGGGGGCCAGGCTCAGAACAGGTCAGGGGGCCTCCAGAGTCACCCTGCGGAGACACAAGTCAAGAGAGAGGACACTGTATCGACCCGACACCCCCTCATGTGCTAGCCTTATACCTGACAGGACAAAGCAGCTCTGAGCTCTACTGGGGTTACCACGCTTGTACCCATTTTAGCCTCGAGGACTAGAGGCGCAGAGAAGTCGAGTGACAGCCTGACTGTGGAAGGAAAATAGGCTGTCCCGCCGCTGGGGAGCGGCCCCCCCAACGCCCCTCTCCTCCATCAATCGGGGCTCGTACCTGGCATGAGTCGATGCCCCCGGCCAGATAACCGGCACAGAGCATGGTGCTGGGGTGCAGCCCAGGCCCCAGGGCCCTTCGGCAGGTGTCGGCGCTGAGCAGGGGCACGCGGGCCTCCCTCACCGCCTCAGCCGCAGGCCCGTCTACAGGAAAGCAGTGGAGGGGCCTGAGGCCTGAAGGGCCGAGGTCCTGATTTGAGGGTCCCCCGCCTCCCACTACCCTCTTTGGCTGCTCCCCTTTTGCAAGATCGACAGCATTAAGTGAAGGCAGCTGGGCGTAGTAGATCCAAGTCTTTACACCACGGCCTACACAAACTCCATCACCCCAGTCCTACGCACACGCGCGGCTCACCGGCCCTGCCCGTACCTTGGAAGAGGGCCCCCCAGCCCGCGATGGCGCAGGAGGTGCCGGCGGGGGGCTCTCGGGGCCCCTGGGGCAGACACACGGAGCGTGCCGCCCCTGCGGGGCTCGCGGGCGTCCACAGTTGCACCAGGGCGAGGTCATTGTGGAAGGTCCGCGGGTCAAACTAGGGAGAGAGTGACGGTGCCGTGTCAGTGAGGCGCGGGGTGGGGGGGGGTGCTGTTCCCAGCTCTGGGGGTCTGGGGGCTGCCCTCTCACCTTAGGGTGGGGCAAGATGCGATTCACCGGCACCTCCTCCGCTTGCTCGCCGCGTGGCCCTTCGGCCAGCTTCACCGTCCACAGAAGCTCGTTCGAGGCGCTGGGGGGCGAGTGGCAGGTGATACCCGGGACAAGGGTGTAGCAGGTTCCCTGGAGACTCTGCTCTCTGCCCACGGGCACCACCCAGCGATCTCGCACGCCTGGCTGGCTCCCTGCCTGGGGGCAGGGAGAAGGGGCCCGGGAGCTGGCCGAATGCGCGGGGAGGTGGGCCTGCAGAGATCCGAGCCCCGGCGGCGGCGCGACGCGGGCGCCTTGAGGCAGGAGAGCCCGGAAGGGAGCTGCCGCCGCCGGGGGGCAGCAGAGACCAGCCCTCGCGGTGTCACACACAATGATATGGGAGAAACAGGACCCCAAGTTGGAGACTCCGGCTGGGCAGGGGGCTGGGAGCCGAACCTACCCTGCGAAGCAGTGTGCGGCAGTGAGCACCCAGGACGCCGCCACCAGGACGCCGCCGCACAGAGGCTGCCCGCTGAGTTGTAGCCTCACCAGCCAGGGCCAGGCTCCGGGCGGTGCCGTGCTGCCCCCCACAATGCGGCCGTAGGCCTGGGTCACGTTTTGAGTGCTCCGGAGCCTCTCGCCACAGGGCCCTAGAAAGGCGGATGCGCTGTCACAGGGGACAAGTCCTGGCTGTCCTCGGCATCTAGGCCTCCCCAGGGTCCACCTGCTCTCAGCCCTGTCCCCTTGAAACTTTTCAGCCTCACCTGGCTCAGGTGAGTCCTGGAGGAAGGGGGCTTGAGGCCTAGAGCGCCCAGGTCCTGCTGAGAAACAGACCTTTGAGATTCACTGCCACCCCCCACCCTTCCTCCACCCCAAGCTGGTCCTGAGCCCTCTCTTTGCCCTGGGCTCCTTTTCTGTTACCCCAGCCCCTAGCAGTCAGGGTCTATTTCATCAGCCATACATTTCTCAATGTTCACCAAGAGAGCCCAGACCGCGCCTGCCCTCTGCCCCTGCACCAGCTGTGCCCTGAGCCTGGCATGCCCTTTCCACTGGGAGAGACCTTCCTGAGCAGTTGTCTTGGTTGCAGCCGCACCCAGTCTCTGTCTCCAAGGAGTCAAGTCTGAAGGGAGGGGTTGGGGTGGACAGGAGAATGGGCCCAGAGCAGTCAGCACAAGCTCACCAGGGCATGGGGTGGTATGGTTGGCACAACCTCGGCACTCATGCAATCTGTGCTGGATCTCCATCACCACTAGCTTTACTGCCCACTGGGCACTCTTCTGGGCAGTCTGCAAGGCCTTCGTCCCTTGGGCTGACAGAGCTGCTAGGACATGGGGCACAAGTCTTGCAAGGTTGTCCTCCTCGCCCCAGCCCCAAGCCCTGCCTTGGAAGACCCACAGGGAAGCAGGCTGGACTCCTGGTGCACTGGGCCGGAATGGGAGGAGAGAGAACCCCAGGACCCCAGGGCCCAGCACTCAGGGGATGGTTCTGGAGTCTCAGCCCAAGGTGTCTCTATAATTCAACTGAGCTGGGCTGGAATCTTTGAAAAGGACCCTTCCTTAAACACCCTGAAGGAAAAACAGCACCCAGAAGGTACAGAACCACAGAACTCAGACTTATTGACACAAAATGACTGTGGTTGAATTGCCCACCTTCGGGCCCAGAGAGCCAAGGAGACGCTGCTCTGGGCCCTTACCTTCGGGCTAAACCTGGAAACTTCTCTAATGCACACGCTTGCTGGCTCCCCTTCCCTTCCCTTCCTCATCCTCCGCCTCCCTCTCCTACCTGTGTCTCGGCCCGGCCCCTTCTCCTGGCAGGAGCAAAAGGACCTTGTGGATGGAGGTGGCACGTTCAGGTTCCCCTGCCTGGGACCCACTTCCTTCCTCTCTGACCCTCCCACCTCAGCTGCTCCCTCAGACCAGCCCGGGCTCACCTTGCAGGGTGCTGGGGGGCAGGCGCATGTACAGTGGGTGCCCCTGGGCAGATTGTGGGTCTTGGAGGGGCAGCAGTAGCAGCAGCACAGCCAGCAGCATGGTGATCAGGGCACCAAGCCTGTCGTCTTTTCCCCTTGGGGTCCACCTTCCAGGCACTTATCCTATGGTGCCTGCCTCCCGCTGCCTTTCTGTCCCTGGGCACTGAAATCTCGTTCTTCAAATCATCTGACACTATTACATCAAAGTTACCCGCTTCCCTTGGTTGTCCCTCACCTGGCCCTTAACTCCTGGAGCCCACAAGGGAATGGAGCTTGGGGGGCTATATAGAGGACAGTCTGGGGGGGTACATGGGAGGGGGGCCAGGGCTGGGGGACGGCACAGGGTAGTGGGTTCAACCCTCATCTTTGAAGTCTTGTCATCCGGCCCTGAGGCCCCCCTTCTGTCAAAGGAGCCCTTGTTTCTGCGGCTTCATCAAAGGGGCCTGGACAGGCCGGAAGAGCTGACGGTTGGGCTGGGGGCCAGGAAAGGGGGGCTGGTGGGCAGGTGTTGGCCCCATCTCCAGGGCTCGGATGGGGGGCTTCTCATCTGCCTTGGCTCCCTGAGGGAGTTCACAGCTATGCTGGGGGCAGACAGTCTTGGAGGGAGGAAGGCAGGGGGTGCCTGAGGGTCCTGGAAGTCCCAGCCCTTGAGGAGGTGCCTGAGCTCCCAGCCCCTCTGTCCCTAATTGCTTGGCAGCCTCCCTCCCCAATGTGGCTGTTTCTAAAGATGATCAAAGCACCCTAATTAGCACGTAATTGCCGTAATTGCCGCACTGGGGGAGTGGGGTGGGAAGAGGCAGAGGCAGGAAGAGGCTGGAGTGGCCCAGAGAGGAAGGCAGGAGATGACAGGCCCCACTGGTGGCCCAGTTCAGGGAGGACAGGCCCCAGCAGCTTCTGACGCTCTCCCAGACCCCCTGCTTCTGCTCAGGGCCCGCTCAGCCTGTCCAGCATTGTTCTCAGTTGCTATGACCTTGATCTGGCAGGAAGGAGTCTTCTGAGGTCTCACTGTGGGGCCACAAATGGGCAGCTCTTGGGGGACCGAGTCCCCACCTGGCATAGAGAAGAGGTTCTCTTGTGCCCCACAAAATGTCCTGGGGCCAAAACCAAATCTCGTCACCCCAGTTCATGCTGGTGACTGCAGGGTGGCTTGGGCAGGTCTGGTCTTCTTTCAGAGTGGATTCTGTCATGACATCTTCTTGTTACCACTGTACTTTCCTCTCCAGCCCTTGCTCCTTCTGCACAGGTGAACAAGCCTCTAATGGGAACCTGCCCCACTTCATAAGACAGAGCCCCGGACCTGTAGAGGTGATGGGTGAGAGGCAGAGATGGGGCAGCCAAATCCAGCAGCTTCTCCCACCTCTTCCTTCTAGCAGAGATGGCAAACGACCATTTTTCCTCCCTGAAGCGGTGTCCCATCATTTTGCTTCCCCACCTCTCTGGGCACTGAACACAAAGAGGTTCCCACCCCTGGAAGTCCACTGGAGGTGGCCACCCACCCATTGGTGTGCTGGAGTCGGCTCATACTGGCTCCTGAGAACCAGTCATTGGCATCTCTTCCCGTCTGCATTCAGTGACATCATGTTAGTGGCTTAAAGTCAGCCACCATGGGAGTATTTACACCCTGGACATCAGCAAATCCTGCAGATCAGAGCTCTTTTCCACAGGGAAACAGTTGTCCAACATGTAGCAGCACACCACTGTGCACACCCCTTCCTTCCCCAAGTACCCCCACACTTCCTGAAGATGGTATCTCTGATTCAGGAGTGCCATGAACATCCTGTCTGGGTATGGATTACTGCGAGTGAATATTATGAAGTTGGAAATTACTCATATTCATCCGAATATCTGTCCATCTAGATAGGATGTATATCTAGATGGGGTGGTAAGTATCCATCTTTTTACCCACGATCTCCAAATTCTTGGTTGAAAGGGTGTTAGTTCAACATGGCCTACATTTGAAGCATAAACAGAGGTTTGAGAAAATGTCCAAAGGAAAATTATCTGTGGTTCCACAAGACAGCCATCAAGGTACGGGACCCAGAAAGCAGAGAAGGTGGTAGAAATGCGTAGAAATGCCTTATAGGCCTCTGGGTGGGGAGCCCAACAGCTTAAATCTATCCTCCAAGCTCTACAGAGATTAAGGCCTGGAGACAGCCACCCACGATAGAGCCTCCTATGGACACTTCCCCTGGGGAATTCCTCGAGGGGAGAACTTCCTGTCCATTCAGCACTGATGTCCCTCAGCTGCTGGGGTACTGCCAAAGCCAGGTGGGTCAGGCCACAGGATCAGTACAGCCCCAGCCCCCCAGTACCTCCCCGGGTCTTCAAGGCAGGAGGCAAGAGAAGCAAGAAGACCTGGAGTTGCTGTCTCTTTACTGTCCCTTCTGCCCCAACTGGTAAAAACTCCAACATGGCCCCAAAAATATTAGGGACCTCACAGAATGGATTGCAATTCCGCTCAAACACTAGCTCCCCCTTGTCTGACTCCTCTGTCACTTCCCCTTCCGATGATTGGATCACAGCCCTCTCCTCTCTTCTGTATACCCACCCCAAGATCGGGTTAATTTCATCTACTTCCACAGGTCACCTCTTGAGATGGGCATCTAAATCCATGTTTTGTGAAATTATTTTGTTTATTACTGGTGAGGGGTACACTTGTTTTTAACTACTTCTCCCTTGGAACGTGATGGAGAGGCCTTCCGGCCACTGTCCCAGCATTTCCTCTCATTCCTTGTCACATCACCCTCTTGTGTTTTCTTCAGAGCTATCATTTCTCCGTTGCAGTCTGCCCAATGAGGTTCTTGCCTGTTTAAGAGGCTCGGTCTCCCACAGTCTAGTTGAGTGGGCAGTTCCTGCCACACCTCCTCCCCGACTGCAGGGCTCGCTGCTGAAACCCTGTCAGAAGCCACGCTCCCCTACACCCTCTCCTCCAAGGGGGAGGAGGGTCTTTGGGTAGCACAAAGTTGGTGGAGAGAGCATCTATCCCTCACTTCTCCAGCCAAGCTGGAAGGAGGAGTGAGGTACTCAGAGGAATCAAGGAATACCCTTCCTCAGGAATCAGGGGAGCTGGTAAGAGGGAGAGACTGGCTTGTCAGTGCCCAGTTGGAGGTCAGGTGAGCCAGAGGACTTGATGATGAGTCAGGGGCGCTTGAAGTGATGGTGGGGTGGAACATCTGAGTGGGGAGGGGTCACCTCCACCCACCCTGAGGTTCCTGGTCCCTAAGAATTTACAGAGGGCAATCCCACGTGTGCCCACAGGCCTGAGAGTGCAGATGAGGGAACCTTTATTGGGGGGCAGGTTGGACCCGCGGCACTGCTCATGCTCAGAAAAGCAGCTAGAGTAGTGGTAGGGTGCGGCTGAGGTTCTGGGGCTGCCTGGCCCGGGCAAACCAAGAGCAGGTGCCCCATCCTCTCTCCCCACCCCAACACTGAAGAACTGAGGGTGAGGGGAGACCCCCACCCCTTCTACAGCTTCTGAAGCTGCAGCTGAGCTTGGGGAGAGGAAGAGAGCTTTGCATCAAGTGAGAAACTAGAGTTTTCATGGGTAACACCCGGAGGAGAAGGTTCTAACCTGGAACGTGGGGAAGGCTCAGAATCTGATTGGATGTTGGGAAAGGAGCTGCTCCTTCCAGTGGGAAAGGAGCCTTCGCCTAGCACAGTTGAGGGCAATGCCTGGAAAAATTAAATTAAAATCTATATCCCAACCAGTCAAGAGCCCCAGGAAGCTGGCTAGAGCCCTCTGCAGTGTGAGCTTGTCGCTTGTTGTCTGTCTGCTGTAGGGGAGCAGGGCTTTCTGTCTCCTCCCCATGGTGCCCCAGCACCTAGGACAGAGCCTGACCTACTATTTGCTAAACAAATGAAGAAATGAGTGATTAGAACTGGTCCCTCTCCTCGTTCCAAGGCCGAATTCCCTGCGTCCTGCACGTCGGCCTCAATCCTGCCAAACTCCTCCCTAAACAGACCCCGCCCCCCACCCATTACCTCCCTTTCCACACAGGGGGCGGGGCCTGGTCTGCCCGCTTCTCATTCACTCCCACAGCCAGTCAGCCCAGCACTGGTCCTCTCCCTTGGAGTGTGGGTCAGGGGGGGAGAGAGGACATGTTCTGGGGGCCGGTAGGTACCAGCACTTCACATGGTTATCTCTGAACTCATGGAAGGAGTGTGGCTCAGGGAGGTCCCCCGCAGCTGGCAGATCTGAGGTCTCCCACTCTTCTGCTATTGCCCTGTTCTTTCCTTTTTGCCTCCCCATTTTTTTTCTGTGGGGAGGGTAGGATGACTGTCCGGGGTGCAAGAGGGATGCAGAAGGGATGCGAGGAAGTGTTAGTGACATTTGCAGCCCCTGGCTTCCCGGCATCCCCTTCAGGCCCCAGTCTCCTGCCTGCTGGAGGAGCTGGCCTTATCTGTTATTTGCTGAGCCATCTGTCCCGGCAGCCTTGGAGGCCACAGCTGTTCCACCTTAATCCCTCCCGCAGGTGGAGGCAAAGTCTCAGCCCCACCCTCCCACTTCAAGAAGAGGGAGGAAAAGAACCTTGGACCTTTTGGTCCATTTCTCTGGAAAACCCCAGCAGGCTCATGTCAGGAGGTTCCTATGGGCTTTAGTGACGTAAGCCAGCCCTGCAGTCTCCCCATTAGCGCAGAGCTCTCTCTTATACTCAGAGAAGGACGGTGTGGGGACCCTGAGCCTCTGGACATGAGGAGGAGACTTGTGCCCAGGGACAGAAACTGCCTCTCCGAATCTCTCCACTTGTCCTCTGGGCGAGGACCTTCTTTCTCCCTCCTCAGGACCCTCCATGTCATGAATGTGCTGGCCCCTCCCTCCATCCCAGGCCACCCTGACCTCCCGGGCAAAAGGGCAGTGGGAGGAAATCTCACCCAAGAGCTGACCAGTTCACCTTTGGGGGCAGTGTCCCTGGACAGGATAGTGGGACCTGCAGCTATGCCAGCTTTGCTGACAAGAGTGGCCCATTTGGCACAAGAGTGGCCACAGCCAGCCTCTGATGCACTGAAAAGTGAGGGAAGGTTGAAGTCGGGGGTCTTCTTGGGATGAGAGCCTGCTCAGGCCATGATTCAAAGCTCAGGCCTGGGGCTCTGATTGCATTTCCGGGGACCTTGTGAGATCCTCTTCCTGTGATGGGTTGAATTGTGTCCCCCAAAAGTTATGTGATGCCCTAGCTCCCAGGACCTCAGCATGTGACCTTATCTGAAAATAGAGTTGTTGCAGATGTAATTAGTTAAGTGGAGGTCACAGTGGAGTAGGGTTATATGTCCTTACAAAAGAGAAGAGGCACACAGGGAGAAGGCCCCCCAGAACAGGGGCAGAGATTGGGGAGTTATGCAGCTGCAAGCCAAGAATTGCTGGCAACACCAGAAGCAAGAGAAAAGCACGGAACAAATTGTCCCATACAGGCTTTGAGAGAGCACGCCCCTGCGGACACCTTGATTTTGGACTTCTAGCCTCCAGAACTGTCACAGAATTTCTCTTAAGTCCCCCAGTCTGTGGTAATGTGTGACGGCAGCCCCAGGAAACAATGCGCTTTCTCCTCTCTCAACCTCATGTTCCCAATCTGGAAAATGGGGTGATAACACCCAACTCCCTGGGAGGATTAAAGGACACCCATTCATCTCCCTAGACCAGCCTGGGATTATCGTCATCACTGTAATGTGTCGGAATGGATAGGATGCTATTATCCTGCATAAACAAGGGGAGGGCAGTGGGGCCTGATCCCGGAGGGAGCCCAGAGAACAGGTGAGAATGGGACAGAAGGCAGCAGCGGAGGGGGGGGGGTGCTCTCTAGGTTGTGTGTAGCCTGACCCTCAGAGGGTGTCTGAGCAGAGGGCTCCCCTCACCCTTTGGGGCCTTCTTCATGGATTGCCTGTCCCTGGCAGCTGGTCAACTTTGCTTACTGCTCTGACTTTCCTCATCCTTGGGGCTGAACTTGACTTTAAGGAGGGAGAGGAAGGGGTGCTGCGTGAGGGTGGGCAGTGCTGAGGTGGGGCTGCCCCCTGCAGTCTCCATGGATCTCTGAGAAAGGGGGCATCCCCAAACCTGCATGCAAGGCTCCCCATGGAGAGACCCCTGGCCTCCCCTGACTCTCACAATCTTCTGGGCAGTGGCCGCACAGCTGAATGCATTCAGTCCACCCTCCACGTGCCCCCCTTTAGAACCTGACCTTTTGGGCACATCACACAAGCTTTTCAGTCTCCACCCTTTCCTGTTCACCTCTTCTGAAGTGCTTGGTTGGAGGAAGGGGTCATCCCTGCCACCCTCCCCTCCCCCAGGCTCAGTCCAGCCTTCTCCAGTGGGGCCAGTCCCCTACCCCCATCACTGGGATCCTACAGGATCCTACAGGGCTCTGCTTTTCTGTTTTAATCATAGATTCCAACTTCTTTTTCTCTTATTTACTGGGGGGGGGGGGATGGAGGGAAGGTGAATTCAAAGGAATTTTGTTAAAAATACCGGGAAAACAGAAACAAAGGAAATACAACATTACAAGTCCAGATGAGTTGATGGATCTGAAGGTCTTGTGCTACTCAGGACAGCTGCCAGGCTGAGACCCCACTGCAGGGTGGCTCTGGGCTGGGTGTGCTATCTCTTAGGTTGAACCACATGAAATTGCCATTCTTTCCATCAAAATGATCAGATACGTTCAAAAGAGCGCCAAAACAGTTTAATTTAAAAATGTCTATTTACAAAGTGCCAGGAATTACATATTTCTTACCATTTAAACAAGATGAAAACTTTTAGATAAGGAGAGCATATCTAGGAACAATTCTTTTAAGTTGAACATGTGTATTAAGTTGAATCAATACCATTGTTCAAACTTGTGATAAAAAACAATGCAAACCATTTCACAATTTGGCCTGTTTCTTATCCTTTTTTTTCCCCCCTCAATCTTGCTGTCAGCTGTGTTTCTCTGAAATTTACTAATTTAATGCCTTGAATTTTTGTTATAATATTCACATTTCTCTTCCTACATGATAGATTCTCCTTCATCCATATTTTTATTCTTACTGCTTTCAGACTTTTATGTTAACATGAGAAGATCTTTTTAGAAAACACGGTCTCTCTGATGAAGAGACATTTACTGGAGTCACGTGTCTCTCTTCAGTGTTACTTCCATTTATTTTCTTTTGTTAAAATAAACTAAAATTCAATTTAATAAATTATAGTTAAAATATTCAATCGGATCCCTTCTTATAGCAATATTTCTATCAATTTATCCCTTTAAACTTCTATCTGCATCAATGCAAAAGAGACTTTTGTAAAAGGTGGTTATTCATTAATCGTGACTATTTCTGATAGATTTGTTTTTATTTTGTTTCGCTTGTTTCTTTTTTTGTTTTCCCACATTGCTTGAATTCTTTAAACCCAGCAGGTAGCATATATACAAACGCAAAACATGAAGAGTATGAAAGAAAAGTGCAAAACATCCAGTAGAAACCTTATCAACGATACAAAGCTTGTTGACGCAATATTTCACCCAATGAATATTAATGTCAAGGACTGGTTAATTATAGGCTATTTCACGTGGTCCCATGTATTACAGTGTATTAAACCTTTATCATAACTGAAGCAGGTGTTATCAGACCCATTTTACAGATAAGGCCATTGAGGCTCAGAGAAATGGAGTGATGTGACCAAGACATCACTAGAAATGAGAAGCAGAGATTAAAAACAATGCTGCCTACTGCTGAAGGCCACACCCTTGACCTCTGCCCAGCCCTGCCTCCTGAATCCACACGTGCCGCTTGACTGTGCTAACCTGTCGGGGTTTTGGAGGCTTCAACACAAAGGTTGAAGGTTCTTCTTGAAAGGGTGGAGGGTTTGCCTACCTCTGGGGGAGAGCTAGCTGTGCCAAGGCAGGAGAGGGCAAGGTGGAGCAGCTGTGATGGCACCTAGGGCTGGAGGTGGGGCTAGGCAAATAGCAGACAAAGCAGATGGTGGGAGACCAAGGGCCTGGAAGGGTTGGAGGGAGGAGGAAGAGGAGAAACCAGGGCCATGGATGCTACCAAAGTTTCTCTGGGATCCATGTTGCCCCACCGTTGGCTCTGCTCCCCAGGACCCCTGAGGTCTGGGAGACTGAGTAGGGGTGCCTCAGCCACTCTTTCTGAGTCCAGCTGCCAGGCATAGAGTAGAAGGGGCAGCCTCCCTACACCAGGGACCCCTTGGCAAAGCTTTACCACCCTCCACCTGGGTGTATCATATCAGCCCCCTGCCCAGAGCTCCCGGCCCCATCACCAGGGGGGTCAGAAGAGGCCAGTGACCAGGGCAGGGGACCAGAGGCAGGGGAGTGGAGGATGAAGCCAATATATCCCGAGGGAACTATGGCGGTGAGTGAGGCATAAATAAGGTGCTTTGTGTGCCGCAGCCACCCCCTCCCCTACACACGCACACACGCACACGCACACACACTCTCTCACACGCTGAAGCACAGCCCATTTGCAGGGTAATGGCTTTGTGACAGCAGGAATTATCTGCAGCATTAGAGGCAGCCAGGCCTGGTGGGGAGGGGCAGGCTGGGTCTGTGGGGGACCAAAAGAGGAAGCAGGTGCCCACGGGCTAGGACTTGGGCCCCTGAGGATGCCGTAGGAGTGGGAGGCATGGTAGGGGCTGCAAGGAGCTTGGTGAGAGCCAGGGCCGGGTGGGCAGCCCCTGCCCTCTAGTGCCCACGGCCCTTCGCTTCCTGCTTCCAAGGCCTAAAAGTGGGCAGATGCAGGAACACTAACCGAGGACCTGGCATCACCGCCAAGCAGCCTCCTGTTCCTGCCCTGGCTTCAGTGCTGTCTTGCTGCCCAGCTCCAGGAGGTCACATCCTGCTGAAGGCCTAGAGAGAGGGGCCGAGGGTGATGAAGGGACCAAAGGGAACCCCAGGAAAGAGGACACGTGGGTGTGGCAGCAGGGGTGGCAGAGTTGGCATTAGTTGATTGTTTCCCTCCATTACTGTGGTGGGAATCAGGGCCGGGTTGCCCGGCAGTGCCAGGGAGGAGGGGGTTCAGGAGGGAGGACCCCCTCCTTCCCCAGATCAGGAAACTGATCCCCCACCTGGTCTTCAGAAAAGGCCTCTGAATGCCTCTTTCAGCCTGAGGCCATCAGGGGCTAATCTTCCCGCTGGCACTCCCTTAGCCAGCTAGCCTTGGTAAGGGCAGCAAAGCCCTATTAAAGAAAGTGGGGCACACTGGATCTTCCGGGCTGCATGGAACCCTGAGGTCATCGTGATGTAGGGATGGGGTTGGTCCCTGAGGTCCCTAGTGTCCCCACCCCAGGGCTTAGCCGGGTCTGATATCTGTCATGGGGGTGCAGGCAAGTCACGCCTGTGGGCCTGACAATAAAGCCAGGCTCCATGGCTCTGGCAGCAGCAGAGTACCCTGCCCACCTGCGGGCACACCCAGATTGCATTTACTGAAATAAATTGCTGGAGAAAATAAATCCTGCACACATGATTAATGGGAGGCAGGCAGCCGCCACAAAGAGCCGCTGGGGAACAGAGTGACAGTCGGGCACAAGGCCAGCACAGCCGCAGAGTCTCTGGGAAAGGACTTTGGTCACTGTACAGCTGCAGGGGTCACTGTGGCCTTGGCATTGCCACCAAACAGGGGGCCTGAGCCTACAAGCCCATAAGGCCCCCAGGGGCTCAGACAAGCCCCCAGCGTGACTCCCCATCATTGTGGAGAGTGCAGAGAGGGGGCCGATTTTGAGTTTGGAGTGCTCTGACCTGAGCCTGACTGCTCCTGGTGATGAGGGGGCCCCATGGACCAGATCAGGAAGTAAATCCAGAGTCTCAGGAGGAGGGCTAAGGTCTTCCCTACTGGCCAGCTGTGAGTCATTGAACAAATCGCTTCCCATCTCTGAGCCTCTGTCTCCTCATCTGTTCCATGGAGTTGGTACCAGGGCCTCCCTCATAAGCAGATTGAGAGGCACAGCTGAGCACACTCAGGCAAAGCATCTGTAAGGGTGTGTGGCACACAGGGGGGACAGCCTAGCCAACAAAGGGGTATTAAGTATCTCTAATGTGCCACGCTGTGCCGGGGGCTGGGGTTCAGTCGCTGCCCACGTGGAGTTTATAGGCTGGAGGTAGGCTAACATTGAAGGACTAATAATAATAATGACATAATGTATAAGTCATTTCAAATGCACAAAGTGCTGTGAAAGGCCTGAGTGCTGGGGTGACACAGGCAGTGGGGTTACAGTCTGGAGGTCAAGGCAGGCCTCCTGGGGGCCCTGAACACAAATGAATTTGTGGCAAAATCCAAAAGGTGGACCATACACTCTGTTGGTGAGGCTGCTGAGAAATAGTCTCATCCCTGCTTGGGGAGTGCCCAGTGGTACAAGACCCACAAGGGCAATTGGCAACACCTGCTGAACGCCTCCTTGAGTTACAAACACTCTCATGCTGTTATTAGTACTCCCACTCAGGACATTATATCCTCCAGATATGTACAAAAGCTCATTTATGAAATGATGGATACACGGAGGCATTCACTGCAATGTTGCTAGTAAGAGTGAAAAAGGAGCAACTGCCCAATTACTCATCGAGAAAGGAATGAGTTAAATAAGTTGTGTACAGCCACACAATGGAATACTATGCAGCTGTAAAAAAGGAACAAGGACTTTATTTATGAAAAGACTGCCAAGATAGATTTAAATGCAGAAATGTGAAAACAAAACGCAGAACAGTATACACTAGGTGTGCCTTTTGTATAAGAAAGGAGGAAAATAGGAGCACAGATTTTTATTTTCTTTAGAAGGCTACACAAGAAATTAATACAAGTGGCCACTTGGGGGTATGTGGGGTGGGGGTGGGGGGAGGAAACCAAGTGCATAGGGAAGGGGTGGCAGGAAGGCTTTTTACTTTGTATTGCTTTGATTTTTTAAATCAATTGGATGTATTATCTACTGAAAAACTATTTTTAATAATATTTAAGGGATTTTGTTTCTTCCTGGAGGGCAGAAGGCTCCCCAAAGGAGCCAGAGCACAGGGCGGGGAGTTGGTCAAATTTGTTGATTCCAGGCCTGTCCTCAAGCTGGGGTGGTCCGGGAATAATTATTTAAGCGTTGGCCCATAACTGCACATGGGGACACTTAATCCATGAACCTTCAGGAATCAGAAGCTCAGGAGAAATGCCCCGCCCCAGGTGTGGCCCCAACCAGCCCGGGACTCAAGGCTCTGTGCTCGCATGAAGGCCTTGGACTCCGAGGGCCGGGCCTGAAGGAGTGACCCGAGCAGAGGGCCACGGGCACAGCTAGAGCAGCACCGTGGAGACAGTGTCTGGGGAGACATCTACCACTCGATGGGGGATCAGGCGAGAGAAAGGGTGCGAGGCTTTGCCGAGCACGCGCTGGTTCCAGGGAGGCATTGCAGACCCACGGGGAGGAGGCCCCTCCTCTGGACGGATCAGGCCCAGAAGGCAGAGCAGGCATGGGGCGCCTCCTGGTGGCGCTCTGTGAGAGATGCAGGCCTTGAAGGACCGGGAAGCCAGGGACCAAGTTACACGCACAGCTGGGACAAGGGATTGGAACCCAGGCAATTCAGAGGAGATCTTAGGGCCGTTGGAGAAAGGTCTCAGTGACCGTGGCCTCCCCCAGTGACCCCCGCAGCCGATGGGCTGTGGGAGTTGGTTTCAGAAGCACCACCCCCATGGCCACCCCGCCCAGTCCCCTCCCACCAGCTTGCCCAGCAGAATCCCTGCGTTCTAATGGGGTTCAGGGAGTGAGTCTCATGCGTTTTCTGCCCTCCCCATGATCTTTCCACCCTGCCCCTTTTCCCCGAAGCAGCTCCTTTGTTTCCTGAGTCGCCCTGTCCCTGCTTAAGCCCCAGCCCCTGGCAGCTTTGGCATCTGTGTAATCCCAAGTGAGCAAAGTGTAGGACCAATTGCATAATTAACAGGGCCCGTGTTCCACAGTTATTAAGAATTTCAAAATGGCGACAGCAGAGCGTTAAACCAAGCAAGGGTGTCTGAGACGGGCACCCACGAAGCTGAGGCCAGAGCGGCAGGCCCAGGAGGTGCTGGAGAGAGGGGGCACAGACAGTCACGAAAACTGGGCTCCCGACCTCTATCCCCCACCCCCCCACACACAAGAGGCTCTGGGCCTGGGACTTGGGACTCCCCCTCACCTCATCTTTGTGTCTGAGCATCTCTCAGACCTTCCCTGCTCCCCACCTGGTGAGCAGGCATACACATACACACCCAGTCAGGGAGAGCCTCAGAGCAGAGGGCTGGGCATGGGAACAGGCCCCTGGGTGCTTTATTAAGTGCTTACATGTACCAGCTCCACTAAGCCTCATAGTATGCCCATTTTGCTGATGAGAAAACTGAGGCATGGAGATGTTGATGGCTTACCAAGGAGAGCCAGGGTTTCCAGGTCTGGGCATGAACCACTGGGGAGACGACTCTAAGGAATAAAAGAGGGTGCAAGGATTTGCTCTAGGTGCCATCTTGCTTACTGGTTATGGCTGGGGCCTGGGGGGAAATAATACAATTAACGGTAGTTTGTGAAGTTCACTGAACCATTAGCATGTGCCAGGCCAGTTCTAGTCATCCTACACATACTGACCCAGGGATCCTTCACAGAAGCTTCATGCAGTAGTGGCCACTTTACTTATGGGGACTGAGTGAGGCCCAGTGAGGGCATACCACCTGTTCAGGGTTGCAGGACAGCAGGGGTGGAGCTAGGATTTGAATCTAGGCAGGCAAGGTCTGCTATCTGAGCCACTACATGGTGCACCTTTGAGGGTGCCAGGGGACACTGAACGTGGTGACAGAGGGGCAGAGGGGCAGGCTGTCCTGTGGTCTGGCTGCAGTCCATCTCCACACTGTTGTGCTCTTTCTCCACCTCTAGTCTCTGAGCCACACTGACTCTAAGTCCTGGCCCCATCTCCTTCTCCTCCAGAGTCCCCCTCCCCCAACCAAGCAGCCCTGCATCACGGGACTCAGGCTATGTGGCGGACCTGGAGTTTGACGAGAGAGGGGTCTGTGAGCAGTGTAGGAGCTTGCAGCTGGAGCTTATCTTCTGTATCGTCCCCTATCCCTATCCCTCCTGGGGGGGTCTGGTCCCCTCTCCTCCAAGGAGCTGGCTGCCCAGGGAAGGGTGTTATCCGTGTGGCTGGAGGCCCTGCCTGTGGACCTAAGTCAGCTCTGACAAGGCCGCCATCTTCACCCAGTGTCCTCCCAGACCAGGAGGCTCAGGATCAAGTGGAGGGACATTGAAGACCAGGGCCAGCCTTGAGTCGGGCCTCCAGCATGGCCTTCCCTGGAGGCTGAATTCCCCTTGGTGGCCAACCTGCCCAGCTCTGCCCCAGCCCTACCCTGTGTGAGTATAGGCATGTTCCCGCTCTCCACCCTCTCTCTCTGAGTCCTTGTTTGTCCCTCTCTTCTCTCTCTTTCTCCCTCTCTCCCTGCCACACCCCTGCCCCTCCCTCTGCCTCTCTCTGATGCCCTCATCCCCGTCTGTCTCCCACCCTCCCTCTCTCTGTGTGTTTCTTCTTTCCCTGCCTTAGCTGTGTCTCTTGTTCTCTCTCTGTGCCCCCCACCCTGCTTCCCAAGCCCTAACTCACACCCCTCCTCCTTTCCCCAAGCTCCCTTCCCGGCCTTGTTCAGGGCGGAGGGGGAGCAGAAGCACATTTCTTGTCGTCCAGGCCTAATATCTTAATGCAAGGCCATTACTCACCCGGAGTCCAGGCAGGGCAGGCCTCGCCCCTCCTCGTTTGTCATCCAGAGTCAAGCCTCTGTGTGGTTCCTCGGGGATCAGATTAAAGGACTGACAGGCGGATGAACAAATTTAGCTGCCAGCGCCGCCTCTTCCTCCAGGTCCCTGAACTTTGAGTAGGGAAGTCTGAGGCCTCAGAGAGCCCCGTTTCTTGATTCTGCTCATCCTCAAAGTGCCCAGCAAGGGGTGAGGGATAGCAGGAGATTTTTCTCCTGAGAGGGAGAGAGAGAGAAAAGGAGCTGGGTCCAGAGTGACCTGGACCCCTGGAGGCAGTTGAGGATTTACTATAGAACTTGAACAGCCGATACTATATATAGTCCTTAAAGCCTGCCAGGCCCTATTTGAAGCCTTTTACCTGTATTCAGTAATTTAATCCTTAAAACACCCTTATGAGGTAGGTACTATTAGTATCTCCATTTTACAGGGGCTCAGAGAGGCTAAGTGACTTACCCAAGGTCACACAGTGAGTGAAGCCTGTGTGTGTCAGGCATAGTGCTTTGTGTCTTTGTTAATTGTCTCAACACAGCGTCTGTGGGAAAGGGGCTAGTATCATCCCCCTCCTATGGTGAGAAAACGGAGGTTTTGCCCGGGTCTAGAGCCCTCTGGGACAGCTCTGTGTCCCACCATGGTCCTGTCCTCCCTTTGTCTTAGTTCCCCGGGACAGGCTCTGCTCTGCACTGCTGTCTGCAGAGAAGGTATGGCTGCAGCCAATTTGGGGGAAGCAGGAGTGTGATGCTCTCTGGCCTGGCATGTCTCCTCTCAGCCCCGTCTTTGGGGCCACATCTTCCACCAGGACTCTTGGTTTGCAGGGGGCAGTGTCCAGGGTAACCCACCGTCATCACACCTCTGCCAGTCAGGCTGTGTCCCTGAGCATCTGCCACCTGGAACCCAGGATCTGGAACCCAGACCCCAGAGGTGAAAGCCAAGAGCTACCTCCATGGGAGAGACAGGGAAGAGCTGTGGAGCCTACCTGGAGCCTTCTCACTGCTGCTCGGACACCAACTCTTTCCACTTGCCACGTCAGCCCAGTTCCCATAGTAACCACTGGCTTGCTGTCTCTTAGCAACCGAGTGTTCCTCAGAGGGGGGAAAGCAGAGCCGTGAAGAGTGGCCAGAGAACTTGGGGTCAAATCTCAGCTATGCCATGTTGTAGCTGTGAGGTCTTTGATAGGTCACTTAACCTCTCGGAGCCTCTGCTTTCCCATCTGTGTAATGGGGATAATTCTGTTCAAGGATTAAGCATTTTGGATTAAGCCGTCAATCTGTGAAACATGCAGGGCCATACAAAGGTGTAGGATTAACGAGGAAGGGCCAGTGGGGCAGTGTCGGGCCTGAGTAGGAGCAGATGGAGGTGAAGCCTGGTGTCCAGGTGGGAGCCCTGGTGTGGGCGGGCCTCTCCATCATGAGAGACCCCAGCCTTGCCCACCTGGCAGCCCCATCCAGACTCCTTGGCCCTTCAAATCACCACAGTCCTCAGTGTGGCGCTTTCTGTCATCATCCAGTGCCCAGGGTCCCCCCCCCCCGCCTTAGAAAACTACAATGTATTGGCTACCAGAATCGAATAAGTTCTAAGCCCTTTACATGTATATCATTTCATTTTACCCAAAGAGATAAGTTCTTATTATTTCCCAGTGGAAACTGGGGCTGGGAGAGGTTACGTTACATGCCAAGGTCTTGCAGCTCAGAGAGGCAGAGCTGGGCCTGGAACCCTGGTCTCTCTGATAGCCTGACATCTTTCCTGCGCTGTCTCTTGAGTTAGGAAGGCAAGATTGGGAAGGGAGGGGTGACCCAGCGATGGAGGTGGGAGGCGAGGGATCGAGGGAGGGAGATCCGAGGACAGACCCCGCGGGACAGGCCCGGGAGAGCCTGAGGTAAGGGACGCAGGGCCAGGGGACAGGCACCAGCCAAAGCTCCAAACAGGAGGGGATCTCCGGGGCTCGTCAACGGTGCCGACACATTTCCTGGCGGCGGTTCCTCACCCCACGGCGCCCTGGGAACGCGTCCTGCGGGGGAAGAGCTG
The DNA here is from genome assembly GCF_001890085.2 of Hipposideros armiger. Taxonomy (NCBI): domain Eukaryota; kingdom Metazoa; phylum Chordata; class Mammalia; order Chiroptera; family Hipposideridae; genus Hipposideros; species Hipposideros armiger. Next base: position 1,618,641 of record NW_017731367.1, on the reverse strand, counting down.
GAGAGGGGGGTACCGCTGTGGTGGCGGGCTCGGGAATCAGCCGCAGTTTCTCGGCACTGGCGGGCGGAGGCGAGGGTAGGGGGAGCGGTCAAGCCAGGGGGCAGGTACCAGGAGAGGGGGAGCCGGCGGCCCGAGTGCCCTCGGGCGGGAGC
>NW_017731367.1:1579484-1617869 GCF_001890085.2 Hipposideros armiger | reverse complement strand
GTGTGTGTGTGTGTGTGTGTGTGTGTGTGTGTGTGTGTGTGTGTGTGTGTGAGAGTGTGTGTTGGCCAAGTGTGCGTGTGCACGCCTGTGTCTCCGTGCGCCGCCGCTCTTGGGGACGTCCTGGGCTTCGGAGGTCTCAAGGGTTTGGCCCAACTAGGCTTACTCCTGAGCGCGACCTCCCACTCCTCTCCTGCCTGCCCTCCTCTGTCCTCTTTGCCCTCTGAATTTGCCACCCTCCTGTGACCGTGGCCCTGTCCCCAGGCCTCTTACCTTGGTGGAGCTTTCTGGTGGGTGCGCGCACAGGAGGTCCATGCGTGTGCATCAACACCCAGACTTGCACACACCCTTGCACACGGTGGCCTGCCTACCTGGACACCCAGATGTATGCTCACTGGATGCATACTTCCAGACACACACAGTGGTGCCCAGGTGCACACACAGGGACACGGGAAACCACAGCAGTGCCTCGCAGCCACACATACATGCACAAGTGCACACACATGCAGCTCCCCCTCCCACGCCCCCCCCAGCCCCTGGCTTCAGCCCCTCCTTAGGCTCCTGGGCCTCCTGAGGCAGCTGAGGAAGGGGCAGCAGAGGGGGAAGGGAGGCCTTGTCAAGGACACCAGCAAGGAAAGGGAAAAAAAAAATTGAAGTGGAAGAAATAAAATCAAAAGGCTTTTAAGGCTGCTCTCCCCAAGTAGTTGATGTCTTGGCTGCGATTGCCGGCAATGAAATATTGTGCTCTCTGATCGCTTAATGCACGGAGTTCCGCAGCCCCCTCCCCCAGCCCAGAGGCAGTTCCCGTCCCTCACCCGCCTCTCCCCTCTCAGTCCTCTCTGGCTGGTCTGCCTCCTTGCTCCCAGAAGAGCCCAGAGTGGTGGAGGGCACAGCTGATACCCACTTCCAACCTGGCACTGATGCCAGGAGGGGCTCCAGAAGCCACAGCTGGCATGGGGACCCCAGCCTACAGCCTGGGCAGGAGGGGAGAGCTCACCTCTGGAATGGGACCCTGCCCATGCCTGGCAGTTGTGCTGCTCAGGGTTCTACCTGCAAAGATGCTGGATCTGGGGGTCTTCAAACTGAGGGACCCTCGGCCAGAAGGGGAAGGACATGTGTGCCTGACAGGGATCCCCAGTGGCTGGATTGGCTGAGGCTCTTGGAGATTGTGTGTGTGTTGGGGGGACTGGGTGGATAGATGGGGGTGGGTAGGTGGATGGGAGGGGATGGTATTGGCCTAATTCTCAGCCTTTAGTTAAAAACTGAGCTCAGTCATGGTTAAAAGGCCTGACTTCCAGCCTCAGCTCACATTCCAGCTCCATCACGTCCTGACTCGGTGACCTTGGGCCAGCTCCCAGCCTCCCGTGCTTGAGTTCCACACCAGAAAGGATGGAGCAAATAATAGAACTGGCCTCATAGGGTTATTGGAGGATTAAAGGAGAAAATATATGCAAAGTGCTTAGCACAGGGCCTGTGCATGGCGGGGGGTGGGGCATAAGTGGGGCTAATTATCTCTGTAATCTCCCCGCTGCTCCACACCCCTTGCCCAGGACTTGGAGGGGCAGCTGGGAGCTCCCTGAGATGTGGTGCTGCCCACTGCCCCCTTCTCCTTCTCCTCCTCCTCCTCTCCCACCCCTGCTTATGAACCTCTCCCCACCCCCAGTCAACTGTTCACTGTGCCTTTCTGTCAGGGCAGCCAAATTGGCCAAATCTCTATAATGCTAAAAAATTGGCCCATTAGCTGGCAGGGAACATTGACAGGAGGGAAGAGTGGTGTGCATCACTACAACAGGTGTGTGGGGAGAGGGGCTGGAGGGAGGTGGCTCCAGGGCTCCCTGGAGGCGTTAGCAACGCCCAGGGAAGGCACAGCAGCCAGAGGGGGTGTGTGTGTGCATGTGCATGTGTGTGTGTGTGTGTGTGTGTGTGTGTGTGTGTCTAGGGCCCCGCTGTATGACAGACCTGCTGCTGGGGGCTTTCACAGGATCACCTCATATAAACCCCACAACAGCCCTGAGAGGCTGGTCCCGAGATTATTCCCATGATACAGATGAGGAAACTGAGGCTCAGAGACAGGAAGGACTTGAGCAAGGTCACTCTGTGGGTGTCGGAGAGGACTCACCCCCTGGTCTGAGATTCCACTGGCCCCCTTCTCTGGTGTCCCAATACCCCCCCAAAACCCCAGGAGCTTTGTTCCTGCAGTCTCTGCCCTCTGTCCCTCCTCCTAGCTCTGCCCCATGGGGTTTCTCACCGCGCTGGGGCAGCTGGCCAGTGAGTTTGTCTTGATGGGATCAGCAATGCCCAGTTGCTTCTCAGTGGAGAGAGATGAGGTACGGGAAGGGGGTCACGAGGTGCCTGGAGGAGGATGCGGAAGGGAGGTTCGGGTCTTCTGGCTGGCCCCAGCCTTCCCTCCGGGGGTGCTCAGACGGGGACTGCCCACCTGGCTCTTCCCTGTCCACCTAGTGCATGATCTCATACAGACATCATTTGTCCCCATTTTTGGATGAGGAAACTGAGGCTTAAAGGGGCCAAGTGACCTGTTTACAGTTAGGAAGTGGTGGCATTGTGATTTTATCCAGATTAGTCTGACTCCAGAGCCCAAGGTTTTGATCCTTTTGCTGGAGTGATGGGGAGCTACCTCACGGTTGGTGTCCTATTAGGGGACAGTTTTTTTTTTTCAATTACAGTTAACATTCAATAATATTTTATATTAGTTTCAGGTGTACAGCCCTGTGGTTAGACATTTATATAATTTATTAATACAGAGTGATTAGTACCTACCTGACACCATACATAGTTATTATAATATTATTGACTGTATTCTCTATGCTGTACTTTATATCCCTGTGATTATTTTTATAACTACCAATTTGTAGTTCTTTATCCCTTCAGCTTTCTCACCAGTCCCCCAACACCCTTCCAATCTGGCCACCATCAGTTTGTTCTCTGTATCTGAGTCTGTTTCTGTTTTGTTTGTTTATTTTGTTCTCTATATTCCACATATAAGTGAGATCATATGGTATTTGTCTTTCTCGGTCTGACTTATTTCACTTAGCATAATACCTTTTAGGTCCATCCATGTTGTCCCAAATGCTAAGACTTCATTCTTTTTTATGGCTGAATAATACTCCCTTGTATAAATGTACCATATCTTCTTTATCTATTTGTTTATTGATGGGCACTTAGGTTGTGTCCATATCTTGGCTATTGTAAATAACACTGCAATGAACATAGGGGTGCATATATATTTTTTGAATTAGTGTTTTGGATTTTTTTGGATAAAAACCCAGAAGTGGCATTGCTAGGTCATAAGGTATTGTAGTTCTATTTTTAATTTTTTTAGGAAGCTCCGTACTGATTTCCATAATGGCTGCACCAATCTGCAGTCCCACCAGCAGTGCACCAGGGTTCCCTTTTCCCCACATCCTCACCAACACATGTTGTTTGTTGATTTATTGATGATAGCCATTCTGACAGGAGTGAGGTGATATCTCATTGTGGTTTTAATTTGCATTTCTCTGATGATTAGTGACATTGAGCATCTTTTCATATGCCTGTTGGCCATCTGTGTGTCCTCTTTGGAAAAATGTCTCTTCATGTCCTCTGCCCATTTTTCAGTTGGATTGTTAGTTTTTTTGGTGTTCCGTTGCATGTGTTCTTCATAAATTTTGGATATTAACTCCTTATCAGATGCATCATTTGTGAATATCTTCTTCCATCCAGTCGGTTGTCTTTTTCTTTTTTATGGTTTCCTGTGCTGTGCAAGAACTTTTTAGTTTGATATAGTCCCATTTGTTTATTTTTTCTTTTGTTTCCCTTGCCTGAGGAGATATATCAGTAAAAATATCACTAAGAGCAATGTCAGAGAGTTTATTGCCTGTGTTTTCTTCTAGGAGTTTTATGGTTTCGGGTCTTACCTTTAAGTCTTTAATCCATTTTGAGTTTCTTGTTGTATATGGTGTAAGAAGGTGGTCCAGTTTCATTTCTTTGCATGTGTCTGTCCAGTTTTCCCAACACCATTTATTGAATAGACTCCCTTTAGCCCATTGTATATTCTTGCCTCCTTTGTCATAGATTAATTGACTATTGGGGGCAGTTTTAATCCTGAAAATGTTTTCATTCCTTCTTTTATTCCATAAATATTAAGTGCTGCCAGCACTGTGCACTGGGGACACACAATGAATAAGACGTCCCCTGCCCCCAGCCCCAGCGGCTGCAGGCAGCTGAGACCATCCCTACCTCATTCCTGCAGGCCCAGGGAGTCTCCGCCCATCTCTGCACACGACACAATCCCTGCCTCGTCCCTCTCTCCCTCTCTTTCTGGATCTACTTACATATCGATGGATGCCAGTGCACTGAGCTTCACGGACACAGGAGTCACCCTGCCCGCCCTTGAGAGGCCGAGTCACCTGCTCGTGGGCCTCAGGATGCTTCTGGTCCTTCCTCTGCAGTCCCCAGCCCCACATGTCCCACTCCCATCAGCCCTCAGGCAGGTGGCAGGCGCCTGGCTGGTCCCTAAGGCTGTGGCTGCCCTCTTGGCCCCGAGTGATCAATACAGCAAGTCCAGGGCCCTGGGCTGAAGAGAGGGAGGCGGGTGGGCTGGGGGGATTCTTCTCTCTTGGCCACAATCTAGTCCTGTGTCCTGAGACATCACCAATGGCCCCCCTGGGCTGCTGTATGCCCTGCACTCCTGGGCTGCCACCTCCCTGCCCCCCTCCCCCAGGCCTGACTGCCCATCCCCAGCTTGGCTACTATCCACAAGCGTGAATGAGGCCAGACATGGCCCAGACAATGAGGGGCTGCTGAGGGAGATGGGGCCATCTGGCCTCTGTTGGGCTGGAGACAAAACTAGAATCCAGCTTCTCAAGTAGAATAACTTTCTTGACCATTCTCCTACCTCCGGCCCTGGCAAAGTTCAGCCAGAGGGGAAGCTCGGGGCAGCACTTCCACCAGCAGGGCACTGAGGTGGCCGGCTGCCGCTGGGTCCTCAGGAGCTGGGTCGGGAGGAGGGGGTACCTCTGATGGCTAAATCCTGAGTAGACCAAGTGTCTCCCTTTTCCCCTGGCCCTCTGGCTCAATTCTCCAGGCTCCTTGACTGAGAGGTGACGACGCGTAGTGGTTATGACTTTGGGCTCTCGTATCAGGCAGTTTAGGTTCAAGTCCTGCCTCTGCCACTTCCTGGCTCTGAGACCTTTGGACAAGCAACTTCACTGTAAGCCTTGGTTTCCCCAACTGTCAAATGGGAGGACAATTCTGGCACCTGCTTCTTGGGTATTGTGAGGATTCAGTGAGATAAGATGCCCATTGTCGTAGAACAGGCCCGGTGCAGTAGGAACCTTGATGGCAATGGTAGTGGTGGTGGTGACGGTGATTTAGGTGAAAACGATGATGATTGAGGAGGTGACGGTCGGAATGGTGACGACGTGATGGTGATGGTGATGATGGTGGACGGAGGCAATGATGAATTTGGTGAAAATGATGGTGACAGTAGATAAGGTGCTGGTGATGATGATCATAATTGTGATGGTGATGGTGGTGGTGATGTTGATGACTGATGAAAGTTAATATAGTGATGGTGATGATGATGATGATGGCAGCACATTTGGAGAAAATAACGATGATAGAGAAGGTGACGGTGATGCTGCTAATGGTGACAATGGTGGACGTCGGTGATGATGGCAGTGGAGATGAGGATGTTGAAAAGAGTGGGGTGATACAACTCCTGGTCCAATGAAAGGACAGAACACGCAGAGAAAACTCAGGTACTTTCACCTGCCCACCCATCAAGGCCCAGCTGCTGGTAGCCCAGCTCCCCCAGCCAGCCTAGGAGAAAGCAGCAGCCTTGCTGCTTTCCAAACTGACTTCTGCTGGGCATCAGTGCAGGCTGTGGTCTGGCCGTGGCCTCTTGGTCCCGCCCAGGCCTCTAGGGAGTATCCACAGGTCCCAATGGACAGGGTGAGCCAGCTCTCCTGCCTTAAGGGATCTGTCAGCAAATGACTATGGAGGCCAGAGTGGCAGGCATGGCACTGGTGCATGGGCCTTAGGCAGGGGTCCCAAGAGGGCTGTGGAATCCTGGCAGGCTCTGCTGGACGGTACACATGTGGCCTGGAGTGGGCAGGTTGATACAGTGTTTCTGAGTTTGGGGTCAGGCCAGTTCTAATCCAGCTCCACCACTGACAAGCCGGTGGGTGGGGGGAAGGTCTTGGCAGTTATTTTTGCTACCATCCCATAAGTTGGGAGCTCAGGAAAACACCTGGCATGTAGGAGGCAATCGGAGATGTCACTGATTTCATTCTTATGGCCTTTGTTGGCTCCAATGGACTGCTCAGATCCTGGCCAGGGCCAGATGCTGGGTGTTCATGGGCTGGGCCAGGGACCCAGCTGGGGACTCCTGCCCCTGGGCCTTGGAGCAGGCGGGCTGGGCTGGCAGGCTGGGCTCAGCTGCCCCACCTCCCTGTGCCAGGCAGCCCTGCCCTCCGATACCCCCACCTCCGGGCCTCCCCCTGCGCCCTCTCCACAGGCTGGCAAGGGCTCTGACGTGTGAAATAAAAAGGGATTTTAATTACCTCTCAGCAAAACAGCAATTAGAGAGAATCACAGCACAACAGCGGCCCCTCCTCCACTCTGCCTGCCAGGTCTGCCTTCTCCCCTTTTTCTTCAGCCCCTATCAGCTCTGAGGGAGTCCTCCAGTTCAGCTCAGGCTCCCTGTGCCCCAGATCTGGGATTCAGGAAACAAAGGATGTGAAGTGGTCTGTGCTGGGGACCGGGCAGGGGGTGCAAAGGGCTGTGCAGGGAACACCGCAGCAGATGAGGGCTGGTGGCTCAGGTGGGGACTCCCTGTGTGTCCATACCTCGGAGACAGTCAGTAGCCATCTCGTTGGGGTCCATGTGTGCCCTGCAATGCGCACATCCTGTGTGAGTGTGTGGCTAGCACGTGTGAACACCCGTGGATGCAGCAGACTGGGGCAGTGCAACCCTCAGGACGAGCCTGCTGTGCTGGGAAAGCAGTGCTGTTTCCAACAGGCTTTTATAATAATTGCCTGTGACCCTGAGCTGTAGCTCTCTGTCCACTGGCCGCCCCCGCCCCAGGCCCCCGCTGCCAGGGGTCACTTCTCTGTCCATGTGCACAGCCTGGGGCACCTGTGCTGCATTTGAGCAAGGGGCCAGGGAGGGTGGGGTGGAATGTCCCCACAGGTGGCCTGAGGTTGGGGGTGGTGGGTGGTGGGTGGCTGATTGAAGTGATAATTGCAGGCAGTAGGCCCTAGCTAATGCATGTTATGATTAAGCCCCATTACTGAGGGAGGCAGCTCAAGCTTGGGGGAGGGGGCGGGGACGGGGGGGGGGGGCTGACTGACAGCGTTTCTCATGGGGAGGGGGAGCAGGTGGCCACTGCCACCTCTGTGGGCCCTTCCCCCTCCAGAGTTGTAGCTGTCTGCCCGCCCAGCTGAGTTTGGAGAACCAGAGCTTAGAGGTGGCAGAGGCACCCCCCTAATACACATGCCCACCCCTGGGCAAAGGCCTGAAAGCCCCTATTCGGTTCTCTAAGTGGCCCAGGTGAGCAGGAGTCTCCTGGCTATTATTCTCGGGGCTCCTGGGGCTGTGTCAGAGGCCCCCTGGTAACCATAAGCCTCCCAGTCTCAGTGCCAGGGAACATCACGTCATTGGGTTGCAGAGGCCAGAATGGCTGCAATTAGATGGTTGACATCAGGGACCCCAGTCCCACCGCATCTCATTGGGTGCCATAGGTGTCAGTCAGGCACCCCTCATGCCCATTGGCTGTGGATGGGCCAAGCCAGAGCCTACTGATCCTCTGACATGGACCCTGGCCTACCTGTCTGTCCATGGGGAACGAGCCTCAGCACCCTTCATTTCACTGAGGCCCAGAGAGGTTCCACAACTTTCCCAAGAACACACAGTTATGCTGGGTCAGACCTTGTGTTACCCTAGAATCCCAGCTTGGCCACTTACCAGCTGTGTGACTTTGTGAAAGTTACTTAACCTCTCTGGGCCTCAGTTGCTACCTCTGTAAAATGAGGATAATAGCAGGACCTACTCCTAGAGTTGTTGAGGATTAAATGAGGCCGCTTAGCACGGAAAGCTCACGACCTGGCCCAGAATTCTCAGCATAGTATTCTCAGCTTAGCCTTTGCCCTTCAACCCATATCCTCTGTGGAAGTCGGAATTCTAGATGCCCTAACATTCCTGGACTCTGGTGTGCACACATACTCTCCCTGGTATCCAATCAAACACAAATCTAGGTACTATTATGAAGGGATTTCGCAGATGTAATTAAGATTCCACACCAGGTGACCTTAAGATAGGGAGATTATCAGACTTAATTACTTGGGCCCTTTAAAAGCTGTTTTTCTGTCTGGTTGATGAGAGAAAGACAGACTCCAAGCATGACAAAGATTAAATTTGGGGGAGAATTTCTACTGATGACTTTGGAGACGGAGGAGCCACAAGGCCAGGGGTGTGGGCGGCCTCTGGGAGCTGAGAGCAGCCGTGGGTTGATGGCCAGCAAAGACCGGACACATTCATTCCACAACTGTGGGAGCTGAACTCTGCCACCACCAATGGGCTTGGGAGAGGAGCCTGAGCCGCAGGCGAGAGCCCAGCCCTAGCCGCCACTGACTTCAGCCCAGTGAGGCCCTGAGCAGAGAACCAGCAGTGCTGTGCCGGGACTTCTGACCTACAGAAACTGAGATAATAAATGTGTGTTGTTTTAAGTTGCTATGTTTATGGTGATGTGTTACACAGCCATAGAAAACTAATAGCCCTCTTTGGTAGTTCTGATGGAAGGCCTTGGGACAGCCTGCCAGGAGTGGGGAGCTTGGTACCGGGCTAAGGGTAGCCCCAGGTGAGGCCGGCTTCAGCTGCAGGTTCCTCTGCGAACGGCAGAGGGGAGAGCAGAGACTCAGCAGCCAGGCTTTCCGCTCAGGGGCCAGCCCGGGGTTGGGGTCCCTGGGATCCAGCTGCCTGTCTCAAACCTGACCTGTCATCACCTTCAGAAGATGTCTGTGGGAGCCCCTTGCCCCCCACCACCCCAGGCCCTAACCCTGGGGGCGGGCTGGCGGTAGGCAGAGGTGGGCATGGATGTCCACAGAGACACGCAGTGTTAAGTGGGCGCTCCAAATCTGGTGTTCTTGTCCTCTACCCCACAGTTCCACTTCAACACTCCTTTTCCAAACACAGTCTAGACTCTAGAAGGAGGCCCCACCCAGGGCCAGGGCCCTGCGCCTGGCCCCCTGAGTCCCTCTGAGCCCTTCTGTCTCCTCCCCTCAGCAGCCCTGCTCTCTTTCCTACAAGGGACAATTAGTGGCCTCAGCTTTAATTATCTAACGACCCCCTTAAGCTCCAATCACTTGAAATGATGATGGAGTGCTGGAGGAGGGGACCTCCCGGTGACCCTGTGAGGCAAGGAAGAGACTCTTCAGGACCCACTGCCTTCTCTGGGCTCTGCCCATCGCAAGCCCCCCTACTCCATTTGTGGTCCCAGGAAACAGGCCGTGGTGACCCTGATAGGAAGGGACCACCTTCCTATAACCCCCCAGCCCTTGTGGCCTTATTTGAATCTTGCAACAGGACCTGAAATGGCCTGTTGTGGCCTGTCCATCAAACACTGTGCCCAAGGGGCCTGGCTGTCAGAGCTGGAGGCCCGCAGGCCTCAGGCTCTCCTCCCCGGCCCCCATGGCCACCCTCTGCTTTGGCTCTGTCAATCTGGCCCCATTCCCAAATACCCTGGAGTTGAGCCCTCACCACTCAGGCTGGACAAGAAGGACAAGGCAGTAGAAAAATCTGGGATCCCAAAGGAGGTGAGGAAGAGAGACCATGAAAACACCAAGTTACAAGAACGTGGGACAAGGTGCGCCCGCGGGCAACGGTTAGAAAGCGACTGGGTGCTACCGACAGGGGACTCCAGGCAGGGCCCTTGGAGGTGGGGACATCTGGAAGGGAGGCCAAGGCCTAGCTGCAGGCCTGGAGATCCCCCCTGAGGTCTCTGGGCAAAGTCAGCCTCGGCACCTGCCTGCCCCCACCCCGGTTCAGCACCCCAACACAGTTCCTGGGCTGAGGTCACAGCTGGGCTCCTGGCTCTGTGTTGCTTTCCCTTGGTGCCCTGCCTGACCCCTGCAGAGCTGTCCCTTCAGCTCCCTGCTCATGTATGCAGGTCCCTGAGACCCTGAGTGTGGCAGACACAGATTAAAATCTCAGCTTCAAGACCTATGAGCTAGGTGAACTTGGGCGGCGTTCGTTCCTTCTCCGTCCCCCTATGCAAACTGGGGCAACGACAGGGCCCCCTTGTGGGGTTATTGTGAGACTCAATAGAAACAGAGAGCTTGGCACAGAGTGTGGCACTGAGGAGGTGCCCCTCATGTTATTGTGGGGGTTCCACCCACGTGGTAGGAGGCCCGTTTAGACTGGAGTGGGGGCCTGCTCCATTCAGCACAGGCCGTGCAGCCGGCCCCAGGCTGGGCTCCGGAGGGGCACACCTCTCTCCCCACAGGGCGGGGCCCTTGGGCAGGCTCCCTTGGGTGGCGTGCCTCGCAGCCATGGGACTATCATGGGATTCTAGAAGCTTGACACGGACCTAAAGGAGGGCAGGAGGAGTGGGGACGCGACACTCAGACAGAGGGGACAGCTTGGACAAATGCACAGAGGTGAGGGTACACCCTTGAGGAGGAGAGATGCTCGGGGGAATGAGCCAGGAAGCTGGAAAGGCGCCTGGGGCCAGACGGAGGCAGCCTCTCAGAAGCCAAGAGGCGTGGTCACAGAGGGTGCTGGCAGGAATGGGCAGGGTGCAGCAGCCTCTGGGTGGGCAAGGGGAAGAGACCCCCTTCCCCCAGTAAGAAAGGGAGGACTAGGGCCAGAACTAAGGGAGGAGAGAGGGGAGGAGAGGGGGAAGCAGGGAGCCTTGCTAAGGCTGAGAAGCCAGGGCTTGGTCCTTACATACCGAAGGCGGAAGAGGAGAAAAGGGGACAGAGGAGCTGGGTCTGGAGTGCGGCAAGCTTCTGGTGCGCGCAGGTACAGGGGGGACCTGGGACCAGAGGGTGGACTTGGGAGCCATGGCCTTGACCTGGCACAGCCGCCAGGGGACGGAGAGGTGGGGTGAGGGTGGGCCCGGAGAGGTGAGAGTCAGGACACCAGGTAAGGCCCCAGGATTTGGAGACCAGGCAGGTGTGGTCAAGACAGCCTAAGTATCCCTCATTCGGGACAGTGGCGCTGAGGACGTCTGCGTGGGAAATGCTGGTGTAGACCTGGGGGCACAAGGCACTAAAAGGTCCCTCTCATGGTGTCCCACTTATTTAGAAAAATAAAGAGCCTGCATGAGTCCAGGTGCTCACCTAAAGCGGGCACAGAGCTCACCTTACCTTGGGGAGGCCTGGAGGAGGACATGAGTGGAGGGCCTTCACGTCCGCCCTTTACATACCTCGGTAGTTTAAATCTTTTCAAACAGGGTTGTATTTACATATTTCTTGTATGAAATAAAAAACTGGTCTAGAGGTTGGTAGGTGACTCCGGAGGAGTCCGTGCCCAGTGGGGATGGAAGGCTACCACAGGGTAGGACAGTAGAAGTTAGGGGGAACAGGGGAGGGGAGGAATGGCCTCCTCTTGTCGTCTGATGGGTCCCAGAGCCAAGGAGAGGTGTGTGTAGATCTGGGAGCCTGGGCAGGTGTGTAGGCGGGGGTGCTGCGCCTGGGGCAAGGCCTGGTCCTGGGGGATACTTCACATGGGGGTTCCGTGAGCCGACCACAGCTGTGTGAGATCGGTCCACGTCTATCAAATGTGTCGTCTGTGCCGGGTTCTGGGCTACGCAGCAGAGTAAGATGCAGGAAGCGTAGTGGGGGCCCAGGGAGGGCAAGTCTGCAGCCTGTGGAGTCATCACCGGACCAGACAGAGAGGCTGACATCCCAAGGAGGGTGAGTGGCAATTGGCCAATGGAAGAGGTGATGAGAGAAGGGTGCTCCAGGCAGCCGGAACTGTAAGTGCTAAGGCCCTGAGGCGTGTGAGAGCCAGCTAAGTTCTGGGAAATGAAAGTAGATCAGAGTGACCAGGAGAAGAGAGAGGCAGGATGTGGGGAGACAGAGGGAGAAGAGCAGAGAAGGTCGTGGAGGAGGCAGTGGCCTTGGGGGCCATGTTAGGTGTGTGAGTTGTACCATGAGGGGTGAGGCGGGCATGCTGGGAGCTGGAGCCCAGTGGGGAAGCCAGGCCGCTGTCTAGGCTGAAGTGGGTATCCCATAGCATTGGGTCCTAGCAGGGGAGCTCAGCCTGGGGTCTGTACAGGTAGACGCTTGAGCCCAGCCCAGTGAGGGCCAGGAAATTGGGAGGAGATGGACCAGGTCAGGGAGCACAAGGGCTGCCCTTGAGGCTAAGAATCTAAATTAAGTAGAGCACAGGGTCCAGCCCTCCCTAGCCCCCTGCCTGGCCAGGAGCAGACCCCCACTGCTCAGGCAGGACTGACAGCACCCCCTCACCAGCTCTGGTCATAGCGACAGGGTAGAATGAAGGCACAGGCTGGATGGGGGAGCATGTGGACCTTTGGAGTCTCCCAGGTCTGCTGTGGGCACCCACATTTCCACTAAGAGCCTGAGTCAGCACCATGGTGGCTGCCTCGTGGCTCTGGCCTTCCCCACCCCCTCCCTGCCACCCTGGCCACTTGGGAGAGTCATTTCATTTCTCAAATTAAAAATCCATTTTGTGCTGTGAATAATAGATGGGCTGAGGCTTGGGAGGCCGGGCAGAAGACAGGGAGCTGGTTGGAAGGATGTTTTTCAGGGCACAGAAGATACCGCAGAACTGACGGTGGTGGGGAGTGGGGGCTGGTTGGGCAGGGCGGAGGCTGGGGGGCATCTCTCAGAGCAGAAGCAGGGCTAGGGGTTCAGCTCCTGAGGGGTTCGAGGTCTGCGGGCTCAAGCAGTAAGTGGATGGCCCAGTCTGTCCCCCCTCCGATACCTGCAGGCCCGAGGGGCAGGGAAACACATCTTATCACCTCTGGGCTCCAGGCTGGGCCAAGCCTGGCTCCAGGTTGGCAGCCCGCTTTTGGAGCAAAGCAGTTAGCACCTTATTTGGTGGAAGCTCAATGATAGTGTGAGGACTGCTGTTTCCAGTGGGTAGGGGCTATGCTTGCACCCCCTCCCCAGAGCCCAGATTCCAGCAGGGGTGAGCTGGGATCTGGGGCATGGTCAGGGAAGGGGTACAGGTGAGGGGCTTGGGAGCTGACCAGAACCCCTAACCTCTGTCCTTTGCACCCTCAAGGCCTCCTCTCTCCGAGGCAGCTCTGGCAGACATCCCCTCACTCCTGCTGCTCCATCGCCCAAGCTGGGCACACTTTGGCCTCGCTCAGGGTCGGCCGGCACTGGCTGAGCACTGCTGCTGTGTCCTGTCATTCTCTTGCTCCTGGAAGTGGGGGGGTCACCTTGACAATGGAGGAGGATGGCAGAGTGCTGGAAGCCTCAAAAAAAGAGTGAGGGGGCTCCACTCACCTCTACTCAGCTCCCCGTTCTGAGAAGGGGCGGAGGACCAAAGGAGGCAGGGCCTGGTCACTCTTATTGGTGGGTACTAGTGCCACTAGGACAGAGTGGTCATGGGCCCAATCCCCAGTCTACACTGGGGGCTGGCTGCTGAGCTCAGGGCTGGGGCTGGGTGTGGGGGATGAGGTGCTACGCAGAGCCAGGGAGTTGGAGCAAGGCCCGCAGGCAGGGCGGCCTGGCTGGGAGCTGGGAGGTGGCCATGGCAGCTGAGTCTGGGAGAGGGACGGCCAGAAGGAGGTTCCGGGGGTGACCTGGGAGGAAGGAGGAGCCGAGGGCCTGAGCCCCCCACCCGTCCCCAGGTGGCTGGGACCACAGGATCCCCGGGGAGGCACGTTTGCCTTTTCCTCTTTCTGTCGAAAGAGTCGGCTCCCTGAGACAATACCCATTTTTATATTTCTTGGAAATTTCACAGCATTCATTTCAGGGAAAATAAAAGCTGTCATTGCTGGAGAAATGATACCAATCAGGGCCTGAAAAAGGCTGGAAAATTATCCTCCTGGAGACGAAACATTGAGGGAAAAATGCAGATTAAAAGCACAAAGAGCCACTTTGCCACCGCCCTGCCCTCCCCTCCCCCCTTATGGAATCACCACATTTTACATAATTCCACCTCCTCTCGGTAGAATTAATCGGACCCAAGAAGAACGCAAGGGGCTGAGGAGGTCCCTGACATCTCAGGGGTGGAGGCAGACAGTATCCAGGGGAGCGGCTTAGAGATGGACAAGTGGACAGATTCAGGATGGGTAGAATGGGGGTGGAGGTGGCCGCTCTGGCCCAGGGGCCCCGTGACTGGAGTGATGAGCGGCCCCAGGGAGGTGACAGGGTGATGGGTCCTTGGAGTTCCTGCCTTATCATGGTTTTTATCAGATGGGGCTCCATGGCAGTCTTGAGCTGTCAGATATTGTTAAGGCCAGTCCTACAGGCTGGAATCGGCAGTCTTGGAAGTGCTGGTGCTTTGTGGGGTCCCCTGCTAGGGACACCAGAAGCAGAGGGCATGGGCAGGGCAGAGAAAGCAGAGGCTCTAGAAACAGGAGCAGTCATCCGAGAAGCCCCAAGTTCCCCGCATCCCACATGGGCCAGTGGGTACTCTGGTGAGGCAGGCGGACATGGGCCCTGACTTAGTGGCTGGGAGCCGTGGGAGGGAGGTCCCACATTAAAAAACAAGTTGTAGGGGAAGAAGGTAGTGAGCGGGTACATTCAGAGTGCCCCACACCTAGCCTGCCCTCCCACCAGTCCACTTCCCAGGACCTGCGTGAGGGCTGGGGCTGCTGGGCAGAGCAGGCAGGCTGCCTCCCTTCCTGCCTCCAGCAGCAGGGCTCTTATGACGGTCCAGTCCTTTTCTTCCTCTCTGCGCAGGGGCTTCCTGAGCAGTGCCAAGGCCAGTTAAGGTTTGGGGAAGGGGTAGAGTCTGAGCCCTGAGGCCCCCTTCCTGCAGCAGCCTCCAGGGCCTTTCCCTCCACTAGGGGTTGGGTGAGGGTTGCACGGCCAACCAAACCCCAGACATCGTCGGGGAAGGGCTGGGATGAGCAGGGGCTGAAGGGGAGGACCAGGAAGTGCCCTTGTTGAAGGCCGCTCTTTGGCCGGGTCTGTGCCAGGCGGGTACAGGCACATCCGGCAGCTTTTAGGGAAGTCCTCCTCCGGCAGTGCTCCAAGCCTATGGGCTCTGCTGGGACGGCCCACGCGCCTCCTCGTTTCCAGCCTGAGCCCCTTTTCAGCCGGCTGGTAGGGAGCCCCGAGCGGAGGCATGGGATTGGAGGGGACCCCTCCCCAGGAGTAGCAGACGCCCTCACTCTTCCCGGGACGCGGCTGGACCTGAAATCCCCGAGCCCGGAGCTGGTGCGACCCTCGGGTGCGCGTCCCCAAAGCCGCCGTCCTCGCCCCGAGCTGCCACCGGGCTGACAGGTAGCCGGGATGGAGGCAGGAAGAAGGGGGGGGGGCGCGGGGGGCGAGCGGAGGAGGGTGGAGCCGCCGGCGCGCCCCCTCCCTCGGGGCCGGCGGGCGGCGCGGCGCGGCGCGGCGGCAGTGGAGGCGGCCGGCGCACGGAGAGCGGCCGCCTGCTCGGCTCCAGCTCCGGCTCCGGCTCCGGCTCCGGCTCGGGCTTGTGCTCGACCGGATCTGTTCCTGCTCCGCCCGGGCACGCCGCTGCCGGGTAAGTGGCACCCGATTCCTGGGTCCTCTGCTGCCGCCACTGCCCTCGCAGCCACCGCCGCCGCCGCGCGGAGCCTCTAGGCTTTGTCTGCGTCCTCGCGGCTCCAGCTCCGGCTCCGCTTGCGGCCCCCGGGCTTGGCTCGCCTGCTCCGCGGACTGTGCGGCGCGGCGCGGCGCGGCGCGGCGCGGCGCGGGGGGCTCAGCGCCCAGAGCTCTGGGCGCGCAGGGCCGAGCCCTCCGCACCAGGGGGGAAACTTCGCCTAAGTTTGGGTTCCAGGGAGAACCTGTTGAAGCCGAAAGTAGCCAAGGGCTGGGACGGAGAAGCAGCGGACGGGACTGGGTCCAGTTTTTTAGGGCCGTCGGGGGGTTCCCCCTCATCCTGGGCTGGACCGCGCGTATCGCTTGGAAAAGGGACTCATGGGCATTCTAGCTATTGAACAGGCGTCAGGGCTGGGGATGGCCCCTGCTGACATCCAAGAGGACAAAGTTTGGTTCTTCAGCCGCTTTCTTGAGCGTCTAGTCCCAGTGCGGGGGGAGCTGAAGGCGGCTTCAGGGTCCGCATAGGCGCGCCTCTAACCGCACCTCCTTTCTCCAGCCTCCGCTTTTCTTCTCGCCGACCTGGCCTTGGCTGTCGCAGGTCGTGGACAAGAAAGGCAAAGTGAAGAGAAACAGCCTTTCATTAAGGCCTATTACGTGCCAGGCCCTGTGCCGGGTGCTCCTTGCTTTCTGTCCGGGGCCTCCCAAATCTGCTGCAGCCATAGGTGTGCAGGGAAGGAGGAGTCAGGTTAAAAGATGCTACTGTGCTTGCGGGAGGTGGTGGCCACTCTGAGCCTGCCCCTTCCCTCATTCTCCCAGTGGCGCGGGGAGGCCAGGCCTCAGGCCTGCTCGCTGTTGAAATCTTGGGGTGGCCTCCAGCCTCTGGCCTGCACCCCTCTTCGTCGTGCTTGTGGGCCCCATCGG
Organism: Hipposideros armiger; assembly: GCF_001890085.2. Taxonomy (NCBI): domain Eukaryota; kingdom Metazoa; phylum Chordata; class Mammalia; order Chiroptera; family Hipposideridae; genus Hipposideros; species Hipposideros armiger. The sequence continues at coordinate 1,601,238 of NW_017731367.1, read as the reverse complement.
GCCCCAGTGCCTCTCTGAGCCTGCGTCTACCCTTCCTGCAGCTGCGTTCTGGGGACCATGTGGAATCCCGCCAGGAGGCCGGCGGCTGGGCACATCCTGTAGCCCAGATCGCCAAGGACTGCGCCGCGGCGCCCGCGGCGCCATGGAGGCCCCGTATTCGATGACAGCGCACTACGACGAGTTCCAGGAGGTCAAGTACGTGAGCCGGTGCGGCACCGGGGGCGCGCGCGGGGCCTCGCTGCCCCCTGGCTTTCCGCTGGGCGCTGGGCGCGGCGCCACCGGGGCCCGGGCCGGGCTACCACGCTGGAACCGGCGCGAGGTGTGCCTGCTGTCGGGGCTGGTGTTTGCCGCCGGCCTCTGCGCCATCCTGGCCGCCATGCTGGCGCTCAAGTACCTGGGCCCGGGCGCGGCGGGAGGCAGCGCCTGCTCCGAGGGCTGCCCTGAACGCAAGGCCTTCGCGCGCGCCGCCCGCTTCCTGGCCGCCAACCTGGACGCCAGCATAGACCCTTGCCAAGATTTCTATTCCTTCGCGTGCGGTGGCTGGCTGCGGCGCCACGCCATCCCCGACGACAAGCTCACCTATGGCACCATCGCGGCCATCGGCGAGCAAAACGAGGAGCGCCTGCGGCGCCTTTTGGCGAGACCCGGAGGTGGGCCCGGCGGCGCGGCCCAGCGCAAGGTGCGCGCCTTCTTCCGCTCGTGCCTCGATATGCGGGAGATCGAGAGGCTCGGGCCGAGGCCCATGCTCGAGGTCATCGAGGACTGTGGGGGGTGGGACCTGGGCGGCGGCGCCGAGGGCCCCGGGGCCGCGGCGCGCTGGGACCTTAACCGGTTGCTGTACAAGGCGCAGGGCGTGTATAGTGCCGCCGCGCTCTTCTCGCTCACGGTGAGCCTGGACGACAGGAACTCTTCACGCTACGTCATCCGTGTGAGTGTGTGTCCCCCACCCCCATTCCCAGCACCCCGCCAGCGGCCAGGGACTCGGGTCACACGGCCCCGGCATCCCGGCGACCGGTGCATCCCGGCGACGGGGGCAGAAGGGGAAGGGAGAGGAAAGGAGGGGAGCGCGCGCTGGCAGAGCTCGGGAGGAGGGCGCAAGTAATTTCCCTCGAGTAATTGCGGTGTTTAGCGGAGCCGCGGGAGCTGCAATTTCCCAGCCCTCTGGCAGGCGGTGAGAGCACGGAGGGAGGTGTGTGCCCTTGAGCCCTGTGGAGCTGGGGCAGGTCAGAATGCCGGGGCCCCAACTGTCAGTGAGGCCCCCCGAGTGCCCCTCACAGGTGGGGAAAGTGAAGGCTTACAGGAGGAAGGATGGGCGGCGGGGGACGGGGAGACCCCAAGTCATCCCCAGGCTAGGCCTGGATAGAAGGAGGGGCTAGTGTCTTTGTGCTCCTGGGGCTGTGACAATGGATGTCTTGCACGTCCTTTGTTTGGGCATTTGAATGGGAATTCAGTCTGTTTGCCTGAACCTGGGTTGTTGACCTCTGATCTGTGACTCCCACCTCTCTCCCCAGATCGACCAGGATGGGCTCACCCTGCCAGAGAGGACCCTGTACTTAGCTCAGGATGAGGAGAGTGAGAAGGTGTGGGGGCATGGGGTGGGGTTGCAGGGAAGGCCTGGGGCACCAGGAGGAGTGGACCAGGGCCCAGCACTGACCCCTGCCCTTGTCCCGGCGCAGATCCTGGCGGCATACCGGGTTTTCATGGAGCGCCTGCTCAGCCTCCTGGGTGCGGACGCTGTGGAGCAGAAGGCCCAGGAGATCCTGCAGCTGGAGCAGCAGCTGGCCAATGTGAGCAGGGGAACTGCCGTGGGCTGGGGGGAGGGCACCACTGGGCAGTGCTGGGTCAACTATGATCCCCACCCCAGATCACAGTGTCAGAGTATGATGACCTCCGGCGAGATGTCAGCTCCACGTATAACAAGGTGACACTGGGACAGCTCCAGAAGATCACCCCCCACGTGAGTGTGGCCTGACCCTGGTGGGGAAAGTGCTGATCTTAGAACTCCTGGGTCATCCTTTCCCCAGGACTGGTGTTTGCCACCGGTCCTCTTGTCCTCATGAGCCCCATGGCCTCTTGTTGCCTCTCCCTGACCCCCTCCCTCTCTTCTGTGGTCCCTGCCACACCCAGCCCCACTGTCCCCATCTGTGGCCCCATAGCTTCGGTGGAAGTGGCTACTGGACCAGATCTTCCAGGAGGACTTCTCAGAGGACGAGGAGGTGGTGCTGCTGGCCACAGACTATATGCAGCAAGTGTCCCAGCTTATCCGCTCCACACCCCACAGGTACAGTTGTCGGTCACCCACCCCAAGCCCCTCCCCTGTGCCTCAGACCTAGCTGCTTGGTGAGCTTTGAATTCCCACCTCCACGTCTGTCCAGGAGCCACAGTGGGGAGGCAAGTGAGGAGCCCTGGAGTCGGAGTCCTTACCCCTAGGCTCGGACGTGCTTCTCCCACCTAGTCTATGGGACCCTGAGCAGGGCTTTGAGCTTCCTGAGCTGCAGCTTCCTCATCTGGGAATACTGAGGCTTGAGTGGGTCTGGATGTCAGAAAGGGCAAGTGTGGCCGTAGCTCCGCCACCCTAGGGACACCTCGGGGAAAGCCTCCCTCGTCTGCCCACCTTGGGGAGGAGCAGAGGCCTCTCAAGGCCAGCTCTGAGGCAGTCACCGGAAGTGCCCACTCTCCCACTCCACAGCAAATCAGAGAACAGTGCTGGCCCGTGACCCATCAGCGTCAGGTGCTCTGCTCAGTGGTGTGTCCAGAGGTGTGTCCTGCCGTGTGTGGACCCAGCCCTTTCCCCTGGCTAGGGCTCGGGCCTCTCCAGGTTCTGCCTCCGTGTGCCTGGAATGACCCTCACTCTTGTGGGGTGCTAGGTCCAACCTCAGGCTTGGGGGTACGGGGTGGGGCAGGGCGGTGCCCTCGGGTGGTGCATGCACGCGAGCCCATCTGGACACCCAGCTGCTTCACCTGGCCCTCAGGATCCTGCACAACTACCTGGTATGGCGCGTGGTGGTGGTCCTGAGTGAGCACCTGTCACCACCATTTCGAGAGGCACTGCATGAGCTGGCACGCGAGATGGAGGGCAGCGACAAGCCACAGGAGCTGGCCCGTGTCTGCCTGGGCCAAACCAACCGCCACTTCGGCATGGCGCTTGGCGCCCTGTTTGTACATGAGCACTTCTCGGCTGCCAGCAAGGCCAAGGTCAGCCTGCCCTGGGCTTGGGGGTGGGGGTGCAGGTGCTGAGCGGGGCATGGAACCCTCACATGGCCTTGGTGTGAGGATGGGGAGCCCCACACATCCCCTTGCCCCCAGGGGCAGCAGGCTCAGCTTAGGGCTCCACCCTCTCTGAGACTCCAGGCTGCTTTCACCAGGCCTCCTCCCCCAGGAAGTCTACCTAGTCTGCCAGCCACCAGAGGTCCTACCTACCAAGTTCCTGCCCACCCTTCTCTGCCATACTCAGTACTCATCGCCTTAAGAACATATGTGATCGCTGCTAGGGCAGTTTGCCCCTTTCCAGACTGAGCTTTTTGTCGGGTTCAAGGCCTGGATCCCCACCTCCAAGGTCTCCCCTTGGTGCTCAGCACCAAGCCCTGATCTTAGGAAGTGGTGCTGAATGATTAGGGGGAACCCCTCGTGCCAGGTGCTGGGGGCCCAGAGCTCAGCCTTGAACCCGGCTGACAGGTGCAGCAGCTGGTGGAAGACATCAAGCACATCTTGGGCCAGCGCCTGGAGGAGCTGGACTGGATGGATGCCGAGACGAAGGCGGCCGCGCGCGCCAAGGTGAAGTGGGCCCCTCTTCCCACTTGTCAGTTCCACACTTACTGAGCATCTACTGCGTGCCAGGTGCTGGGATAACAAAAGAGACAAAAATGTCTTTTGTGGAGTTGGCATCACCTGGCCTGCTCCACCCGCTCCTTGAGCCCCCGGAGCTAGGGCTTTCTTCCTTGGTAGGTGTGGGGCTGTCTCCCGAGGCCGTGGCCCACTCTCACTGCCCTCTTGTTTGCAGCTCCAGTATATGATGGTGATGGTGGGCTACCCAGACATTTTGCTCAAACCCGAGGCCGTGGACAAGGAGTATGAGGTGGGCCTGCCCCCCGGCCTGTTCCTGCCCAGCCTGGGTTTCGCCAGGCCTCTGGCCAAGACCCCTAGGGAGCCCACCACCACCACAGAGAAGGAACCACAGCCCTCAGCTGATGGACCTTGGGGGGCACGCGGCCTGCCTGGCACTGGTTTGGTCCTGCCTCTGGCCTGCCACTGAATGCTACCCATCCCCCGTGCAGTTTGAGGTCCACGAGAAGACCTACTTCAAGAACATCTTAAACAGCATCCGCTTCAGCATCCAGCTCTCAGTCAAGAAGATCCGGCAGGAAGTGGACAAGTCCACGTGGGTGCCTGGCCCAGAGCTGGGGGGGCGAGGGGGTGTCATGGGAGAGGGCACCTTACCAAAGCCTGGAAGCTGGTGGAGCAAACCGTCTCCCGCTATGCTGGTGCGGGGGACACAGGGCCTACGCAGGCCATGGGTGGGGGCTATCAGGGTTGGGGCTCAGCCTGGGGGAGGCCCAGGACATGGCTGCAGGCTAGGCCAGCAATGCAGCCTTCAAGAAGGAGGCTAGGAGGTGGGGGTCGTGGGGGAGGCGTTCTCCCCGCCCCCCTCGCTGACCTCAGCCTTTCTCCACAGTTGGCTGCTCCCCCCACAGGCACTTAATGCTTACTATCTACCCAACAAGAACCAAATGGGTAAGGGACTTGTCCGGACAAGGGCGGGGTCTGGAGGTGGGCAGGTCTCCTGCTGACCACACCTCCCTTGTAGTGTTCCCCGCTGGTATCCTGCAGCCCACGCTGTATGACCCTGAGTTTCCACAGTGAGTACAGAACCTGGCCTTATCTGCAGGGTGGGTGGGGGCTGCTCAGACTGCCCCCTATGTGGGCTGGGCCCAAGGGCCATGACATCTCCAGGCCCAGGGTCCCTTCATCCTTGATTATTTAGAGAAATGTGTAGGGTTTTTTTTTCTTTTTAATGTCCTGAGCCCCCCCCCCCACCCCTGCCCTTACCTGGTTTGAGATTTCATTAGGTGTTTTAAAAGTAGAACAACCCTAGTGATGAGGAAAAGGGCCAAATCCCATGTGGGGTGCCTCAGTTTCCCTCCAACACTGTTCCCACCCCCACCTCAGCTCTGTTAGATGTTATTTCCTAAAAGGCAGCTGCACAGGTGTCATTGGCCCCTTTTACGGACCCCATGAGGAAGCTGAGGCAGGATTCCCCGAGGACCGTGCAGACACCATTATGGTCTCCCTGGGTCACCTCGTGGCCTGGGCGGGGCCTGCCGGGGCCTGGGCAGCAGCACGAGGCTCTCAGAGGCGGGTGGTGCCTGATGCTGCTGCTGTGGGCCCAGGTCTCTGAACTACGGGGGCATTGGCACCATCATCGGGCATGAGCTGACCCATGGCTACGACGACTGGGGTGAGGCCTGGGGGTGGGCGGCCTGATGGGGGTGGGGGAGGGGAGGACAGCCAGTAGGGGAACAGGGTGGTGATGGGCTGACTGAGGCCCCACAGAACCCCTCTGTCCTTGTTGTCTGGTGGGGTGGGGTGGTGGAAGGACTTGGTGCTCAGCCCAGGCTCTAGGGATGAGGGTCGGTCTCAGCCCACGCTGCCCATTGCCACAGGGGGCCAGTACGACCGCTCGGGCAACCTGCTGCACTGGTGGACCGAGGCCTCCTACAGCCGCTTCCTGCACAAGGCTGAGTGCATCGTCCACCTCTATGACAACTTCACTGTCTACAACCAGCGGGTGAGACGCCTCTGAGGCCTGGCTGGGCACAGACCAGGAGTATGCACGCCCACGTGCACACGTGTGTGCCTGAACAAACCCCATGCCAGGTCCCTGCACACACGCCCAGGGTTGCACGCACACTCACACAGCCATGGACGAGCTCACACAGACTCACAAGGGCCACAGGGCACAAAGGGATTGGAGTCTCACCCAAACCCTTTGGGAAAGGACGGGGTGGGCAGCGGGGTGGTGGCAGGGGCCCGTGGTGGCAGGCGCCCAGGGTGGCAAGGCCTGGGGAGGTCAGTGGGCCCCCTGCATCACCCCCACCCCCAAACTCTTCCCTTCTCGGCAGGTAAATGGGAAGCATACACTTGGCGAGAACATCGCAGACATGGGTGGCCTCAAGCTGGCCTACTATGTGAGCTGCCCCTGCCTAGCTTCCCATCCCTGCTGGGGGAAGGGTGGGGGCTGATGGGGACTCGACCAGAGACGTAGGCCCCCCTGTCTCCCCATCCTGCTGCCCTCTGGCCTAGGAGAAGGGGACCGTGGCAGGCACGAGGTCCACTGGAAAAGGAGGGACTCACAGGCCATGCATTTGGGAGAGGTGGGAGGGCCGCCTGGAGGGGGTGGCACCTGCCTGGGGGTAGCCTTCCTGAGAGGGAGCACAGCTCAGAGAGGGTGGAAGGCAGGCAGCCCGGGCTCAGTGGGGTGGGTGTGTGCAGAGCTGGGCCATGGAGGGGTTGACTGGGTGGCTTTGAGTCCAGTCGCCCCACTGTGGGCACCACAGCTCTGCGCTCTGCACCCTCAGGCTTATCAGAAGTGGGTGCGGGAGCATGGCCCGGAGCACCCACTGCACCGGCTCAAGTACACACACAACCAGCTCTTCTTCATCGCCTTCGCCCAGGTGGGCCGGGTTGGGGCTGAGGGGTGTGGGGGTGAGGGCAGTGGTCCCGAGGGTTCTGATGGGGGCGTCAAGGTCTAGTGTGCTGGGGGTTTTGTGTGTGTGTGTGTGTGTGTGTGTGTGTGTGTGTGTGTGTGTGTCAGGGGGTGTTGCAGGGCTTGGGCAGTGGACACCTGGCCTCGTCTCCTATTCTCCCCCCCTGCACCTCCATCTCGGGCCCAGAATTGGTGCATCAAGCGGCGGTCGCAGTCCATCTACCTGCAAGTGCTGACCGACAAGCACGCACCTGAGCACTACAGGTATGCCCACTTGCCTGCCTGGGCCTCACCCCCTCCCTGAATCTGGGTGGGAGCATGTGTGGGTGGGAAGGCACAGCTGGGGTGTGCTGGGACCCACACTTTGCTGGTCTCTCTTCCCACCGCAGGGTTCTGGGCAGCGTGTCCCAGTTCGAGGAGTTTGGCCGTGCTTTCCATTGTCCCAAGGACTCGCCCATGAACCCCGCCCACAAGTGTTCTGTGTGGTGAGCCTGGCCACTCGCCCGCCAGCCCGCACGCCCCCACCGCCCTGCACGAATCGCCTCCTGCCGGCCACCAGGGCAGGCATGAGCCCGGCACTGGCTCTGGGTGCCATCCGCCTTCCCAGCTCCTCCAGGACCTGCCCCCCACCCCCCGTCACTGTCCCTCATTTCAGGGGGAGTCCAGAGCAGGGATGAGATTGGGCTCCAGGAGGGCATGGGGAAGAGTTGCTGGGGTCCCCAGACTTGGCTCTAGGGAGCCACCCCCTGGCCAGGCTGAACTGTCCAGGCCCCACCTTCGCTGTGTTCTGGCTGCTATGTCTGGTCAATAAAACTGCTGTATTGTCACCTCGGCCTTTTCAGGGGCCCCCAGAACAGGTGGGCTGGAGGGATCCCTCGAGGGGAAGCTCAGGTCCTTAGCACCACTGGCACCCTAGAGACCTTCTTGTCCCCTCCTGGTGGCCTTGGCCGGGCTGCCTGTTTTGCCTTCCCGGGCTTCTCTGTCTGTTCCACCAACCACCCATTCCTCCCTCCCCCCGAGGCTCCTGCTCAGTTCTGGGGGTGCCCCAGACCAGCCTGGGGCGTGCCCAAAACCCCAGCCCATCGGCCTGTACTCCAGTGTGATGCTGGACGCAAGTGCCCTGAAAGTCCCGAGTGGTGCCTCACCGTCCTCCCAGGAGGAGTTTCTGCAGGGTCCCTCAGCCCGTCAGTGACCCCTGGCCTTGGGGAACCCTGACTCACTCACATAGAGGCAGCCTCTCCAGCCTGGAATGGGAGGGGGTGGAGGAAGTGTAGCTTGTCATGGGTGGGAGGGAGGGAGCTGGGGACTGGCCTACGGGGCAGCCCTCCTGGGGCCTCCCTGGCATCTGCTGTGATGGGGGCAGCTGGCCGCCTGCCCTTCCTGCTCGGGTCTGGTTCTCTTACCTCAGGGGTGGCCTAGAGGGGCCATCCCCTCCCTGGTCGCTCCCTGGTGTGCTGTCCCGTCTCCCTGAGATCCCCTTGCCAGCCCAGTTCCTGTCATTATGCTCAGAGAATGTCTGTCCCCTCCCAGCCTTGGAATGAGGTTTAAAAAGTCGGTTATCTGACCCTCGGCACACCAGCCTCCGGGAGTGAGGTTGAGCCCGAGTGGAGTGGAGTGGGGAAGGCTCCCAGAGAAGAGGCAAGGCCTGGTGGGAGGGGCCAAGTTCCCCTTGGGCATGGGCTCTTCTTGGGGGAGACTGCAGAGGCCACATAATCAGCCCAGGGCGCGGAGCCCTGCTCAGGACTGCCTTTCAGGTGGAGTGGGGCCGGCAGGGGTCAGAACCATGTGGAGGTGCTGATACGGACCCGCCTTGGTGTCCCCTACAAACCCCTTTCCCCTGGGCTAGGCACATACATGTCACTGCCCTCGGGCAGCTGGGGCTGGACAGTCCTCTGCCTGCCTCAACCGGCCACCCACCTGGGTAGGGCCTGGTGTCTGGGACCCTCCACACCCCAGGCCTCACACTGACCCTCTGGCCTGGGGTCCTGGCTAGAATTGGGCTCCCCAGGCCCAGCCCTCTTGCCACCACCCTGGGCTCCCCAAGTTCCCCAGTTCTACCCAAGACCCATCCCTCTTGTCTCCCTGCCGGCTTAGGGCCGGCCTTGGGGCTGGGGCTGTGGGGTGGGCCTCCAGAGGCCTGACAAGGTCGCTTCTGCTCTACCGCGGGGAGTACCGCGAAGCCTGGATGCCCCCCTCCTCCTGTCTGTGCCCAGCTGAGGGACCCGCTGGGCAACGGGCATGTGGGGAAGGGGGGCCCTGGGGCCCTGGGAGAGGACACAAGGTTCCTGGCCGCCTGGAGGCTGGTTCCAAGTTGGAGCCCAGGAAGCCCCAAGAGCCTCCGCTGGCAGCTGGGGGCCTGACACCCAGTGTGTGCCTTAGCCGGGGAGCGCCCGCCCTCCTGGCAGGGTTGTGGCCCAACAGGCCATGAGGCCACTGGAGACCCCTCAGCCTGACAGAGCCCCACTGGGCTCAGTGGCAGTGTTGCTGCTACCCAGGGTTTTGGGGGTCCCCACGCCCCTTTGGGGAGAAAGGAGGGAGACCAGAGGGTCAGAGGGAGCAAAGCCAAGGATGTCCCAAGAACAGAGTCCTGATGCTTAGAGATCGTGACATTCAGACATGGCTATAGAGCTCAGAGCCATGGAGTCGCCCAGCAGGACAGGTGTGACATTGGATGTCATCCACTGGTTCCTAGACTGATTTTCCACACAGACCCTAAGAACATCCTCACTGCACGTCAGTGAGGCGGATGGAGCAACAAGGAAAGCCCCTTTAGCAGGTGGGGAAACTTAGGCGGGTCATGGGCCTTTTCCAAGGTCACACTCATGTGTCAGCTGAGGGGCGAGTCTTGGCTGCCAAGTCCTCAAGCGCCAGGTGTCCATGCTACACTTAGCGTCAGCTCTCAACATCTCATGTTAGGAAACGTGCCCATAGCATAGATACCGGCCATTTCATTGTCTGCCAGGCCCTGTACTAGCAGCCGCCCTGAGGATTAGCTGACTGATTCTGCTGGGGTAGAGGAAGTGAGCGAACAGCACCGCTGCCCACTGGGCCTCAGTTTCCCTTGTGCTAAGTGAGGAGCATGAGCACAGCAGGGAAGGCCCTTCCCATGGTGAGTGAGTCTAGAAAATGCCTGGGGCGGATTGCTGTAGGCTGGCTCCATCTATCTCCTCGAAGGCAGGCTCCCCCACACAGCAGACAGAAAGCAACCTTCGGCTAAGCATTTAATAGCAGGGAAATAAAGGGGCTCAGGATGGTTTACAACTGCACCTGAGCTTCCAGGCCTCCACCTGTGTGCCTGTATGCAAGTGGGGAGGGCCTCACGGGTCCCCACCTCTGCCCTGGGTCCTGGTTCAGCCATCCATAGCTTTGAGCCCAGGGGTCACTGCTGGGGGACCTTGGCAAATGATTAAGTCTCAGAGGACCTGGGGATGCATGTGAGAGGTGCACTCGCCTATGGTCGATCAAGGTGAACCCCCACACTTGCCTAACTCTGAGTCCTCAGTGTCAGGGATCCTGGGGCCACCCTCAACTGGGATGTCCTGTGCGTATGAGCTCTGTGTAGATTCAGAAAGGACTTGAAGTAAAACAGAAAGGTGGGCTTGTGCCCAAGCTTCCCTGACCAGGATCTCAGATGAGATGTGGGTGTCGGTGGCTTGGGATTTGTGGGGCACCCAGGAATAGGCTCAGGGTGCCACTGAGCATCACTGAGCCCCAGGATTTTTTAACCAGTGTGGTGCAGCCCAGACTCAAGTTTATGCCATCCCATTTGGTTGTTTCTATGCTGACCAGATGGCCAGCCCCCTGGGAGTCCCAAGTACCCCAGCTTATGAGGCACCATCAACGTAATATTTTTAAAGGGCTTGAGCCTCTATTCCAAATATGGTGGGAAGCTCAGGGTCCACTATATGCAAATACCTCTGGGGGTGGATTCTCAGGGTGTTTGGCTTTCTCCTCACCCCCTGCCTCCTCGGGTAAGCTGACTTTTTCCCACCCCCATGTTCCCCATACTGGGCAGCACCCCATTACTTCCTTCCCCAGGGACCACCCACACAGGACTGGGTGGAGTCACAGACTCTGCTGGAGATTTTGGGTGCCGAAGGGGGGATGGCCCGTCCAGCTGCCTCCTCTCTTTTCTTTGCCTCCTCTCTTTTCTCCCCTTTCTGGCCTCCTCCTCACTCCTCCCCTAAACTGGCTTGAGAAGCCCACTTTTTCTTGGCTTATTAAAAAGAGCAATTTCCCCTCCCCCTGCCGGCCCCAGCCTTGTCCAGAGCCTGAGCCCTGCCTGACCCCCCATCAGGCTGTCCCTCTGGGCCACCCTGCAGCAGGACAGGGCAGCTGGCAGGGTTTGAGAGTTCAGCTCCCCTTCCCCCGTCCCCGTAGCCTCTGCAGGAGCCAGGCTGCCGAGGAGGGGCTGATCATTACAGATGTGAATTTCACCACCTCCCACCCCTCACAGGACTGCGGGACTGGGAAGCAGAGGGGGCTACGATCCATTTTTGTTTAAATGATGTTTCCCCTTCCCGCTCACCTTCCATCAGCACCCCAGACCGCTTAGGCTTTGGAACCAGGAAGCCCTCCCAGGCCTTGCTTACTGCAGCTGACCACTAGCGGTCCTTGGGAGAACTTGATTGAGAAACATGTAGGCCACCGAGTGTGAGCTGCTATTTGTAATTCCTTCATGCACTTATCGAAGGTTTGAGAACAATAGGAAACTCAGCGCATCCTCCCAAAGGAAGCCCTTGCTCTCTCCCTCATGTTTCACCCGTGGAGTCCACTAGTTTGACGGGACACCTCCGAGCAGGACCTTGGCAGTCATGTACTGCACCCATGTCTAAGGAGCTGCAGCCCTCTGTAGCTCTGTCACTGGGCCACCGGCCTGGCCTGGAAAATTGTCAGGGGAGGGGACTCCCCATCTCCAGGCCCCCTTCCTTTGGGGAAAACTAGGTACACCTTGGCCTGGCCTTTCCTGCAGTCCTTAGAATGAGCTGGACCCCTGCTGTCCTGGTGGGGTCCCTGTCCTATGAGCCCTCTTCCTGTGGCCTGAGGTGGCCACGGACTCCTGTCCCTGTGGACGTGTCCCCGTCCAGGCCCAGAATCTGCCTTTGTCCCAGCTGCAGTTCATATGACATGGGTTGTGGCTCGTCTTGGGGCCTCCTCATCTGCCTGGGTTAGGGGTTGTCGGCCCTCATTCGTTTACAGCCTGCTTTTGAGAAGCCGTCCCCATGTCTCCTGGCCGTGGTCCCCCAACTGCTATCAGGGTGTGCCTCATTCTGGGTGTGCCTCATTCTGCCCTTTCACCCTTCTGCAGGTGTGGAGAAACCCTTTGACCCCATCGATTCCCCTGGATGCCGCCTCTTCCCCGCCCTCCCTACCACCCCGCACATGTGGGAGGTACCCAGGGGGCTGCCTGGCACATCATCTATCCCTTGGGTCCGGGTTCCTTTGAGCGACTCCTGTGAGCCAGGCCAGTGTCAGCGTGGGCTCATTCGGTCCCAGGGGATGAGGTGGCACCTGACTCCCCAATCTCAGCTGCCACCCAGGACCCAGGAGCCTCTGGCAACAGCTCAGGCTGATTCACTGGGCTGGCAGGCAGCTCAAATCCCCAAGCCACTGTCATATGGTGCTGTGAAGACGCATCTCTCTGTGTCTATACTTTGCATAAATAATAATAAAACTCTCCTACCTTTCTGTGGGACCAAACTGTTGCAGGCGCTGGCAGGGATCTGTGTGGAGGGGTCTAAAAGCTGCTATTTCCCTCTCACCAAGGAGCCCAGGCCCGGAGGGAAGGGGAGAGTGCTGTAGTGGCTGAAAACCAGGAAGTTGCAAATCTGGTGAGCAAAGAAAAGGACAGAACAGGGTGTGGGGTGGGCGGGGTGCTGGATGTCTCCCACTGAGGGCAGAAGGTGGCCTCACACTTTGGGTCCTGGACAGCTGTTTCCTCCTGGAAGAGCAGCTCAGGAGACACGTGACTGGTTCCTGGGACCCGTGCCAAGTACGTCATTGCAGACAGGGCATCCCCAGTGGCAAGGTGATATCAAGAGGAACTCCAGCTACTTTTGTCAGGGCTGCAGCCTGGAGTGTGCACCTGTAGCAAATGCTGGAGCTCTGTTCCGCTGGGGTAAGCAGGCCCTGGGCCACCTGAGATCAGAGGGTGCAACTGAAAATGCTGCCCAGCTTTACACAGGGAGGCAGGGGTTCGGAGAGGCATTCTCAAAGGGGCAACAGCCTGTCACTCAGATGCTGACCAGGACAGGAGACCTGTTTCTGGAACCAGGGGAGATAATGGAGTCAGATGCTAATGTCAGCCCCAAGGTCAGGATGAGGGCACATCTGACATCCCTCTTGTCCCTAGAGCCTGCGAGGCAGTGGGTCTGTGTTTGCCTACCAGGATGCATCCGGTGTCAGCCACCAGAGCCATTCTAGGCTGGGTGCAGGGGTAAGGGCTCAAAGGGATTCCATAAGCAGGGTCTCTGGGTCTAGTGGGGACTGGCTGTGGCACCCTCCAGAGCCCGGTCTGAGCTTTGCATGGGGAGTTGTTAGGCTTGAGAGTCTGTCAGGGCCCAAGCACCTCTGATCTTCCATGGGGATCTCAGGGGGTTTGGCCAAAGGGACAGTGGGCCTTCCTGAGCACCTGTTGTGCCCTGGGCTCTCCCATGCTTCTCATTTGCAGCCTTGACACAAACCTTTGCAGGGGGCGTGCTAGACGGGGATCAGTGCTGTGGGGAGCTACATGTTTAAAATGTAGCTCCACGCTGGCACCTTCACTTCATCAGCCCGGCACCCACCCCACATGGTTCTCAGGTGTCTTGGAGGAAGAGAATGTGGGTGCCACAGGCAAGTGGCTGGCACAGCACCCCCTTCCCCATTTGCTCACTTTCAGTGGATTGTGATATATTAGACTTTAGTGCATCTGGCTACGTGGATTGACGGATTCTACAATCTAGTTTTAAACAAAAGTAATCCTCCAAAACGATCAGGTGGCTTACAAAATAATCCTGTAAAGAAACTGCAGGTAATACCAAGAACCCACACCAGGTGAACAAGTACAGAAGTGGCAGCTGAGACATGTCCTCCCTCCTGCGTGCTTATCATCACCCATGGTACAGATCTGATGAGAAATTAGCCTCAAATATAACGGGAGTGCCAAAAAAAAATGTATACACATTTTAAGAAAGGAAAAAACTGTATTAAAATTGTAATACTCAACATATACTGATAACAAAAGATGAAAAAAAGTTATGTGTACACATTTTTTTGGCACCCCCGGTATATATAAAAATAAGTAAACAAAACTAAACGGTTTGAAGGACCCCGCCCCCATCATCACTGGTGAAGCTTGCCCTTGGTGTTTTGTGCCTTGAGATATTAGTCAGTGACAGCATGGAATCCTTATGGTTAGCAAGGCATTTTAAAAGTGAGCTTTCAGAGCATGAAGACAAACCCCTACAATTTTTCCCAGTGATGTTTCAAGTTATGTGCTGTTCACCCAGTACTCTATGATCTTTCCCTAAGCAATGATAAATATTTGGAAAGCTCTTTTAAAGTTTCTTGCATAATAACAGAAGACAAAAAACACCTACCATCAGGTAAACACTTATTCTTTGTGCTGCAGTAAAAATGGCAGAAACAATGAACAGAAAATGATCTGTCGACAAACCGAAAGGCATTTCTTTGTCAGCAAATACTGTTGGAAGATGTAGAGAAAATACTGCCATAGATTAGAAGAAAATTACCCAGTGTGGGAGGTTTGCTATACAGTTGGCTGGAAGTACAGATGTTTCTAACACATCTCAGCTTAAGGTATTTGCTGGATTCTGTTCCAATAATGAAACACACAAACCACTTTTTTTTTTCATGAGCCAGTAAAGGAAAGATATAGCCGAGAAGATATATTCCCACCAGTAAATGTCTTGTTTAATAAAAACAATGTCATATGGGGAAAACAGTGTAAGTGTACCCTCTGATAGAACAGCCACTCAGAAAGGATATTTATCTTAAAGGATTCTAGATGAGGAAAAGACACAGAGGCAGCAGTGCCTGCAAAACCCACCCATTGGCCTATTCACAGTCAAACCATTGCAGGGAAGAACTAGAAGCCTTAAGGGCACAGAAAAGGCTGTAGAAGCCATCAGAGGCATTAACTTTATAAACCCAAGATAGTCCTAGTACAGTAGAAGCCTTATGATACTTAGTAAAATGGGAGAGGAACTTTCCTCTACCCTTCTAGGTTCTTCTGGCTGGTCTAATCATCAGATTAACAAGAGAAAAATGACCAAATTTAATCACATACATACATATGGGAACCCCACACACAAGAGCCAGGGACCTCCACAGACATGAGCGGGTCAGAGACAGAACAGGAAAACATGAGGTCAACGTGACATTCTGAGCTAAGAATGCAGCAGGGTGCCTGGCGCTTCGGAAGCGGAGGCGGGGAAGGTCATCACAGGACAAGAGCAGATATTCAGTAATTAGAAATTTGCCCCACCCTATAGATAGGTCATAAACATATCTAGTGATAACTCTTATTACAGGCAAAGCCCCTAATTAAAATTCTTTAAGAGAGAGGTATAAGTTTCTCGTGAACCCGCAGGGTCACATTGCCTTCAGCTCAAAACAATCCACGTGCCAAAGTGGCACAGCTTGGGGACACCTGTTCTGAACCCCTTCAAGCCCTGCCTTTGAAACTTCCTGAGGAGTTTCACATTCCAGAAGTTGCATTGATAGGGTGTTCCATCTCTCATTATACCAGCCCCAGACTTGAGACTAGGTCAGTTCAGTTAAACAGTCATGCCTCCTTTAAGGAGGTAGTGAAGTTGGTGGGCCCCCAAAGTTAGGCCTATGGTACAAGCAATCAGGTATTTAATAAGAGGCACCGCTACGGAAATGAAAGAAAAACCAAGGTTATTGATTGGAGCAGACTATAATCCCGGTTTCTAAGTTCTGAAGGCAGGTAGCTGAGAGGGACGTCTAGATGTCTGGCTCAAAGCATCCTCAGGTGGAGGGGATGGAGGCAGGCAGTGACAGTCTGATAGATTTTCCTGGTCTGCAGTTTGAGTGTCTGGTGATCTTTCTGCAACAGGTATGAAGATTGTCTGTATATGAGCTGCTATGGTAATTTCTCTGAAGTTTATATCGAGTTGTCTCACTGTAGCTTGCACAGTTTGGTAAATGGCAGTTTTAGTTCTCAATGAGTCACCGCTAGACACCGGGGGAAACTAGAAGAATTCAGGATCTAGTCGAGTTTACAGGTAGAAGCAAAACCTCAAAAGACAATGAAAAGCACTAGAGTCTAATATCCACAAAGGTGTATTTTACCGAAACATAATTTTTCTCTCCAAAAGTACCCCCATTTTTACCAGACAGCCAAATTAAGACTATTTTGCTTCAAGTTTCAAAAAACTTGGCCTATTATCTGTATAAATAAAACAAGAATAGCAATTGATCACATAGGTTCTTTTACATGTGTTTTGCTAGAATTTTTCACAAGGAATCGCCAGATTGAACTTTGAAAGGCCTCTTGATGCCGGAAAAGCCAAGGGAAGGACCTGCCACCAGATGTCACCTGCAATACCTGTAGATTAGGGCAAGTTCCTCTTTTCTCGACATCTCCAAAATGTCTTGAGATGCCTGCACCTGCCAAGAAGAGACCTTTACTCACCTAGTAAGGCTGCTGGGAGCCCCGTAAGCAAGGTTGCCAGGCCAATGTTTCCAAGGGTTTTAATTGGCTTCCGTAAGTCAATCTTAATCCCTGTGTGGGATTAAGCTGTGTGGTCATATCTGAGTCTAGGAATGTCTCTCAAATATGACGTTCCGGTCAAAGCCTTGGTCATATAACCAGTTTCCAATTGTGACCTGTTACAAGGAGAACAGGCTTTTACTGAACTGACGCAAATAACAATATTGCCCATGAAAGTAAAAATACAGAGTTTCTGAACTCTGGAGGGATTAGGTAGGAAGAAAAAGGTAAATGTTTCTATTCAATTTACAAAGGTGTAGTTTACCAAATTTCTGTAAGTCCCAGTTAAAGAGAAAAGGTTTTCTTACATCTGAAAAAACAAAAATATTACAGAACCAGCGATGTTTCAACCAAAAAGTCATAACAATTGTAATCGTCGTTGTCAGTTCATTCAGTCCTGTGTAATTAAGACTTTTTCTGTTTGAATCTGGTTTTGCCATTAGTTCTCTCGACCTTGCCTGATGTTGGAGGTTGAGAGGGTCAGTGATAATTCCAAGAAGTTTGCAAGGCTGTCCATCAAGGCCCATAAGATTTGCTCAGTGAAGTGGGTGCCTCAATAGCTAGAGATTATGGAAGGTAGACCCCAAGAGGGAAACACATTTTCTAACAGTTTCTTTGTCACTGTGAGGGCATCAGCCCATTTGGAAGATACAACAATAAGAACATACTGATAACCTGTAAGTGGCAGTTGAATGCATTCACGCTTAAATGTACTATGGTGGATGAAGGAATGCAAAAACCTAAAAATGGGGTTTGCCAGGGAGCGGGGAAGAAGGAAGTGGCCATCTTTGGTTTCCCAGAGCCCTATCTGTTTCATGTACGGGTATTGTTTACCCACCTTAGTTTCTCCCAAGGGAAAATAAAAAGAGCTAAACGGAGGACACATCCGGGCCACCCGACCTTTGAATCAGAGAAAGGCGTAGCAGCAGCAGTAGCAGCAGCAGTAGCAGCAGCAGCTGCCTTAGGAGGAAAGTTGCCATACCCACCATGACGCTGCCCGTAAGGCGTCTATAATTCCAGGTAATCAGGAAGCAGATATTTTGCTTTGGCAGAAACACGTGCTTCAGCAACTGACACGTGGGTGGGCACTGCAGATTGGATACCCCGGTGCATAGATAGTGACAGGGGGGCTGCACTTCAAAGAACACAACAAACAGACATGGCCAAGAGGAGGTGAAATTCAATAGAGGTTCCACCTCCTCATAACCCAGAGGCGACTGGATTGGTGAAACGGAATAATGGTGTCCTTAAAGAACAAATCAAGTTACTAACTAGAAAACCTACTTCAGCCGGATGGACAGGGGTGCTTTCCTGCTACAATTAAATGGCCAACCCATGGGGCCTCTTGATCCATATGTCGGCTGGGAACTCAGGCTGTGGCACCAGTTTGGTAAAGGTGTGCCACAGCAATAGTGCCGGTGCTTGCCATGGACCCGTGAGCCATGATAGGGAGGGCACAAAGCCCTATTGTCCATGGCATGGGGACCATTCACTGGAATCTGCAATGGGACGGTCCACCAGGGTGGGTCAGTTACTTCATGCCCCTGGGTGGGGAGCAACTTCCCAGTCTGTGGTTGGGTCCTGTTATCCTAAGGCAATCGGGCCCTGTGGAAACATGCTGTCCATGAACTGGGACATGCAGCATTGAGAGAGGGGAAAAGGTAGGGGTCCTGGTCTGGCATACTCCTCTCATTCACCTCCTGACACCAGAAAGCACCACCTCCTCTGGCCAACACATATGGCTTACACAGGCTGGTCAGATTTCCAAGGCTGTGGCCACTTCTACATCTAAAGATCAGACTACAAGATTAACTCTCGTAGAAGATCTCCCAATCCAAGTCCCCACTAAATACCTGTCTTTCCAACCTTCAATTTCTGATCTTCCTGTGGCATGGAGTTACAGGGGGGCACCTGTGCCATCATCCAAACTGAATGTTAGGTTTTTATACTAGATACATTTGCTAATATTTCTTCTTTGTAAGCACATATAAAAACTCAACTAAATGTCCTAAGTAACCTGACTTCAAGCCTAGGTGACTGGTTAAAACACCAGTTCGGGGGCCGGCCGAGAGGCTCAGTTGGTTAGAGTGCGAGCTCTGATCAGCGGGGTCACCGGTTCGATTCCTACATGGGCCAGTGAACTGTGCCTGAGCTGAGCTGCCAACAGGTGCTAGGGTGGCTCAGCTGGTGAGAGCACGTGCTCCTAATAACAAGGCTGCTGGTTCGACTCCCTCATGGGATGGTGGGCTATGCTCACCCGCAACTAAGATTGAACACGGCACCTTGAGCTGAGCGACTGCGAGCTGCCAACGGGCAGCTGGATGGCGACTGGACTTGGAACTGAGCTAGCTGTGCCCTCCACAACTAAGATTGAAGGACAGCAACTTGGCTGCTCCCCTTCCCCAATTCCCCAATAAAATCTTAAAAAAACAAAAACAAAAGCAAAAAACACTGGTTCGAATCCTGGAGGACACAGTGGAAAAACTGTTACTGATACTTGGACTGTTCCTCTTAATCTGTCTCTTTTCTTTCTTTTTAAAATTTTTTTTGGCAACAGTGTGTTTCTCTAGGACCCATCAGCTCCAAGTCAAGTAGTTGTTTCAATCTAGTTGTGGAGGGCGCAGCTCAGTGGCCCATGTGGGGATCAAATTGGCAACCTTGGTGTTATGAGCCTGCGCTCTAACCAAGTGAGCTAACTGGCCACCCCAATCTGTCTCTTTTCTTGTATGTGTCTGTTGTTGTGGACTGTGTCTCAATGTGGTCAACTGGCAAATAAGCGAGCTACCTCGATGCTACTAAAGCCTCTCACTGACCACTCAAGGCAATGGAAGAAGAGGGGTGGGTGCATGAGATTATAAGAGCTGGTCATGAAGGATGGAGTGTGGAGCAGAGACTATTCCATGCGGTGACATCTGTGGGACCTGTGAGCTGGACCCAGGCCAGAAGGGGGATATGGCTTACTGCAAACCTGCTTTAGAGACTGTCTGATCGTAACCGATGTACATTCGGATGTAAGTCAGCATCCTTCCCCTGCCTCCCACTGTGTGCTGGTTCCTAGAACAGGTCACTGTCCTGACCTGGGCAAGCGTATGAAGTAATTTCTGTCCCTGGAAGTATTCACATACTAGTATTATGACTATTGCCCTTCCCCCTTTTAGCCTATATAATTCTTTGGCACCTACCAAGTGACATGGGGATACATTTCGTCTTGCAGCCACTGAAGACATGCCTTTTATGTAGGTTTCCCTTAATAAACTCTATTAATTACAAGAGTGGAGCAGCCAGTGTCTTACTTTGGCCTTTCCCTGCCCTCCACTTATGGAGGTAAATTTTCAGTCTCGAGGTTTTTCCCTGAGTCTGTGTGTACTAATAATACCTTATAAGTTTTTTTTTTTTACCAAAAATATATTTTCTTGCATTCAAAGTTATTTCCCTTATTGTTCCTAGTAGTTTTAATTATATAAATTGGAAGTTTAACCATTAAAAACTTTGGTTTCTAATGAAAACTAAAAAGTAAGCAATTAGCATTCTTTAGATTGGCAAATTTATGAATACATTTCATAACGTCTATAAACATAGGTTCTAGGCTGGCTGAGTGGCACGTTGCTTAAGAGTTGGCTTGGAACACCAGCTGTGAGCAGCAGAGCCCCGATTCGGATCCCACATGAGGGCCAGTGACGCTGCACCCTCTACAGCTAAGATGGTGAACAACAGCTCCACCTGGAGCTGGGCTGCTGTGAGAGTCGCTGGCGAAGGCGTAGGCTGTAGTGGGGCTGCGGTAAGCTGCCGTAAAGCTACCATGAGCGGCCGGCAGCCGCAGTGACTGGACGTCCAATAGCCAGTGAGTGACTGTCTCATCTGGGAAGAGCGCAATGATAATACCAACATGGGCCAGTGAAGCGATGTCCTCCACAACTAGACTGAAGAACAAAAGGACAGCATCTTGTCTGTTCCCCTTCCCGGATGCCCCAGCGCTGTTCCCCTCCTCCAATTCCCCAATAAAAATATTTTTTAAAAAAAGGGTTCTTTTACTGGCAACTACATATCATAATTTTTAAAAACATTTGATTTGCTTCCTCAACAAAACACAAGTCATATTCATGAACAGGTCCAATGTTCTCTTTCAGTTTCTCTGTAATAAGAACCCAAAAGTAGGTAAACTTAGACTTATTTAGCAATTAATGCTTTAGTATTTTATCTTATTTGGAAATGATCTAGATTTCAATAATTTCCATCATTCAACTTAATGTTGTGAAACTCTAAGGTTTCAAGTTACCAAAAGATTTTTGGGAAACTATTTTTAAGTACATACGTCATAACATATATACTTATTGCTAAAAAGTGTCACCTAAACACTTTTTAATTTTATTAACATCTATTTAGTTGATTAGTTCTTGATCATATTTAGACTACTTGTGAAGATTTTATGAGATGTTAAAGCAGTTAGCCTTCACCTTATTATTTTTTTTCATAACATGAACTTAGTTAATAAATAAATTCAGGTAGAATAAAAATATAATATTTAATGCTTATAACTTAAAAGACATGCCTAACTCAAACCAATTTTAATATTAAATATTTTCCCAGAATATGAACAGAATTTGGGTTAGTTTCTATTATATTTTGAAAAGTTTTATACAAGCACTTGTTGGTTTAAGCCAATTAAATGGTTCCTTTATAAATTAGCATTACCATCCAGAGGTAAGAAATAGCACACAACAAACATGAACACACAGAGAGACACAAACAGAGACCTCCTACTCTTTGTTTTAAAATTTTAGCCATGAGACAGGTAGTAAAGTTAAGTTATCCACGCAGATGGTTAAGACTGCTCTTATTAATATTTTTGGAGAAGACATTTAATCTTATGGAAGCTATGGGCTAGAGTTTGGGCAAGGGAGCTTTTATAGTTGTTTGCATTTTTTTAAAAAAAACCTTCTTTACCCCTTATTTCCCTCTTCAGTCTTAGGAATTTGGGATGGTAAAAATAGTTGGGTTTTGCATTGCTTCTAGGCCATCACATATCTAACTTTGGAAAGGGACTCTTCCCACTCTGCCACCACTGAGCTCTGCAAGTGGAAATCTGGGAGTCTGACTTGACAAGAATTCTCACCTTTTTAGCCAGCTCTTGTTAAAAGTCTCAAGGTCTTTCTACTGAAGCAGCTTCAGGTGAGCAGAGCCGGGCCGATGAGGTATGCTGCTCATAGTAACAAGACCGGGTGTGACCATGAAAACTTTCCAGCCACACAGGAGTCAACTTTATGGCAAAGCATTGGAAAGGGCTGCCATGAGTTTCCCTCCCTCCATTCCTA
>NW_017731367.1:1573078-1574929 GCF_001890085.2 Hipposideros armiger | reverse complement strand
CCGTGCCTGCACTGTCTGGCACACTTCTGTCCACGTTGTATGTCTGGGGACAGAGACATCCTCAGCTCCACTCTGGGCAGACACCCAGATCGTGACCAGTCCCTGAGCCCCTAACTCAAGCCCAAACACTTCTGGGGCCATCCCTCCTGCCACACTCCCACCCCCGGGGTGTGGAGCACCCTGAGGCCATTCAGCCCTTACTTTGGACAGAGCCAAGTATGGAAATTGGTCCATGGCCAGGGGGGTCTCTGGTCCCAGCTTGCCATTCTGCTGCCCCTTTAGGATCCGAGCGGCTGTCACCGTGGTCACCCCCATACCTGAAGGAGCAGAACCGTGTCAGGCCAGAGTCCTGAGGGCTGGCCTGTGGTCACCAGCAGCCTTGGGTACTAGGGCTGTGGAGGCTGAACAGGCCTTGCACTTACCGTCCCCCAAGAAGAGAATGAGGTTCTTGGCGGCCGTCGGGATGTGCTGCAGCTTCTTGGCGGCGTCCAGGGCCTGGGCTGCCTGGCGGTTCCAGAAGGCTGGGTCCTCTTCCTCAACTGGCCAAGGGGAGAGGGAGGCCAGGTCAGCTTTGGGGAGCTCCCTGTGTATGAGGAGCGGCTGGGAGGTGCCTCATTACCTGGGATGATGCTGAGGCCAAGCTGTAGCCTCAGGCCCAGCAGCAGCAGCAGCCAGGCTCCCTGCATGACGGTGGGATGGTGAGAAGGTGGCAGGGCTGGGACTCTGGAGAGGCCAGAACCCTGGAGAGGCTGGCACTTGGGCAAGGCTGATCCACCAGAGTACCAGCTGCAGTCAGTGCGTGCTCCCCGGGCTCAAATCACGGGAGGACTTTATCCCTGGCTGTAAAAGGCTCCATGTCCCTCCCAGTGTCATTGGCAGCCTCCCTGACCACACCCCTGCCCTGCTGGCAGAAGGGAGGTGGCAGGGTGTGGCCAAACTCCTGAACACATTTCCTGAAAAAGGCCGGCCATCCTGCTCAGGACAGGCCCCAGGAGCCTCTTCAAGGTCAGGTGGTCACAGGGTACAGATGCCCTGGGGGTGAGGAGCATGCATTGTCCCGATGGGGGTTACCCCAACTCTCTTCCGCAGTCATGGGGGACCTGTTACTTCTTCCCTCATCTCTTTTGTCCAGTATTTCCTGAGAGCCCACTGGGGCCAGTGTTGCTTCTGTGTGCTGAGGGAGATGAATCATAAGGGATTCTACAGAAAGTAACCTCACAGGGTGATCTGATCATAAATTCCTAACTGGGCATGTCCTGGTGGGCATTCACATCCCAAGCATATAACTTGTTTAGTAAAAATGTATCTTTGCCTAAAAGCAAGCCCTGTCCACTGTCTCTGTGCATCTAGGTTAACACACCTTTGCCCCGCCTCTTTTTCAGGCCCCTTGGAAGCATAACTACCCTCAGGGGAGCACATAATCTTATTAAATATCCTGCAATCCAATCACTGCCTTGCCTTCTCCTTCCTTATGTTATCTTTTTTACATTTTCTTCTTAATTCCAAATGCAAAAAAAGAAGCTTCAAATTGCCATTCTAGGAAACATTTTTGTTTCTCAATCTGTTGAGATCTTGCTTACAGGTGTATCCTTTGTTTGGTTCAAATTTTTATAAAAATTCTCTACAAGTTTGAACATTCTTACTTTGGCATTTATTCGGCATAGCCAGCAGAATTCCAAAGAAGCCCACCCAGGACCACCCTGTGGACCCGGACCTGTTGCTAGGTACCAGCAGGGGCCCATTGCGCCCTACCAGCTTCCCTGCTTCACATCGGGTGAACTTGTGTGAGACTATTCTTGAAATCCCTAACCTACCTGCCTTAAGTAGCAGTTCCTGATTTTATCTGAGTTG
>NW_017731367.1:1568939-1572278 GCF_001890085.2 Hipposideros armiger | reverse complement strand
GGAGCCTCAACTTGCAAGTATTGACAGAAATGGGGAGATTTAACTAAAAGTGATATCAGCTTAAGATGGGCAAAATGGGGCACTTTTGATACCTCTAAATTAATTTTTTGTCTGCTCAGTGGAAAAAGCAGACTTTAAAATTGAACTGAAGGAATGGGATGCTTACGTTGATTGAAAAATAGAGCACTCTATAAGGAACACACATAAACTTTCTTCTCTGCAGGAAGTTAAGAAAATTTTAATGACTGTCTCTGAACTCTCAGATATGAATCTGACAATCAAGTTAAAAAACTCATCTTAGAAAAAGTGCTACATACCTCATTGCTGAATATCACCTTTGAAGTACTCCCCTTGGGAAGCTATGCACCAACGCCAGCACCTAGTTCACACTTCAAAGCAATTTTGGAACTCTTTTTCTGGAATGGCCATCAGAGCTGTTATCGTGTTACCCTGGATGTCTTGAATGTCATCAAAATGCCTTCCTTTCAATATTTCCTTTATTTTTGGGTAAAGAAAGAAGTCATTGGGGGACAGATTAGGTGAGTAGGAAGGGTGTCCCAATACAGTTATTCGTTTATTAGGTGAAAACTCCCTCACAGACAGTGCCGTGTGAGCTGGTGCATTGTTGTGATGCAAGAACCATGAATTGTTGACGAACAGTTCAGGTTGTTTTCATCTAACTTTTTCACGCAGCCTTTTCAGGACTTCCACGTAGTAAACTTGGTTAGCTGTTTGTCCAGTTGGTACAAAGTCATAATGAATAATCCTTCTGATATAAAAAAAGGTTAGCAACATCATTTTGACTCTTGATTTGAACTGATGGAACATTTTTGTTCATGGAGAATTGGTTGACTTTCATTGTGCACTTTGATGCTTTATTTCAGGGTCGTATTAGTACACCCATGTTTCATCACCAGTGATAACAGGCCCAAAACATCGCCTTGTCTCTACAAAAAGTCTTGGCAAACTTAGACTCTCCTTTGCTTTTGTCCATCAATGAGCTCCTTTGGGACCATTTTTGCACACACCTTTCTCATGCCAAGATTTTCAGTTCAGATTTCTCTTTCTTTATCGATGTTTCTTTGATCTGCTATGCTTCTCACAGTCAGCCAACGATTTTGATGCACAATTCTACAAATTTTTGCAATGTTTTCATTAGTCCTGCTACTTACTGGCCACCCTGACCTCTCTCCATCAGTGATGGGTTCTCTCCCCTCAGAAAAACATTTAATCCATTTGTACACTACCATTTTCTTCATGGCATTATCTCCATAAACTTGGACTAACATGTCCCTGATTTCACTTCCAGTCTTGCCAAGTTTAACAAGAAATGTAATGTTTGTTCATTGCTCTAATACAAGCACAGCTATTCTCACAGCACACAAAAACACGCATAATAATGAATGCCACTCAGCAAGACACCGCCACATGTCGACAGGAACACAGCAGTGAGACACTGATATACCAAGGTTATGGAACCTTCCCGAGCTGTTTGTACAGCGCTGCCAATGTCAGCGCACGGTGGCAAGTTCGCAAACTTAATTGTCAGATGTCGAAAAACTTCTCTTCAGGAACCTGATAAAAAACTTTTAGAGACGGTTTCTGCACTAAAGAAGGCTTCTGAAACTGCTCAAGGCCAACACCCCACTTGTCCTCTTTCTACAAGTACCCCACTACTTTCTGAGCTCCCCTTTCTGGACTTGCCCTCCCTTTCTCCCCACCCCCCCCTGCCTCCTCCACCACCACCCTCTACTGACTTAGAGGAAAGTAAGAAAGCCAGACCCTAATAGTCCAGAAACCCCAGAAATTCTAGCAGCTCCCTTTAGAGAAAAACCAGTCTCAGGACAAGGGAAACCAGCAATAATGTACTCTCCTTAGAGTAAAGCAGAATTAAGGACTCTAACTAAAGATTTTCCTGATCCTCTCCAAGACCCTGTTGAGTTCACAAAGGAATTTGATTTAATTGCTAGAAGATATGGTCCTAGCTATTTTGACCCGTTTCAACTAATATACCCATTGGTTTCTGAGAGCAAAGCAGCAGAATGGCTAAGTAAGTACTGCTGGAAAACTATGGAAAATTTTCTAAAAACAAAGAGAAACAGGCTGGAAAAAAAAAATGCAAGGGACTAGCTCACTGGCTTCACCAAGCCACACTCAGATGTTTCCCCAGAAAATAGACTGGCTGAAAATCTAGCAATGTAGATGAAAACCTGATGAAATCGTACTTGATTTCTTTGAATGTTTTGAAAAAAACTTTGAAGCAATATTCACAATTGTCTCCAGACAGTTTTAAAGATCATCAAAATGACCCAATGTTCAACTGGACATTTCTGGAAGGATTAGATGAGGAGCTTGTAACTCTGATTAAACAAAATGAATTAAACTGAATGACCACACATGCTGATAAACTAGCAAGTCTGGCCCATCAATTATTTAAAACTATTCAAAAGGAAGAAAAGGGTAAAGCTACTAAAATTATGAGTTTACAGCTCCAGCAACAAAGCAATCAGGTCAGACCTCCCCGAGGGTCTTTTTAATGAGGGGAGAGGAGAGTCTGCTTTTACTGTAAAAAGCAGGGTCATCTTAAGAAGGATTGTAAAAAACTGAAATGGGATTTAGAAAAAGAAAAGAGACAGGAGCAAGCATAGGGCTGCTCTGAAGATTGCAAGAGGGTATCCCCTTCTTCTTTAGGAGAAATTGAAATTTCCATAGAAGGGGAAACTGCTAAGGCCCTTGTAGATAGATACTGGGGCTACTTTACCTGTTCTTAACCCTACTCAATAAAGTCACCCTCTCCCCCAGAGTAAAGCTTCTGTACAAATGTACAGGGACAGCTAATCTACCAATGTCTGTTTTTAAATCAGAGCCAGTTCCCTTCCAGCTAGGGAGTTACGGGTCAACATATATGTTTACTAGTCAAGTCTGCCCAATTCACCTATTAGGGCGAGACTTCCGTGAAATCCATGACGTCCCCCGTATCCTTTTCTCCAAAAGGTGAAATGTATTTAGAAGTAAATGAATCAGATGCTGAACCAATTGAGAAAGCAATGATTTTAAAGGAACCTCTACAAGAGGAAACTCATCTTGAGACTGAACGTTTGCGGCAGATGTCCCTATGGAACGCTGGGCTCTTTGTAGTACAGATATTAGCAAGATCAAGTCAGCCATTCCTACCCAAGTAACTACTGACAATACTTCGCCTCTACCTAATATTCACCAATATCCTCCAAGACCTGATGCTCTGACTGGAATTAAGCCTCTTATACGAGATTACTTTCCAGGGCCGGCCGATTGGCGCGATGGTTAAGAACTGGCTTGGGACGCCAGAGGGCCCCGGTT
>NW_017731367.1:1553342-1560804 GCF_001890085.2 Hipposideros armiger | reverse complement strand
CCGTGCCTGCACTGTCTGGCACACTTCTGTCCACGTTGTATGTCTGGGGACAGAGACATCCTCAGCTCCACTCTGGGCAGACACCCAGATCGTGACCAGTCCCTGAGCCCCTAACTCAAGCCCAAACACTTCTGGGGCCATCCCTCCTGCCACACTCCCACCCCCGGGGTGTGGAGCACCCTGAGGCCACTCAGCCCTTACTTTGGACAGAGCCAAGTATGGAAATTGGTCCATGGCCAGGGGGGTCTCTGGTCCCAGCTTGCCATTCTGCTGCCCCTTTAGGATCCGAGCGGCTGTCACCGTGGTCACCCCCATACCTGAAGGAGCAGAACCGTGTCAGGCCAGAGTCCTGAGGGCTGGCCTGTGGTCACCAGCAGCCTTGGGTACTAGGGCTGTGGAGGCTGAACAGGCCTTGCACTTACCGTCCCCCAAGAAGAGAATGAGGTTCTTGGCGGCCGTCGGGATGTGCTGCAGCTTCTTGGCGGCGTCCAGGGCCTGGGCTGCCTGGCGGTTCCAGAAGGCTGGGTCCTCTTCCTCAACTGGCCAAGGGGAGAGGGAGGCCAGGTCAGCTTTGGGGAGCTCCCTGTGTATGAGGAGCGGCTGGGAGGTGCCTCATTACCTGGGATGATGCTGAGGCCAAGCTGTAGCCTCAGGCCCAGCAGCAGCAGCAGCCAGGCTCCCTGCATGACGGTGGGATGGTGAGAAGGTGGCAGGGCTGGGACTCTGGAGAGGCTGGCACTTGGGCAAGGCTGATCCACCAGAGTACCAGCTGCAGTCAGTGCGTGCAGCTTGGGCTTAAGTGGAGGGAGCCCTTTATCCCTGGCGGTAAAAACTCCATGTCCCTCCCAGTGCCCCAGGCAACCTCCCAGACTCAGCCCCTGTTCTAGTGGCAGAAGGGAGGTGACATGGTGTGGCTAAGCCTTGGGGCAGGTGTCCTGAAACAGGCAGGATCACGCTGCTCAGGACACGCCCCAGCTATCTCCTTAAGATAGGGTGGGGACCAGGAGCAGATGCCCTGGGGGTGAGGAGATGCAGTGTCCTGATGGGGGTTACCCCCAAACCTCTGTTCCTGCAGTCATGGGGGACCTGTCACTCCTTTGTTCACCTCATTAGTCAGTGTCTCCTGAGAGCCAGTTGGGGCCAGACTCAGTGCTGGGTGGTGAAGGAAGTTGGGTGCAAGGCACCAGGCCTGCCCTGGGCCTGATTTGGCTTTTTGATGCTGCCTGGTCATCCACACGGCTTCTCACTGGCTTGGCCTGGGCAGGTGGGCGGGCACTGGGCTGAAGGGGGTGCCCAAGACCCTGGGCCCAAAGTCTTGTGCTGTGGAAAAGTGTGGGGTGGTAGTGACAACACGACCTTGTCTGTGTCTCCAATTATCCTGGGCTGGGCTGGGTCAGCACTCGGTGTTTGCGTGTGTGCCTGCAGGGGGGCCAGCCGGGATGGGGCCCAGTGCCCCAGAGAGGAGGTTAACCTCTGCTCCCTCAGACAGGTAGATGGAGCCCAGGGGTGAGTCTGCTCTCCTCACAGAGAGGCATGGGCACCCCCTGGCGTAGCCTCTGGTAAGGAGCCAAGAGCTTTCAGAGTCCCAGGCTGGGTTCAGAAGCATTCCTGGGATCTAGATCCCAAAACTGAAAACAGGGTTCCCATGACATATTTGCACCCTCACACTTATAGCAGCACTATCCACAACAGCCTAAAGGAGTATCAGGGCCCAGGGCAGGCCGCCCCCCCCCAATATCCCACAGTGGCCTCTTGATTATTCCCAACTAAGGTCACCTGAGAGGCAGGAGCGGGAGGAGCCCTGAGTCTCCTGTGTGCCCCTAAAGGCAGATGATT
Source organism: Hipposideros armiger (assembly GCF_001890085.2). Lineage (NCBI taxonomy): Eukaryota > Metazoa > Chordata > Mammalia > Chiroptera > Hipposideridae > Hipposideros > Hipposideros armiger. The sequence continues at coordinate 1,558,968 of NW_017731367.1, read as the reverse complement.
CTCCACGTGATCAGAGCCCTGCCTGCTCCTGAGGGCTGAGACGCCTTATCACGAGAGTTAAACAATCCAGAGGGAGAAAGCTTATGCAAAAAGCAGTGTACCGCCTGTAGTAACTTACTGCCCAAGCCCAAACCTGCTTAGATTTCTGCTAATGAGCAGGGACTTTGTCTTGTCAGTTTCTCACAAATGCACTGTCTGCCTAAAAAGCATAAAGAGGTGCCTACTTTGATCATTTCTTTAAGCCTCATTTTGTGATCTGAGCGTCCCACTGTGATTCTCCAGTGCGCGCGTATTAAGTTGCTTGAGGATTCTAAGAACTTTAATACCATAATTTGTGTCCCAACATTTAGATTTTTGGAATTTGAACTCTGAGGCTGCATACAGAGCATGACTCTGTTCCTAGGCCTTGGAAATGGCCAGCAAAACAAGTCTCTTTGTGCTGTTTGATTTCTGTTGATAAGTAACCCCAAAACTTTTGTTCTACAAGCCCGAACTGGAACTAGGACAGGGGTTGTCGGCAAACTGCGGCTCGCGAACCACATGCGGCTCTTTGGGTACATACATGTGGCTCTGAAGTAAAATGAAAATGAAAATAAAANAAAACGACAGCAACTTGTCTGTTCCCCTTCCCCCAATTCCCCAGCACTGTTCCCATCTCCCCAATTCCCCAATAAAAATCTTAAAAAAAAAAAAGATTACTTTCCAAAGGGGCTTACAATTCCATGTACGAGCCCCTGTCATTCTCCTATCCTTCCAATCAAAAAACTCAATGGGAAAGGATGGAGATTTGTACAGAATCTCAAGAGCTGTAAATAAAATACATGCTCCCGGACATGCTGTGGTTCCAAATCCATGGACCCTATTATCAGCCATTCTTGTGGATTGCCAGTATTTTTCATGACATTTATATTGTGCCTTTCTCACCACTCCTGAAGAAAAAGGCAGTCAGTATCTCTTTGCCACACTTGGGAAGATCGCGAGCTTACCTGGACTGTAACACCAGGGGAATATGGAGAGTACAACCCATTTCTCTCAGATATTAAATGCTGATTTAAATGATGCTGATTTTCCCAGAGACTCCACTCTAATCCAATATGTGGATGATTTACTTTTATGCTCTAGGACATTACTAAACTCCCAAAAGGACACAATTTACCTATTACAACAGCTAGTTCTCAAAGGACATAAGGTCTCAAAAGGCGAACTCCAATTCTGTTCGCCCCAAGTGAAAAGTACCTTGCCCGTCTTCTGTCTAAGAATGAGCTACTAATGAACTAGCCCTGAAAAACTCAGGTGAATCCTATCCTTTCCTCTTCTAGGAACTAAGAACTAAGGAACTAAGCTTCGGGGGGGGGGGTTTGTAGGGATGACCAGAGACTGGCGCAGCTGGGTTCCAAATATTTCATTAATCGCTCAACCTCCATATGCCTTATTAAAATCAGATCGACCTGATCCCATTCAATGGAACCCTAAAGGAAGGCAAGCTGTAGAAGCTCCAAAGGAAGAATGACCTAAAGTGCCAGCTCCCGGGATACCCTAATTATAAACTTATTTCGTTCCCCTTCATACATGAAAATAAAGGAAATGCTTTAGGAGCTCTAATTCAGAAACATGGAGCCCATCATAGTCCTATAGGATATTATAGCCAGCAAGTAGACTCGGTAGCCAAACGGCTCCCTCCCTGCAGGACCACCATCTGTGCTACAGCCATGTTATGCAAACAAGAAATAGCTATGGGCGCTCCTTTAATCATTTATGTTTCTTATTCTTTTCTAAACTCTCACCATACTCAGCATTACTCGGTCAGCTGACTGACTTCTTATGAAGTACCCCTGCTTTCTGCGCCTAATATTACTGTAGCTCGATGTGACAGTCTTAACTCAGCAACTTTACTACCTTCTTTACAGGATGAAGACACTCATCATTGCATTTTACTTACTGACCACTTTGTTGCTCCTAGGAATGATTTACAGGAAACTCCTATTGATAATGCTGAGTTGTTTTGGTTTACAGATGGATCTTATCTCAAAGACTTCCAACAGGGACATTACCGAGCTGGATATGCAGTAACTTCCCTGGTGAATGTAACTGAGAGTTCTCATTTACATGAATAAGATCTGCCCAACAAGCGAAATTAATGGCTCTAACTCGAGCTTGTCAATTGTCCAAAGATCAAGTAGCCAATATTTACACTAATAGTCGATATGCCTTTGGTGTAGCTCAGGACTTTGGAATGTTATGGAAGCAATGAGGCTTCTTAACTTCCTCAAGGCAGATCATAAAGAATGGAAAACAGGTTGCAGAATTATTAGATGCCGTACAGCAACCGAGACAATCGGCAATTATCAAAATTCCAGGACATTCTAAAGCTACCACTATGGAAGAAAAAGGAAACACTTCAGCTGATGCTGCAGCTAAACAAGCAGCAGTAAACAATCAAATTACCTGGATACAAGAATGTTCTTTGCTCCCTGCTAAATCAATAAAAGATTTCCTTTAACGGTTCCAAATGACAGCTACAGAAGAAGAAAAGACACTATGGCAACAAAAAGGGGGAAGCTTTGATCCAGAAAAACAGATATGGCTTGGACCCAATGAGAAATCAATCTTACCTATCAGGGCTCAATTACCTACATATACTCCAACATGTGCATGAGCTAACACATGGGGTCCTGAAAAGATGATTTCATGGAATAAACAATACTACTGGAACACTTCTCCCACTGTGGCTCATAAAGTGTAGAGCAGGTGTTCTCTCTGTCCAAAATATAATCATAGAAAACCACTTCACGGGTCCCAGGGACAGTTTCTACTTCCTTTAGGTCCATTTGAGGTATGGCAATTGGATTGTATCTCAAGGATACAAAAAGGTTAGTCATGATTTGTATGTTTTCTCATTAGGTTGAGGCATTCCCTTGCAGGAGAGCAACAGCCTTAATGATAGGGAAGTTCTTAGAAAAAAACAATTCCTAGTTGGGGAATTCCATCTGAGTTGCGTAGGGACCCAGGGACTTGTTTCACTGGGCAAATAATGCAGTCCATCTGTAACATTTAGCCAATTCTACAGCATCTTTATTGTTTGATGTCTCTTCCAATAGATAAAACCTGTCACCCCCAGTCCTCTGATTGGTGGAACATACCAGTGGTACAATTAAAACTCAACTAGCTACATTTTCAGAAGCTTTGAATCTCCCTGGCCAACACTCTCCCTGTCACACTCCTCAGCCTTAGATCTACACCTGTGACCTTTCTCCTTATGAAAAAGTCACTGGTCGCCCTATGCATCTACATGAAGGGACATATGAGTCAACCTTACTAAAAGGAGACATTCTGCATTATTGTCAAGGACTTATTAACCAGCTTAAAGAAAATGATAAATTAATAAGTGATTCATTTTACAGTGCACTCAAGGGAGATAAAGACTTCAAATATCATAGTTATAACCAAGAGATTTTGTCTATTGGAAGAGACATCAAATAACGGACTCCAACCTCGCTGGAAGAGACATTACCAGGTGTTACTAATCCATGCGCAACTACACTTAAAGGGGCAAACTCATGGATTCATATTTCTCATCTAAAAAAGGCGCCTATTCACGAATGGACGTCTACCCTTGTCTCTGTCACTTGCCTCTGCCTACCACAAACATCCAAGACTCCTCAAGGGTGAGAAGCTGGACACCAGAGGTGGACAGCTATCCCAAGACATCGACAAGGCCTGTAAACCTACGGACTGATGTTGAACTCAATCCATTTTGTTTTGTCTTTACCTGTCTGTTAATGATATTAGTCATAACAATAGTTATCTTTGTTCTTTGGGGTTTTCTATATAGTCCAACTGTTTATGGCTACTAAAGATGTATAAGATAACTGTTAATATTCTTTTTATGGCTTATGTCAATGGTATAGCAGATGCAAAATCTAGAAAAATGAGAGACGGCAAAACTTGGATCATGAAAATTCACAGGATAGAAATGATCCAGAGCGTTTTTCACAATGAAGGCCATAAGACCTGACTGCCTCCAATTACCTGCCCAAAAAGGGAAAATTCAGCCTCAACTCACATTCCATGGTTACGGTATCGCTCCATTCCCAAAGGTCAAGAGGACCAATACTGAGACTTCCTAGGAATGAACCTTCCTAGCGCTGTGAGACCACACTGACTGACCATAAGGTTGGTCATCAGTGATCCTTCAGACTGATTTATGACCACAAGGGAGAATTGCCAGCTCAAGTTAAAGGTCTCAGGGTCTTTCCACCGAAGCAGCTTCAGGTGAGCAGAGCCGGGCCGATGAGGTATGTCGCTCACAGTAACAAGACCAGGGTGTGACCATGAAAACTTTCCAGCCACACAGGAGTCAACTTTATGGCAAAGCATTGGAAAGGGCTGCCATGAGTTTCCCTCCCTCCATTCCTAACTTCCCCTCCTCTTAAAAACCAATGTGCTGAGATTTTTTTTTTTTAAAGATTTTATTGGGGAATTGGGGGAGGAGGACAGCCAAGTTGTTGTCCTTCAATCTTAGTTGTGGAGGGCGAAGCTAGCTCAGCTCCAAGTCCAGTTGCGCTGCTCAGCTCAAGGTGCTGTGTTAAATTAGTTGCGGGTGGGCGTAGCGACCATCCCATGTGGGAGTCGAACCAGCAGTCTTGTTGTTAGGAGCACACGCTCCATCCACTGAGTCATCCGGGTGGCAGCTCAGCTCAAGATGCCGAGTTCAGTCTTAGTTGCAGGCTGAACCATCCTGCCACCTATTGGCAGCTCAGCAGCAGCTCAGCTTGGGCACAGCTCGCTGGTCCATGTGGGAATCAAACCGGCGACCCTGTTGCTCAGAGCTCGCAGTCTTGAGCAAGCTCTTAACCAACTGAGCCACTTGGCCGGCCACATGTGCTGACATTTCTAGAGGTGTCAAGAGCTATTGGTCTTAGGCACCCAGTAAAAACCTTAAAAAAACACACTTTCCGTGCGTGTGTGCCTTCAAGGTAAAGACGTTCAACAAACAGATGTTAGAAATGTTTCCATGGACACAACTTTGTGACCAACAATGTGTTTGACCAATAAACACCCTCGTACCTACACATTTAAAAATCTTGGGAGCAGAATCTGTGTTATAAAATTTAGACATAACTTACATACCATAAAATCTACTCTTTGGAAGTGTATAGTTCAATGGTTTTTGGATCCAAGTTGTTTGGCCATCACCAGTAATTCTAGAATAATGTTTTTAGAACCTGTAGAGTTTTGAAATGTAGGGTCTCCTTGGGTTTTAAATCCATTTATGAAACAAATAGGGGCACCTTCCCGTTGGTTGGTAAGATGGACTAAATGACAATAGAGAAGACAGAAATAGTAGCTGGGTTTTCAGAAAAGCCTTTGCATAATTTGTGGACAGCGTTTCAAATGAGTATGATGATTTAGCAAGCCCAGCTAATGATGCCATTCTTCCAATGAGCTCCCGTGTGTGACAGCCCCTAAAACCCAGAATTGAAATAAACTGCCCCGAGGGTCAGGCCGTCGAGTTGATGCTACACAGTGTTAAATCAAGAGTTAAGTAAAGAAGGAAGCACGTTCAATCATATTACTATTTCTAAGGGAGCAAAGTCCCTTGTAAATGTACAAATAAATGTGTAAT
>NW_017731367.1:1550574-1552697 GCF_001890085.2 Hipposideros armiger | reverse complement strand
GGGGAGTGACCATCTCAGCAGCCACTGACTTGGGACAAGTCTCTCCTTTCTGTGTTGCCATCTATTCCTCTGTGTAATGGCAGGGGGTCCAGGGGGGAGCACTTTGTGTTAAAAGTCTTCCTGGGCATCAGCTCCAGCAGCCTCGGCAAGGAACGTGCTCCCAGGGATGGTTGCAGGGTGACAGAAAGCCGGCCATCTCCGGGCAGGGTGGGGGCAGAGTCCAGAGCAGTGGACAGGACCATGGGTGTCACAGGAAAGCCACTGCCTCAGCCTCCCCTGTGCCCCGCAGTCTGGCCCCAGCAGGGAGGGCTGGGGCAAGCGCTGAGTCCGCTGAGGCTCGCTTATTGCCAATAGTTAAAGGCCAGAATGTAGGGGCCCCTGGTGGGGCCTGGGGCTGGAGGCTTTGGGTGGGCGTGTTGTTGAACCCCAGGGAGTGGGGAGACCCAGAGATAGTGTGTGGGCTCCGAAGAGGGGGGGGCCTGTGGTGGTTAAGGCTGGGGACGGTCAGGGCACGTTAGCTCCAAGCAGCAGCAGCAGGGCCCCGGCCAGCAGAGTCAGGGACGCGCCGGCGGCCGGCCCGGGGTGCGCGGCGTCGGTGGGGTGGGGGCCGGGGCCGGCAGTGGGGCGGGGGCCGGGGCCGGGGCCGGCAGTGGGGCTGGCTGGGGAGCTGCCGGGGGGCGCCAGGCCACAAGCGGTGTAGGGCTCCAGGCAGGCGGCGAAGGCCATGACATGCGCCACGAAGGTCTGCTCCTGCACGCCGTGCACCAGGTGCGCCTGCGGGCCGCGCGCGTACACCGCCACATCCTCTCCGCCGTGCGTCTCGGACCACAGGGGCACGGCCGTCTGCTGCTGGTACTCGGGGTCCGCTAGCCAGAGGGTGCAGGTTTAGGCCTGGCTGGCGGGCGGGTGGGCTCCCTACTCCCGCTAGTCCCCCACCGAAGTTACCGCAGCCCGCCCACCCGCCCCGGTGCACTCACTGCTCTGGCTTTCGTTGACATTGGGCCGAGAGCCCCCGCTGAGGGCGAAGCCTGGGCCGTTGGCATAAAGGAGGGAGGTGTAGGCCTTGCCATCTGAGGCTTCCCCTGGAGCCAGCCCTGCACGGAGAAGGGGACCTGTGATGGCGCCGAGCACAGCTGAGCAGCGCCCCCTGTGGGCCAGCTCAGGCACTTCTTGCCGGTTCAGCGGCTTGATCTGCGCCAGAACCCAACGTGGTCATTGCTATCATGGCTCCTTTTGACAGGTGAGCAACCGGGCTCAGAGCAATTTCTACCATGTCATTTAGAAAACAGCACCAGCCACTCTCCCTGGCCCTACCGAAAATGGAGCTCCCACGCAGTGTGTAGCCACCGAAAGTGAAGACGTGAGAGTGGTCAGCGGTGATGAGGGTCAGCGTGTCCTTGTCGTTTGTGAGCTGGCTAGCCCTGTCAATGGCGTCATCGAAACTGACAGCCTCGGTCAAAGCTAGGTTAGCTCTGTTCTCATGATGACCGTGGTCAATTCGACCGCCTGCAGGAAGACCACAGGGGCGGTGGGTGATGGGGAACCTGCCCTGAGGCCCCTCCCCTCTTCTGCTCAGCGAGGGGCTGCCACTCACTCACCCTCCACGAAGAGGTAGAAGCCACGGGGGTTCCTGCCCAGCAGGCGCAAGGCTGCCTCCGTCATCTCCATGAGGGATGGTTCCTGCGTGGGGTCTCGGTGGGCTTCATACTTCATGTCTTTTGGTTCAAAGAGGCCTATGGGAAAGGGGGCTGGCAGTGACTGGCGAGGTGGCGTGGGGTCAGCGCACACACCCTGTGCACAAATGCTTGGCCATCTGAGGACCCGGAAGGACAGGGCAGGAAGGCGGGGGTGGGGAGGTGGTCATTACCCATGAGGTGCGTTACAGAGGGGTCCTGGGATGCCTGAATGAGCGCTGTTCGGTTCCACACATACCGGCCATTCTGGGAGGGACAGAACCAGCTTCAGACCCCAGTCCTGCGACCAGAAGCCCTGCCCTAGTCCTTCCGCTAGACCCCAGCAGCCAGGAGCGCCCATCACCTGGTGCTTTTCCTGCCACTCCTGCACCAGGTTCCGACCATCATTCCTGACTCCGCTCTGGGTGGCATCGTCCGGGTACTCAGGGT
>NW_017731367.1:1548123-1549145 GCF_001890085.2 Hipposideros armiger | reverse complement strand
TAGGCTGAAGGACAAAAGGACAGCAACTTGTCTGTTCCCTTTCCCGATTCCCCAACGCTGTTCCCTCCCGCAATTCCCCAATAAAATCTTTTTAAAAAACCCAAAAACTAAAGGGTAGAAGGGGGGGAATTCTTCCTCCTCCTCAAGAGGTACAAGCAATTCAAGTGTCCATCAACAGATGAATGAACTAAATGTGACATGTCCATACTGTGGACGAGAAAAAGGGGTTCATAGAAAGTCACCTCACAGGGTGATCTGATCATAAATTCCTAACTGGACAGGTCATGGTGGGTAGCCACGCCCCAGGCCTCTAACTTCTTTATTGGAATGTGTTAAACCAGCCCTGTCCATTGTCCTTGTGCATCTAGGTTAACACACCTTTGAAATACCAGAAGTAATAGCCCTCAAAGGCGTATGAACCCTCAAGCAAGCACATCCTCCTTAACCATCCTGTAATCCAATCCCCACCTTGCTTTCTCCCACCTTCAGATAATCTGCTTTACTTCCCCTCCTTAATCTCACACAAAAGAAACTGTGAAGCTCTTATTCTCAGGGGCATTTGAAATCTTACTCCCTGGTGTATGTTGTCAGCTTGGTTCAAATAAACTCTTTTAACAAAAATCCTCTGTAGGTTTGGATGTTGTGACGCTGACAATGCAAATTCAGCCTTAAAAGTCTTTAAAAAAAAAAAAAAAAAAAAGGGAAGGAATTCCTATGACACGCTACAACATGGGCGAACCCTGAACACATCATGCTGAGTGAAATCAGTCAGTCACAAAAAGATGAACACTATCAAATGCACAGAAACAGAAAACAGAATGGTGGTTGCCAGGGGCTAAGACGAGGGGGCTGGGGAGTTGTATAATGGATATAGAATTTCAGTCTTGCAAGATGAAAAAGTTTTGATCTATTTCACAACAATGTGAATATACTTAACACTATTGAACAATACGCTTAAAAATGGTGAAGATGGTGAACTTTATGTTGTACTTTTCACCAGGTTTTTTGTTTTTGTTTTTTTT
>NW_017731367.1:1535829-1546458 GCF_001890085.2 Hipposideros armiger | reverse complement strand
TCCCTTTCTGTCTCTGAACCTCTCGCGTATGTGGGTTCCCGTACACATGTATGTATTAAATTTGGTTATTTTCTCTTGCTAATCTGTCTCATGTTGGATTATTAGACCAAAGAACCTTGAGAGTAAAGTCTCTTCCTCCCACACTTTCTATATATTAAAATAAACACAGCCCCCTCAACCATAAAAACAAACAAACAAAAAAACACACATAAAAACACAGGCAAGGTTGAGATGATTTTATGAAAAGTTTCTAAATTCATAACCTAACTCCGTCATGTGCAAGTTCAAATTCACCATTCCAAATGCTGGACGCACCCTCCCCCCATCTCCAGAACCTTTACTGTGAAAGGCATCAATCCTTTTCCTCCCCCCCCTCACCAGAGCTCAAATCCTTACTCTGCTCCAACACCCCTCCCAACTCCAATTAACCCTGAAATCTGTGACTTGACCCTTGGAGGTGGCCTGTGGTTGTGCCCAGCAAGGGCCCGAGGCACAGCCCTTCTGCAGGACTGCACTTCCTGGGCCAGCAGACTGCTGCCTGGCTGGCTAGCTGCCCAGGGGCTAGCCCCTCAACTGGGAGACAGTCCCCAGGGGTTCCACTGAGGCAACCAGGACTTGTCACCACCCAGACTGCTACCTAGTCTTTAAGTGGAAGACCTTAGGCAGCACTTTAACTGAGGGGGATATCAGGTCACTTGTCAGCAGAAATTGTATCTTATTTACTGGAATAATGGAGTTTGATGCACCCACTACTGTATGTATGTACAAGAAGCCTTTCAAACCAACTGTAGACCCATTCCTGCTAAGGAAAAAAAGATCTCTCTTGAGTTTTAATTTTAATTTTTTTTTTAAGTGGTGAAAGAGCAGTTTATTAGAAGAGAAAGCACACTCCAGAGTTAGGAGTGGGCCCGGACACCAGTAAAAGCGGCTCAAGGGCCCTGAGTTTTAATTTTTATCCAAGGTATACATGAGTGTAGTTTAAAGTATCAGATCCGTAAAATTTGTTGCAAAACCAAAGCAGCCGTCCCCTTCTCTCTCCCTGCACTTTCCCATCTCAGAGGCCGTCACTTTCCCCTCTTGCCTTTTTATTTTGATATTTACCCATTTCTAAATCGCATACTTGTTCATTTTTCAATTTTAAGCTACATCTATGGATGGGTACATTGTACTGAGATTCTGTTCTTGTTATCTACTGTTGTCCAGTGAACCATCCCCAAACCGCCTTAAACAACCATTATTTGATCACAAGTCTGTGACTCGGGCAGGGCTTGAAGGAGACAGCTGTGTCTGCTCCATGAGGCCTCAGCTGGCGCGGCCGGATGGGAGCTGGGGGACCCACTTCCCCGATGGCTGGCTGTCACGTGGCTGACAAAATGGCTCCTCTCCGCGTGGGCTTCTCCGCAGATTGCTACAGCTTCCTCATAGCATGGCAGCTGGATTCCACGAGACAGGAAGAAGCTGCCAGTTTCTTAAGGTGTGGGCCTAGAAACCAGCAGTCACTGCACATTCCCGTCTACTGACAGCCACAGAGCCTTCCAGATTCAAGGGTGGAGATAGATTCCATTTCTATGTAATTAATTTAGCAGCTCCACTGAGGTATAACTGACAAATAGGAATTGCACATATTTAAGGTTTTTGATACATGTGTACACTGTGAAACTATCGCCACCATCAAGCTAATTAACACACCCATCACCTCATAGCCACCGTTTTCTTTGTGTGGTGAGAACACTTAAGATCTACCCTCTTAGCAAATTTCAAGTACACAACACAGTACTGTTAACTATATCACCACGCCGTACATTAGACGCCATGACTCGTTCATCGTCTGCAACTCTGTACCCTTTGACCTGCATCTCCCAGTTCTCTCCCTCCCCTCCACCCTGGAAGACACCATTCTACCCTCTGCTTTTAGATTCCACCTGTGAGAACATGCAGTATTTATCTTTCTGTGCTTGGCTTTTCACTTAGCATGTCCTCCAGTTCATGTTGTCACACATGGCAGGATGTCCTTCTTTTGCTCACCCCACCCTCAGCCTCGTTCTCTGAACTCCCTTGTCCCCAGGAGTCGTCCATCTTTGGGCCTTTGCAGTCTCCTCCCCTGCCCTGCCCTGCCCTGCCCTGCCTGCCCCCACTCCCCCAGGGCTTTCCTCCCTGCCCCCTCTGTCAGGAGCCCATCCTTGTCTGTGACCCCAGCACCTGCTGTGCGTCTGTCTGGACAGCTTGGATTTGCTCCCTCTCTCGGGCCTTCATTTCACCGCCGTCCTACCTGGCCTGCAACTTCCTGCCTCGTGGCCCATCTCTGCTCTGTGGTCAGCGCAGCTGCAGCGGGCATCTGGTGCTGTCTCCCCAGTGGCCTCATCTCTTTCTGGGACCTGCCCAACCCTCCCAACTGCACAGGACCCTAGGAGCTACCGTTCTATACCATGCCGTCCGTCTGATGGGGCCAGGGGTGGGCACATGCCCCATTTTTTCCTGGGGCCTCTCCTCACTTGAATTGGGAGAACGTGTCAGTCTGTCTCCAGCAGGGCAGGTCACAAGATACAGCTCATGTTCCTAGAAGGTCACTGTGAAGGAAGTGATGTATGCCAGGAGGAATGAAGTAGAAGCAGAGAAGGGCGGCGCAGGGCCATGCACTTACTGGATCATGGGCCACGCCCAGGTGACCTGCCTCCCCTAAGGTGGGCTTTCCCACCTTCCTCTGGGAGTTCATATTTACAACCAGGAGCCTTCCAATCAAGTCCCTTCCGCCTCAAGCCACTTTACTCTGGGTTCCCTTCTTTGCAATCAGGAGACAGGAACCCTCCTGAGGCGGGGAGATCCCACCCTCTCTGGGGTCCCCTCCTCTTTCTGGCCTCAGTTCAGTCCTCTGAGCCCCCGCAGGCTTTCAGTCCCCAGCCAGAGCACTCTAGCCCCTTGCTGTCATTTCCACATCTACTCCTTCAGGAAATCCTTTTAGTTTTACCTTCACTATTGCCCCCCAACTTCTCACCACCCCTACTCCTCCTCCCCTCCACCCCTGCCTGGACCCTGGTCCCACCCTCCATATGGAGCTCCTAGGTCTATTCTCAGCACACTTTTCCGTTCAAATTCTGCAAGGGAAGTCCTCACTGTCACGGGAACGGCCGAGGTGAGCTTGCCTCAGCTCCCACACTCTCCTAGTTCATTCTACCCCAGCACTCTGTCCTCCCGCGCCCTCCCCTCCACTGCCCATGCACACTCCTGCCTCAGGGCCTGTGCCTGCAAACTGCCACCAGGCTGCTCAGAGGCCCTACCCACGCGTGGCCTCCCTCTGCTTTGCCGTGCATGCCATCACCGCCGTCTGCCACACTAGAAACGTGACACTCCCCTCCTGCCCATCAGCTCCCTGAGGACACTGGCACATCGTAGGCACGCACTGTTGAATAAATGAAGTAACAGAGGTCGAATCGCGTCAAGGCCCGGATGAAAACCCTTCATGGCTCTGTACTGCCCACAGGACAGCACGGAAACTGGCCGGCACACAGGTGCTGAGGTGGTCCACCTGTTCCTACCTTCCCAGCATCACCTTGCATGTCCTCCCGGCACTCTGGCCCTAGTGACCTCAGACCTTCACGGCTTGTGTCAAGTCCCTTCGAGCCTCAGTAGCTTTGCTCCTGTGGGGCCTGCTGCCTGTGCTGTCTTCTGGGTACTGCCCCTCTGAACTTTGCCAGAACCTCGTTATGTGGTGACATTGTCTACATCTCCCTCCCACAATGGTGACCGGAGGTGGCCACTTGGGGAAAAGCCAGCTGTGCTCTGTGGCCTGGGCTTCAGCCTGCAATGGCGCCCAGGTGCTCTGGGGCAGCCAAAGAAATGAAGCAGTCTTCGTTTTTGACGAGGTTCTGTGTCACGTCACCCCTTTTGTCAATAGTCCCTTCAGCGTGGGGCCACAGAAGAGAGTCTTTCCCACTGGACCCATGGCATGTGTCCCACCAATGCCCCGCAGATGGGCGGCGTCAACAATGGCTGAATGAGCAGGTGAAGACTGAGGACGCAGCTGCAGTGGGCGAAGGGCGCTGGGCCCAGGCAGAGCGTGTGGTGGAGGGCAGCTGCCTGAGGCCTGGTCCTGGCCGGGCAGCCTCGCCATCACCTTGGCCAGGATGCAGTTCTCACTCCTGCCGATGAGGTGGGGCTGCTATGACCCCATGGCTTCAGGGGGCATCTGGGGGAGGCCAGCCTCTGCCTCCCAAGCAAATCCAGGCAGCGCAGCGTCCCTCACCGACTGAGCTGGCGAGTCCTCGCTGTGGCAGTAGGAGGGACGTCTGGTCTGGGTCCACACTGCCCACCAGGGAGCCCAGCTCTGACCCACGGACTCCAAGGGGCGCTGCTCTGCCCTCAGCTCCCAGGCTCTGTGGGAGGTCCTGGGGACAGCACCAGAGAAGAGGGCTGCTCCTCCTCAGAGGGTGGGGCAGCTAAGGGGACGGGGGCAGCATCGGGACGGCTCCCTGCTGGGCTGTCTGGCCACCCAGGCCAGGAAAGCACCTGACACCCGCTCATCCAAATACCAAACCACCAGACGCTCGCCTCTCGTCCCTTCCAGATACTTGGCTCTAGGCAAAGACTCTGGGGACAGGAACAGGAAAGGGATGGTGGCCCCTGGGACATCTTGGAAGTGGCAGGAAGGACAGACTGAAGGCGGACTGAGGTGCTAAGAGGAGACAAAAGAACTGGGGGCAGGTATAGCAACGTGCCCTCTGTTCCCTCTGGTGCCCAGCCCAGTGCTGGGTGGACGATGCCCACGTCTGGCAAGTGGCACACAAGTGCAGCCGTGCCCAGTCACTACTGCAGCCACCGCAAGGCCCTCCTACAACGTGCTGCGCTGAACTTCTCTTTGAAGAAAGTTCAGTAGAACCAGACCGAGCTTGTTAACGCCAGCACCGTTTAACAGCACGGTGGGACCGGGCCCTTGGTCACCGTGGTCTTCTAGTTTCTAGGAGCTCTTGGGGAAGCCAACCTGTGGTTTCCTAGTTCGGTGGGGAAGACGCACAGGCCCGCTGGGGCGAGAACACCGTCCAGTGGCCCACCATCTCTGTCCCTGCGCCCCTGAGGTTGGTGGCATCAGTGGACGTCAGGTGCCAGACAGGTGGCTAAGCCAGGATGGGTCACCAGGAGCCCATTTCCCCGTCCCTGGTCAGGAACGCCATTGAGGGCCCTGGCCTCACGTTCCCTCGGGGCCGCCCAGGTGCAGGACTGGGACAGAAGGTGCTACGGCACCGGCATGAACCAAGGGGTGGGCGGGGCCACTCAGAGCTCTGGCCCAGGAATGGGGGGAGGGGGTGTCACAGGACCCATGGCCCCCCTCCTGAGGCCGAGTGCGCTGGCAGGCAGAGGGGAAGTGGTGGGGGCAGGGATGGACACAGCTGCAAGCGGTTGGGTGACGGGCAAGCTTGTTGTCTTGCATACTAATTACATTTCTAATCAGCCAGAAAGAGGGGCTGGCATCAATCTGCCAGGCGGCCAGCTCTGTGAATCATCCTGGAACTGACAGGAAGGTTCGGGAGGGTGGTGACCCCAGCTCAGCTATACGGGGTGGAGTCTGAGCCAGGTCCCTCAACTGGGGCCCCAGGAGCAGGCTGCCACCCCGGCCTCCCAAAGGTGCCCCACACACTGGACGGCACTTGGTTTTATTCCATGACACTGATTTGCTGAACCTCCATTCCCACCCCCGTTTCCTGGGCAGGGGAAGGCAGTGGGTGGCCTGGCAGAAGGGGGGCTGGACTCCCGGATACCATTTTGCTCTGGTTAGCACTGGCCAGGCCTCAGCCGTCCGTCCAGCCCTACCCTCTACCTTCTAGTTTGTTTAAAAACTGAGCTGCAAATAATAAAATACAATGAAAAAATAAAAACAAAACCCTGAGTTGTTAAAAACCAAATTAAAAATCCCCTTTGGTGCCAAAGGTTCTAGTCCTAAAAGACAGCAGGTGGGACAGGTGGGCGGGTAGGGTGGGGCCGGGCTGGCGGCCTCAGTCCTCCTGCTCGTTGTCCTTGTCACTCTCCTCGTCCTGCGGGCCCAGGAGGCCCTCGGTGCCCGGCTGCTTCAGGATGGCACTGTACTTGAGGGCTGCAGCCTCTGCCTGTAGCACCACCTCCACCAGACTGAAGATGGTGATGACCTGTGGCACAGCAGAGGCAGCACAGTGACACGGGTGGGTCACCAGGGGCCACCCAGGGGACAGGAGGGGCAGGGGCCTGCGGGCAAAGCTCAGCTCTGCCACTGTCTGTCCAGCTGGGCCCCTGGGACCACTTGCTCTGCCTCGTTAGGCCCGTCTGCCCGTCTGCAAGCCGAGCGCACTCAGGTCCTGAGGCCGGGGGTCCCGGGGCCTGGTATACAGTGAGCACTGAGCGTCAGGGAGAGCAGCTGGGGCCGGGCTGGCCTTGGAGCATGCGGAGGGAGCGTTATACAGGCTTTCTGGGGTGGGAGGGCCATAGCTTTCATAGGATTCTCAAAAGGACCCTGCTTTAGAGAGGCAGGCAGAGCCCCCTGCCTCTCCCGCATAGTGGGTGTCCCTAAGGGAGGGGAGGTGGCTCCAGAAAGCTAGGCCCAAAGGAGGTGATGTGGGTGAGCTGGTGACAGCCCGCTCAGGAGCTGAGTGATGGGGGAGGCAAGGGGGCGTGCGTCTCCGGGGACAGGGGAACTTGGGGGGAGGACGGGGACACAGTGGCGTTCTGGGGATGCTGCCACGGCCCCAGGCTCTGACCTGTTGCACTGGCTCCCGCTCCATGTCCTCAGGCTCCCAGACGAGCGTGAGCTCCGGCTTCTTGCCCACCTTGTGGAAGTGGTGGGACCGCAGGGGCAGGGCCTGGCGGGGCACACACCTGGGTCTCAGGCCCTGGGCTCTGGGTCCCACCTCCTAACCCCTCACCCTGCAAAGCCCTGATGCTTGGAAACAGTCCCCTGCCTCGGCCCACCTCTGACTGGCCTCAAGGGTGCTTCCTGCCCTGTCGCCCAGCCCGGCAGCTGGCTGTCGGACGTTCCGGGGGGCCGCCCCCATCCTCGCCTCTGGCTTATGGCCAGCTTCAGGGAGGTCCTGCCAGGCCATCTCTGCTGAAGCAGCATGGGGCCAGTGGCTCTGTGTGCTATTCCCGGGAGGTGGTGGCCCCAGGTGGACCAGGCACCTGAGGCTGGCACGGGCTGCCCCCTGCTGGCACCGGGTCTGTTAGCACACGGACGAGAACCCTGAATGATTTCAGCTGGACTCCATTCTGTCTCTTCTGCTTTAGTCCATTTTATTGCTATTATGTTTTTTCCATACTACCGTGTTTCCCTGAGAATAAGACCTAACTGGAAAATAAGCCCTAGCATGATTTTCAAGGTGCTCGTAATGTAAGCCCTACCCCCAAATAAGCCCCAGTTAAGATCATCAGCCAGACATGACTGTTTGAATAAATGTAGATTTTTGTACATGAATAAATGAATAAAATGTGTCTTTTGGGGCAAAAATTAACAGAACACCCGGTCTTAATTTCAGGGAAACATGGCATGTGCTGGGCTCTGCACTCCCCAAAGGGCTCTGGATGTGCGGAAATTCAAAGCTAGGGTTGGGGGCCATGTGGTGACCTGCTAACCACAAGGTCAGCTGAAACAGGTCCCTCAGGTGGCCTCAGGCAGGCGCCAAGTCTCTTTGGGAAACACCTGAAACAAACAGCCACCCAGGGCAGGACCCAAGGCTGGCCTCTTCCTTCTCTTTAAGGGACATGGCTTCTGGAGGGGACATGGCGTCCGGAGGGGACATGGCTTCCGGAGGGGACATGGACCATTCTTTCTGATCTTTCCTTCCCTCGTGTTCCTAGAAAACAAGTCTCACAAAGCCTGCATCCCCTGCCATCCTGTGCTGGTTATGGAGGGACGTGTTCTCTGGTTGCCTGATCCTTGGAGAAGCTCCCCCACCCCAGGCAGGCACAGCTGGGTGTCCTGGCAGGGCCCACTGGCTGGGTTGGGGAGGGGCGCAAGGTCGGGGGCTCTATACCCTCTGCCACGGTGTGCCAGCACGGCCCACACCTGAGCGAGGGGCAGGGCAGTGCCAGCACATGGCTTGGATCCTCCAGTGTGGACAGGGACAGAAGGGTCCTTGGCCTGTGCGCCCATCCTCCATGCTTGTGTGTCCACTAAGGCTATTCCTGGGCCACGACCCCACCAGATGCTAGAGGAATGCGGGGAGCCCAGCAGAGGAACGGGAACGGGCAGGTGAGAGCAGTGTGCTAAGCGGCTGTCTGTCCGGGCAGGGGGAGGGCACAGGGGCCCCCGTCTGCACCTGGTAGCCGGCCTCTGCCTGCCCGAAGGCCCCTAACGCCAGCCTGGGCGCCCCGCATACTCACATTACAGTAGACACGCTTCTGCACCCCGTAGCGCAGGACCAGCACGTCAAAGGCTTGGCTCAGGACGCCCAGCACCATGGCTTCCGACTCCAGGGGACCACTCTCCTGCAGGGCGGGGCTCCAGCCAGGGCTTGGCAGCGGGAGGTGGAACCCCCCCCTCCACCCCCAGCGCCCACCCCAGCTGCTGAAGGCTCCGGGGCTCCTCCAGGGCTCCTTGTGAGCTGGTGCCCAGGAGGGGCGGTGGGGCAGAGGGTCGGGGAGGGGTGCTGGGGTGGTGGCCTCACCTTGACCATGATGGCAAAGAAGAGGCCGATGCTGAGCTCCTGCACGCGACTGGACGCCATGCGGCGGTCATTGCAGTGGTCGGCCCGCTTCTGCAGGACACTGGGCTCCACGTCTGGCAGCTCCCTGTAGCCTGGGAAGAGGGTGGTCGAGGGCCGCTGACCGTGTGCACAGAGCACGCGGGCCATGGCTGGGCGATGGGCAGCGTGGTGCCCCGGGCGCAGGCAAGGTGGGGTGTGGGAGGTCCTCACAGAGCCAAGGCCTCGTGCTGTCCAGCTCCAGAGGCTGGGATGGTGGGCGGGCCACGGTTAGGGCCCTCAAGCCCCAGTCGGTTTGGGCTGGGCCCTAATGCAGCTTCGCCTAGCACAGAGGGAGTTTCGGGCCCAGGCTCCCCGAGGCTCGGGCTGCCCACCCCTTGGGGCCTCCACAGTCACAGCAGTGTGGCCTCACTCTGGGGTGGCAGCCCCTGGCTGGCACGGGCCTGCATTGCCTCCCGAGCCGCGCCCCTTACCCAGCGCGGCGGCCAGGAGACGGTGCACGATGATGTCGGCGAAGCGGCGGATGGGCGAGGTGAAGTGCGTGTAGAGCGGCACGTTGAGGGCGTAGTGCCGGAACTGCTCCTGGTCCTCTAGCACGCCCGAGCAGAAGTACAGCGCCATCTGGGGGTAGCGGTGGGGGTGGGGGTGGGGGGTCTCAGAGCCCGGCCAGGCCAGGTCGCGGCTGGGTTTGCTCAGCCAGGCTGAGACTCAGAGCCTCGCGCTGGGCAGTCCTGCTGTGGACTGACCTGCCAGGCCGGAGGCAGCTGAGCAAAGCCAGGCAGGCCCGAGGAGGCTGGGGCCATTCTGTGTAAGGGGGCTCATGGGGCTGCCCATGCCTGTTTCCTGCTGAAGGCAAATGCAAGCCTTGCCCTGGGTTGTTCAGACTCCCTCATGGCAGCAGCACTGAGAACAGGCCAGACAGCCCTGCAAGGGTCCCACCCGGCCTCCACTGAGGACAGGGTGGGTGCTGGGAACCGCAAGGTGGGGAGGGCTTCCTCCCACAGTCCTGCGGACCAAGCCCTGGGGGAGAGAAGGGGAGAGTCACCAGCTGGTCTGAGGGCAGCTGGGGAGGAGCTCATTCTGCCTGCAGTGTGTCGCTGTTGTCACTGCCAGGAACAGGAGAGGGGAGTTGTTTCGGGTCTACCCCTCCCCAGGAAGGGGCAGGGGTGGCCCTGCTGGACAGGGCTGCGGGACTCTGTGAGGACACAAGTCCACCTCCACCACATGGCCAGAGTGGGAGGCAGGAGGAAACACCCGGGACGCCACCACCCAGAGCGAGACGGGCAGTGGGCGCCTGGCTCTTCCTCTCTGGGCCCAGCCCGGCCTTTGGTCACGGCTGAGCTCATGCCCTCGGGCCCAGATGCCTGCCCTGCTGAACGCCACGCTTGCACCCCGGCACCTCTGTGCTCCCAACGCTCCACCTCATGGCAGCCGAGGGAGGCAACGGTTTGCCCACCAGCCAGCCTCAGCCCTTCTTGTCCCTAATGACCTGTCCTGGGGCCAACACCCAGGGGTCTGAGTTCAAGAGGCTGTTCTGCAGAGAGGGAGTTATGACTGGGGTGCAGGAGGAGACACCAGGTTGCTGTAGGGGCCCCACAAACAGCCCCGAGCAGTCTTGCTGTTCTGGGCGCCCTGGCCACAGGCCCCAAAGCCACTTGCCCTGTGTCCCTGAGCTCTCAGGGCTGGGAACCAAGGACGGACACACTGCTGCCTGGGAGCAAGTGAACAGGCCTGTTGCCCAGAGCTGGTCGCACCCTGCGTGCTCACTTGCTCGCTCCCTGCTGCTGCTCACACCCTTCTGTGCGCCCGGCCACATGGATGGCCAGCTCCGGTTACTCTGCGTCCAGAGGCCCTGGAATCCAGGGTGCAGCTGGTGGTGACCTACTCAGCTCCCCAACTCTGCTTGCCTTCCAGCTCCTGCTGGGCCCTGGGTTATGTCTGTGGCAAGTCGCGGGGGTGGGGGGCGGGGGTG
>NW_017731367.1:1515155-1535779 GCF_001890085.2 Hipposideros armiger | reverse complement strand
GGGGTGGTGGTGGGGGAACTACCTCCACTCTGAGCACGTTCGGGCTTTGTTCTCAGCGGTGGCCCAGTTCCCCAGACAGCTGGGGTGAGGAGGGCAGAGGCTGGCTGGAGAAGGTGTCTCTGGGCAGAGTGTGATGGGCGGGGACTGTGGCTTTCCCACAGTGACCAGCCATCCCCGGGATAGCCCTGGTGTCCTGTTTCAGCAGCTCACGTAGGACTTTCATGCCCACCCCTGGCTGGCTCCCCGTCCCTGCCCCAGTTCTTGGGGCCGGGAGAACAGGGGCACTAGACTCTCTGGGCACTCCCTGCCATCAGCTCCTGAGGCAAAGGCTGGCCTCTGAGGTCACTGGCAGGCCAGGCCAGAAGTCCAGTCATTTTCGGGCTCTGGGTGACTCAGGGGAGGTCTCCTTTCTGTGGGGCTGCAGGGCTGGCTTGACCTTGGAGGAGGACGGCTTCTAGGGGCAGAGGATGCACAGCACAGCCAGGGGGCAGATTTTGGGACCCAGGGGCAAGTGGAGGGCAGAATGGTGTCCAGCCTGGTGGCCACAGGCAGCCCCCTGCTCCTGTGTGGGATGCTTTAAGGAGTTTGGTATGGGACAGAAACTTGTGACCGGACAGCCTGACCTAAACAGACCCGATGGCTCCATTCCCGGCAGAGCTTGAGGTGTCAGACAAGAAATCAGCTGAGGCCACCTGGTTCTTGTGAACACAATGAATCTGCTGAGTGAATGAGCCCTTGAAAGATGGTTTGTCACTGTCCCAGCCGGACTGTGGCCCAGAACTAATGCCATTAGCATGTGCAGCTCCCGCTGGCCTCACAGTCCCCTGGGCTGGCTCCTTCCCAAGGTGCTCGGGCCTGCAGGGGGTGGAGTTCAGCCTCAGAGGGCTGAGAGGCTGCCAGGAGCAAGCCATCCTCTATCTCCCAGGCTGCTGGCCTGCCATCTTGCCTGCAGACGCCCATGGATGCTGAGAGGGCGGCTTCTCTACCTGGGTCCACCAGCCGCGGTGGGGGCTAAGGGCTGCTCCCCTGGGCAGGCTGCTCAGGAGACTGTCTCTCCCCTCCAGAGTCCCCATCCAGCCACAAGTTGCTGACAGTTCCTCATTCCCGTCCCCAAGCTGGTCTGTGGGAATTGGGCACTGTGGTGGCACCCTGCTTTCTACAGGAAACAGAGCCCCAGAGGCCATGCAGGGGGCAGTGGGCTCAAGCGGGGCCCTCTAAGGGCCCCAAACCAGCCATCCTTGAGCAGGTGAGGTGGCAGATCGGGCTCAGGAGCCAGGGCCCACCGTCCTAGGCATTGCCTGGGGGTGCCCCCCCACCCCTTTCCTCTGCATGTGCAGAGGTCATGAGTGCTCCTGGGAGAAGGGGGAGGATGGGGGCCTAGGCCCCCCTTACCTGCATGGGCCGGGAGCACATGTTGGTGAGCACCTCCTTCCGGGCCAGTGAGTATTTGTCATCTCCAAATAGTTTGGTCAGACTTTTCTAGAAGCAAACCCGTGTGATATGCCGTCAGGCTTAGGGGGAGGCTCTGGGACCTGTCACCCGCTGAGCATCTGAAACCCACTTCCGGGGAGGAAGCATCAGCTGAGGGGGCCAGCCTGGCTCAGGCGGCCATAGGTGGGGGGCAGGGGGCCAGCCGCCCCCCAGCTTGTGCCCCACACTGGGCCTGACTCGAGGGCCTCAGCTCTGAGGTCAGTCCTTCCGCGCCCAGCTGGCTGGCCTGGACAGACTGGTTTCTGGCTGTCTGACCTAAGGCACCGTCCCACCCCCACCAGGCTTGGTGCACAGGTAGGAACAGTCTTCCACCTAGAGGATCAGACCCGAGGCCACGGATCCCTGAGCCCCGTGAGGCTTGGCTCCAGGCAGGGAACACCGGATGCCACTTACCATAAAAATGTTCTCTGGCTTCTGATGGTCCCAGCCCCCTACTGAAAACTTCTGGGCCCAGGCCTAGCCCGTCCCTGGCTACAGGACCCCAGCCCACAGCTGAGCCTCAAGCGGCTTCCTCGCCGGATCCTGGTAGGGAGCGCCATCCACGGCCAGGGCCTCAGTGACTTGGAGGCCTTCTCCCCAGGGCCTCCCCTCTCTCTTGCAGGGGAGTTCCAGCTGAAGGGGAACAGACTGTGGGGGAACACAGAGGCTGCTGCACCTCCAACTCCCAGACCCTCCTCCTCTTCCCCAAACAGAGCCTCTCCCTGCCCCCCAGGCTCCTGGCACTCACATCGATGGCCCCAGCGGAGCTGAAGTCCATGGGCAGCCCCATCTGGTCACAGAACTCCTCTAGGTCACTGAGCATCTTGGTTTGGGGTGGGGGGTGCCGACGCAGCAGGGCGCGCTCAGGGAAGGCTCGGTGTATCTTGTGGGCCACTGCCATGTTGGCCAAGAGCATGAACTCCTCCACCAGCCTGCAGGGGCGAGCGCTGGGGTCAGGGGCAGCCGCCCATTCTGCTGCGGGCTCCGGGCTGGCTGGGTCCCCTGCACCGTCAGTCTCAGCCCAGAGACGCCCCTCCACCCTGCAATCCAATCTGCTTTGTTCCTCTGAGTTGCCTTTTCTCTCACTTCCTTCTCATGCCCCTCACTGCACCATCTCTACACTCTCCTGGAGAGCAGGCACAGGGCCTTTCTCATTCCCTCCTGTAGCCCCACGGCTTGACACCCTGTCTGACCCAGGAAAGGTGCTCAGTAAAGATCTCCGCTGAGCGACTAGCCCTCTGAACACTCGAGGCGTCCCCAGCTGTAAGAAAACAACGTGCCTCCCCAGGGGTGTGTGGAAGGCGTGCGCAGACCCAGGGCTCCCCGTTCCCAGGGGAAATGGGGCTTCTGATGAACACGAGTGTCACGGACAGCAGGTGTGAACTCATGCATCCTGGTAAGGCAGAGGTGCTCTTGGGGTGTTCAAACCCCATACAGTCCACCTCTTAGGAGTGAACACTCTACTTTTGCTTCACTTGAGTATAATTAGAATCAACAGTAAGTACGAATAAGTATGGCTCCAAATGAAAAGACAAAGGCACGCCAAGGACCTAGGGCGAGGAGCAGAGACTGATGGGGGATGGAGGAAGTGTGCCAGAATTGAGGGGTCAGGCAACGTGGGAAGCTGGATCACATAGGCCTGAGGTCAGCACCACCACCACCCCCGCCCCCAATCTGGGGCTGGGAGCCCATGTGCTGCTCCCCAACCCAGGCTCCCATGGGGGGACAAGTGGATCACACACCTGCACTAGAGCTGAGGCCTCTGGGAAGGGGGCTCAGGCAGTCCTGGTGCCATGGTGGCCAGGGTGCCCTGAGCGGGCAAAGCCTTACCCGGCTTAGGGAAGACTCCCCTGCCTTTCATCTGAACCCCAGGCTGCATGTCAAGCCTGTGCTTCTCCCATGGAGGCAGGAGAGTCAGGGAGGAAGCCCCAGCAGGCCGGGCAGCAGCCGGAGGCCCCGCACAACTTCCCCTTCCTGGAGCTGCGGGCAGAGCTGCAGGGTGAGCCTCGTCACCTCGCCACGCTCTTGGAAAGCACAGCAGCCAGTGAGGGGGAAGGGCGAGCGCGAGGGTGCGGAGCCCCTCGGACTGGGCCTGCCTCGGCAGGAGCACGGCCCTGGTCCGCCAAGCTGTCCGCAGAGCATCTGTCCCTCCCAGAAGCCCTCTCCTCAAGTCCCGCACTCCTAGCCCCTGCTCTGGTGCCGAGGGGCAGGCGTACAGCTTGGGGGCAGGACTGCAGGTGCAGGCCTCTGCTTGCTGGTGTCCATAAGAAGCCCAGTGGGGCACAGACAGTTCCTTCATTCCCTACTGGGATGGCTAACAGCCTTTCGGTGGCTGTCCTGACACCACCCCCCGCCTCCCCCCCGCCCCCAGCCTGTCTGTGAGCACACTTCCTGCAACTGAACGCCAAATCTGAGACGAGGTCGGGCTCCTGGCTCCACAGGTTCTTGCCGTAGGACCCTGCACGAGTCACGGGCCTTTTCTACCCTCCTTTTTCTCAAATGTAGAACAGAGATAATAGCACCTGCTTCACAGGGTGGCTGTGAAAACTGACGAAATAATACCTGTCTTAAGGGCAGACCCTGTGCCTGCCCTGTCGTGTGCCTCAAGACATGAGCGGTGCTTTCGTCTCTGCCTACCTTCCATGCTGAATGGCCGGCCCGGGGTCCCCCAGGCTGCCCTGTGACTTTTACCCCTGCCATCTGTGTCCCCCTCACCCTTGCCACGCCCTCCCTGAAGGCCCTCTCCATCCGCCTGGGCGCTTACTGCCCACCAGCCACATGGCAGCTTGGCAACAAGGGCCAGGCTGCTCTATGGTCACCCGTGTCACAGTCTAGCACTGACTCTGCACATTTGTTTTTCTTACTTAGGTCTCGTCAATCCAAGCGGAGTCTCGGTTCCCGCCTGATAATGTCTGCTTTAATTCATTGTCTGTTCTTGGTCAGACATTACAGGCCATCAATACCTAAATGAATTTATATTCATTCATTCGTTTGTTCACTCGACATCACTGTACGCCAGGCAGCTCTAGACTTGTCTCCCCATGAAGTCCTAGAATCACTGTGGGCAGGCGCACGCAGTCTGTTCCTTGAAGCCCCAGCCTCCAGCCGCGTGGCAGGCTTGCGTGAAGACTCTGGGCTGCGTTTTGCAGCGTGGCCAGCAGGGGGCAGCACAGCCCCACCGCAGGGCTGGGGTCAGGCTGCCTGCAGGCTAGGGAACGCTGGGCACGGCCAACTAGCAGGGCCAGGCTAGGGCGGCTTCCGCCTGTGCCCCCCACCCTGCATTCCCACCCCTGGGTCAAAGAAACAACGAGGCCCCTGCTCGCAGTTCCCGCAGGCGCTCTTCTACCTCACCTCTAAGGACAAGAACGGGAGGGAAAGTATGGGGGAAGTGGAGCCAATGTCCAGAGCCCCAGGCAGTGACAACAGACCCCAGTCGATCTGCTTCTCCAGTGACCCCACTATGTGTCCCCCCTGGACCTCCGGCTCAGTGCCACGAGTCACCTGTGGCTGGCGAGAGAAAAACAAGTGTGCTCTTATTAACCTTGAGAGGACAGTCTGGCGAAGCTTTGGATGCAGAGGCTGACCTTGGACAGGTCCCTTGGTGCTGGGGGAGTGGGGGCAGGGGGAAGGAGGCTTCAAATCTCTGTGTCTCAGCCCCTCCCTCATGACAGGTGAGAGGGGAGTTAAGTGGAACCCTCTCCAAGGCAGTTCGCTGATATCAAGTATTCATCCCAGAAAAATGTCAATGTCACCACACTAGGAGGTGGCGCAGCAGTAAGCCGGGATTCCCCGAGGCTATTAGCGTCCAGGATAGCTGCAGGGACCATTCCCCCACAACCTGTCCTAAAACCCTTCCTACGCCAGCAGGTGCGAGAGGGAGGGGTAGGGAGAACCCGCAAACCTGTGAGCATGCGAAAGCAGGAGCGAGGCCTGGAGTGTCCTGGCCGGCAAGCCCTGGGGTGGCTGGGAGGGGCGCGGGCAGTGCAGATGGAACTGGGTCCCAGGGAGCACAGGGACAGAAAGGCCAAGGAAAAGCCAAGCGGCCAGCAGTCAGATTCGCGTTCAGGCTTCAGTAAAAAACCTGGCCAGACACCATGGGAAGGAGAACTGGGGGGGGGGGGGCGGGGTAGGTGGGTGTCACTGCTCTCCTCTTGGGCCAGCAAAGGCTCCCTCTCACCAAAATCTTCAAGTTTACCCGCTTCACCCCCACCTTCATCAGTTCCCTGGGAGGACCAGCAGGGGGCCCCCAACATCTTCTTTCAACAGGACCTGGGACGTGGCAGGAGCAGCTTAGAACCCAGAAACTTCTGGACTTCTGGGCAGAAAAGAGCCTTAGTTTATAAACTGCAGCCCAAGGTCCAGGGGTGTGTGGGCTCCAAATGAGTGTCTTTTCTTCCCCAAAGCCAGCTCTGGGGCTGACGGCTGCGCTCAGAGACGGGGAGCCGTGCTGAGGGGACGCAGGGCGATTAGAAGGGGAGCTCCGACAGCTGACCTTGTTAGCAAGCACCCTGTCACCCTGATTGCCCTCCTCTTTTGGGGGCAGTGCTGCTGCACCCACAGGCTTGCAGCCAGACCTCAGACGATGCCCCAAGCTCCTCTGGGTCAGCACACACCACTGAGAGCAAACCGCACACACTGGGGTCTGGGACCCTGAGTGGGGGTGGAGCCCTGCATGCCGGCCCTGGCCTCAGACCTTGCCCCCTGACCTGCGTACCTGCCCTGATCATCACCCATCACCCCCGCCAGCCCCTTCCCTCCCAGCATGGCACAGGTATGAGATCACTCAGCCCTGCTGGGGGGCCAGGGGCGGGGGTGAGCTGGAACTTACCCACTGTCTGACGACTGCTCTAAACAGGGGCTCGGGAATGGCCACCAGCCAGGACCACCTTCCAGAACAGCCAGCCAAGCTCTCGGAGACGGGGCCTTGGTCCCAAGCCTGGCATCTGCCGAGCATATGGAGTCCAGTGCCACTGGCGGTCCATCACTCTGGGGAGCTGCTGTGACAGACAGCTGCCTGGCCAGCTGGGGGCCAGGCCAAGTGCAGCTGGGCAGCCCTCACTGGCAGCATCCCACCTACCTATGCTCTGGACCTCCAAGAGCCGGAGGACCAGGCGAAGGGCAGGTGAGAGGCTTCTCGTCCTAGGGAGGAGCTGAGCAAGCCCAGAGGTGTCAGAGTCCCCTCACGTGCTACGGCAGACGGCAGGTAAGGCCGCAAGCAACCCACACACAAGCTCACAAAGTCCTCCCACAGCAAAGGTGGCTCTGGTATAGAACGATGTTTCCCAAAGTGTGTTAATGTTATTTAAAGGAAAAAAGGTATAGATGTCTCTGAAATGTTATTTCATTGGGCGTTTATTACAGGACATCCTTTCGCCTTTCAGGGGCTGACGTGCATCATGACTTTACAAGGAGCACTGGACACAACATTTACTGCTCGTTGACAACTGAACTCGTTCGTGTTGCATCTTGAAGGCTGATGTTCAGGGAACAGCCACTCTCCCTGCCAGGGGTCAGACAGTGGCTGAATGACAAGTGGGCTAAAACTCTGCTCTTTTGGGGAAGACTGCCCATCTCGGACCGCCAAGGAACCAGACCGAGCGCCCTCTGCTTGTCAGGAAGATGATGGTTCTGTTTTGCGAATCAGGGGTCTGGATGTGTCTGTGGCCACGGGAGGTCCTCTGGTTGGGCGGTGGGGGGTGTCCTGTGATGTATGATGGGGCTCCTGACCCTACTTCCTTCCTGGCTGTGTGTGCAGAAGCTAGCGGTTACCAGCTCCGCGGCTTGCCTTGAACCCCAGCTCTGCCACTCACTAGATGGGTCGTTTCAGATAAACGTCTCAACCTCTCTGAATCTCAGTTTATTTGCCTGAGAAATGAGGGTGCAATATACAAGGGCCTGACCTAATTATTACATTATCATGGTGCATATGTGGATGTGACTGACCCGGGTGGCCCCAGCCCCAGGATCTGGGCTGAACGCAAGATGCCCGGTGACTTCGCTGTGCTTGTGCAATGCCACCCTCCTGGGTCCAGGCCTCCACCTCCTACCAACTGGCCTGCTCTGTTTCCTTGTTCATACCCGAAGTGGTGCATTCCTTCTCGAAGGCAAATCTGCTTATGTCCCCCTCTTGCCGGAAGCCCTTCAGCGGCTACCACTGTCCTGTCCCCCTCTTGGGAAAATGAGGTTCGCCAGGCTTTTTGTCACGTGCCTGGGGTCACCTCCCCCTTCTTCCCACCCCTATCCCTTACACTTCAGCCAGCCTGAATTCTTAGGGCTCTTTCTTGCTGTTCCCTTAGGGTAGAATCCCTGACCATGTTTCTCCTATTTCTTTTCCTCAGATGTCTTGTCCTCTGGGGAGGCAGCATGAGGTGCCCACCTGATGTGCCTCCTGGGTGTCCCATTTGTACCGCATCTCAGCATTTGGCCCACACGGCTGTGACTGCCTCTGATCATGGCTGCATCTCCCCTCCAGACCCCAGTGCAAGGCCTGGCACAGTGTAAGCCTCAGGGCATCTGTGCAGAATGACGGAGTCACAAGACGGGCACATTCAGGGGTTGGGAGGGCTAGAGCCCTGCTACCATGCCCTTTTCTGCTCGGGCACATGGCCCTCACACATAGACGTCTGACTCCTAACCCTTGCTGCCAGAGGTTGTCGAGAATTTAAAGCTCTGCCTAAGAAAAGACTTCCACTGAAGCCATTCCCAAACAAGGCGGGAGGGGAGCAGCAGCCTTTTCCTACTCTCGCCCCTCACTCAGTCTACAGGGCACTGTGCCACTTAACCAGCCTGTGGCACCGTTGTCTAAGAGGTAACACAGGAATACGCCTCCAGCTCAAGCCCTTCACTTGTTTCTCTGTTCTCTTACTCATCCTCAAACCTTTCTGAGCTGTTGCTGGGGGTCTTGCTGAGCATGAGAGGGATGAGACACCCAGTA
The DNA here is from genome assembly GCF_001890085.2 of Hipposideros armiger. NCBI lineage: Eukaryota > Metazoa > Chordata > Mammalia > Chiroptera > Hipposideridae > Hipposideros > Hipposideros armiger. Next base: position 1,527,375 of record NW_017731367.1, on the reverse strand, counting down.
CACACCTGCGACAGATGACACCTCTGTGCTAGCTGCAGCCCGTTAAATCCTCCTGTAGCCCCAGGAGGCATTTTCATCCCTTTCTACCTGCGGGGAAGCTTCAGGTGCACAAAGGAAAGGTGACTGCCCCAAGTCCCACAGCTCCCTAAGCGACAGCAGGGTTGTGTGACCTCGAGGCCCAGCTGCCTGCGAGGGTCCTGGGCCCTGCTGCTGCCAGAGCCTCAGCCGGCCCTCCAGGAGGCCCCAGCCTTGTGAGGAGGTATGTCCACAAACGCAAGATCAACTCCAAGAGAGGGCAAGGTGGAGGGAAACCCTTTACACAAAAGGGATGAAACAGTAAAGGTGTGAAGGCAAAAAAAAGCATCAGGCATGTTTGGAAAGCAAGGAATCAAGGGAGGGCTGCATGGCGGGGGGTACGGCCAGAGGGGGCCTGGGGCTTCATAGGGGGGCTGGGGGATGAGGGATGGACGTGACAGACAGCCTGGTGATGGTGGGGCCGGGCACAGCTAGGACGGAATCTGGAGTCCGAGCGAGGGCTTATAAGCCACAGCCAGAGGCAGCAAGGAAAGGAAGTCGGGTCACAGTGCAGAGATGCACACAAGGTGAGGCTATGGGGGTAGACGAGACTGTGACCCCGTCACTGGGCACAGACGAGACGGGTAAGACAGGAGGGGGCGTGGAGGGGGACGAGGCGGCTGAGCAGTGAAGTGTCCTGAGGGAATAAGGCCGAGCTGGGGAGTTGTTCACAGTGCAAACACCGTGGTGAAGTGGAGAAGGGCCTGGAGTCGCCACTGGACTAGGGAGGGGAGCTCAAAGCCTCAGTGCCGGTGTGGGGGGGGCGCGGGGGAGGGGGACATTGACTCAGAAAACAAAGGTTAAAAGGGGGGGAGGCCAGCAAGGGTAGACAACTCTCAATACATTTATCGGTGAAAGAGGCAACAGTGAAACTCTTCTTTGCTGGAATGTTCTCTGATCGCTGTTTTAAGTACCCCAAAGATCTTAGAGGTAAAGGAGCTAACTTGAGCAAAAAGCTGAGGTGAGTAATGTGACCAGCAGGTGCTGTCCGAAGGAGCCCAGTGTCCCCTCAGAGCTATGAGCTCCCAGGACGGGAGGCGGGGCCTTGTGATTTGGGTAGAGGAGGTGGCTTGTCTGAGCCTCCTTCTGCTGAAGGGGGTCCCCCAGGAAGACCCCTGCACAGTGTCTCTTCCCACAGGAAGGGGCAGGCCACTTCCTGACAGTAGCCTGGGGTTTCAGTGGCCCAGAGGCAAAGGCCTCGCCAGCATTCGCTGCTCCCTTGTCCAGAGCTGTCCTGAGGGCTCAGGGCAGACATGCAGTGGCGGGCAGCTGCAGGGGACAGGAGGCCTCTGTAGGAGGAGCAGCTGGGTAAGCTCGGGCACTGGCACAAAGACACTGCTCCTGAAACTGGCTTTTCAAGTCTACTGGGCACAGGAGAGAAGCGAGGCCCATTCCTATCAGGTCATCCAAGAAAGGGCACATCAAAAAGGCTTAGTGACAGGGCAGACTCCCGGGCCAGACCCGGGGCGGGGGCTGGGGGGTGGCATTGGTCCCTGCGCTGTGGCATCGGCAGGAACGGTCCAAACCGAGGTCAGCGCTGGGCTGAGCACAGCTGAGCAGGCCGCTCTCCCCGAACTTGGCCACCTAGACAGCGGAGGGAGGCTGGCGCTGGCAGCAGGGTCTCGTCCAGCCCAGGCGTGCTGGCAGGCAGGCCGAACCCCTGACCCCGCTGCTGCTGCTCAGGCTCTCTGCTCCTGTGCGCTCGCCCTCTCAATCCTGCCTGGCGAGAGCGGTTGGGCCGCCCAGGATGTCCTGTTTCCAGATCCATTTACCAGCCTAACCGGAGGAGCAATGCCCCACCCCTTCCACTCTCAGAACACTCAGAAAGTGGCTTCGGGAACGACCGGGGAGCCAGGCAGCCAGGGCAGTGGCATGGCTGGTACCCAAACCTGAAAATGCATCAATTTTCAAAGACCGAAGCCAAGTGAGAAGCTAGAGCGGCCTCTTCTGCCCTCCGCCACCAAGGCACTTGTCACGACTCTGTGGGAGTCGCATGCAAATGCAACTAGGCCACTCACAGAGATTGCTCAATTAGCTCTTGGTGAAAACTGCTAACTTGGAAATATGATAAGAATTGCTCCCAGCTAGTCTCGAATGCATTTCTCCCGAAGACCAGATTGTCCCCACTTGGGCACGTCCTCACGGTGGGCCTGGGAGCCCGTGGGCTCTGCGGCGCCCTGGAGGCAGCTGGGCCTCTCACAGGAGCTGTGCGCCCGAGCATGGCCCCTTCTCTGCGGCTGAGCGACCTGCAGGGGCGGAGGCGGTGGGCACCCTTGAGGGGGGCCTGCTGCTCTCCCAGCGCCCCTAAATTGAGTGTAGTGTGGTGGAAAAGTGCAAAGGCCCCCGGCGCCAGGCATGACGGGAAGGCAGCGGTCCGATGAGCACTGCAGTGAGAGCTGCTGGGGCCCGGAAACTTGAAAGATCTTTGCTGCAGTTCCCTCTGAGGCCAGGCCGGGGTAGAGCTGGTGGCCTCTGAGCTGGAAAGTGGAGGGCTGGAGAGAGGGAGCAGCAGGCAGGGTAGGCTGGTGTGGGTGGGGGGCCTACCGGAGGAAATTCGGCAGATGACTGATGGGCGCCCACCCACAGCCAACTGGGTCCCCTGCTTCAAGCACCTGAGTGGAGGGTGCTGCGGCCACAGGGCCGACCACATGGCACAGCTTGGGCCTCTTGCTGACCCCTCTCCTCCTGGGCTCGCTGCAACCTGCTGAGCGTTTTGGACATTCCCATGAAACCACAGGGAAATGAATGGGGCCTGGTTCACAGGCATGGAAAACCCCAGAGGAGAAGGCCTCTGGAGCCAGACATAACAGGCCCTGCGGGCGAGGCTGGAGCCAGGTTTCCTCTTCTGTGAGGCTGAATTCACTCCAGGCCTTTCTATAGGTTCGGCAGGCGGGGCCCAGCTGCAGCGAGCTCCGTTCAGCTGCTTGTTTTTCTAGCTCAAAAGGAAGTCTCCAGAGGCTCGGCCCCTGGAGCAGGGGCCCTCGGGCCCTGCCAAAGGGAGGCCCAGTGGCTGCGGTAGGGAGGGGGCTGGGGGCTTGCTGGGGAGCCGGGTTGACAGGCAGAAAGCCCTTTGTCAGCGTAAAGCTAGCCGAAAAGCCTCGCTCCCTTCCCAAGATTCAGGGCTCTGCTCAAGGAGGCACCAGGCCGGCCTGCACGCGGCAGAGGCCCGGCCGCTCATGGCAGAAACCTCCCCCTAAGCAGAACCAGGTGGCAGTTTCTGCTGGGCGGCCTTGCAGAGCTGGGTAATTAGGGCTTTCTGGCTCTGCCATGGTGTTGACACACATGCCTTTCTCTGCTTCTAGATGCTGTCCAACTGGAATTAGAACCACAGACCAGAGGAGGTGTGGCCACGGCGCACGGAGGCCCAGCCACCTCGGGGAGCCACCGCAATGCCCCCCAACAGCTGTGCTGCCCTGCTCGGGCTCCTTTCATGCCCCAGCCCAATCGTGGGCGCTGGCTCAATAGCCTTGGACAAACTCAGTGGGGTCAGCTAAGTCACCACTGACATTGGGAGGGGTCAAATTTGATTTTAAAATTAAGCTTTGGGCACGAAAATCTTCGAAAGAGAAGGTTATGCCAGAATACACAGGTGCGCTCTCTCTCTGTCTCTGTCTCTCTCACTCACTCACTCACACACTCACACACACACACACACACACACACACACACACACACACACAAGATAGCTAGATAAGGGAGGATAAGACACGTTTCCTGGGAACTCATGCTGCTTTGCTTTTGCAAGTCCCAGCATGCTTTGTTCACCTTCCCACAGACACTCCTGGCCCCACTGCTGCTGGGGAGCAGCCCCCCTGGAGCAGGGCCACCACCCCAACCACGTGGCCACTAGAGGCTGCGAGGGAATAAGGGTAGCCGCTGGTCAGGCCGGGCTTTCTGTGCACATTATCTCATAGAGTCCTCCCAAAAACCTTGCACGGGGAGAGGTATGCTAGCCCTAATTTGCACAGAGGAAACAGTGCCTGAGAGGCCAGGCCCGGGAGCACAGGTCACAGCCAGGGAGGCAGGGCTGTGATGTGGAGGCTGCTCTTTCTGACTCCACAGCCTGTTCTCCGTCCGCCCCCGTCCTGCGGGGGGAGGGGTGGGGGCTGCCAGGGTAGCTGAGGCCCAGGCCTCCCTGGTGCAAGGGGACGAAAGGGCAATGCGTCCAGGAGAAAAGGTTTACTGGAATGGGCAACACAGGACTCTGAGTTCTTTAGCTAAATATGGTTGCTCAGCCATAAAGAGGAAGCTGTGTTTCTGGGTCTCCCTTGACCCTGGAGATTAGGACCTGCAGAGGCTGGGGGGCTACCTGAGTGGGCTACACAGGGCAGTAAGGCCTGCAGGGGGAGGCTCTTAGCACTGGGGAGCCGTGTGGGGGGTGCTGCTTCTTCGTCCCCCACAGTCAGCCCCCTCACACTCCCCTCCTGTATGCACCTGGACAGAGAAACAGGTGGGAGCACAGGCACGACAGGCGCCGGCACGGGGACCCGAGCTGGGCAGCTGCCTGGGTGCACTGTGCAAGAGCACGATGGCGTCTCTGAAAGGCCCCTGGGGGGGTCCTCCTACCTAACTAACATTCTCTCTATGGCTTCATGTGTGAAAAAGGGCCAAGTGGGCCACAAGTCCAGCCCGGCATGTGGGGCAGTATCAGCTTCCTCAAAGAATTACATCTTATAAAGTCTTGTGGGAAACCATCAGTTTTCTTTCTCACCCTGGACCCAAGGCAGACCTGATGGTGTCCTAGAGCCAGAGCCACACACATTTCCTGCTGGAGGTTGTTGGGGCAGGGGTGCCATCCGAGGGTTTCCTGCTCCACAGCCCCTGCCTGGCCCAGACGGAGGCCAAGGACTGCACTGGCAAATCCTCCCTCGATCACACATGTCAGCTCCTAACTGTCACAGATTCTATGTTCTCACATCGCAGCCTTGCTCTGCCTTCTGCTCATCTGGGTCTCCACACACCTGCACCCACTCCTCTAGCCCCATCCCAATTCCTCAGGAGCCATTCACACCTGTCCAACACTAACCCCTCTCTGACTGGCTCAGACAGCTGCTTACCTTAATTCCCAGTGCCTAGGACACTATCTGGCATACAGCAGGCGCTCACCAAATACATCTTTGTATCTGCAATTGTTTGTTTTGTCTAAGCAAGACCAATATGTCATATTTCTATGGCGCTGTATGTGGTTTTTACGCCTTAGACCCCTCAATGATCACAGGAGAGCAAAGGGGGGCTCAGAGGGGTTGCGTGACTCCCCCAGACCCCCAGGCACCAGACGCCCCGCCCGCTGCTTTTTCCTCGGGTGACATGCCCGAGTAAGCTCCCTGAGGACTGGGAGCAGGGTCTCCCTGGCAGCGCCTGACCAAGGGCTCTGCTGACAGTGGGGACTCAGTACAGGGCTTGTCCCGAGGCCATGCTGGTCCCTGGGGGAGGGGCAGCAGTGGTGGTCACTCCTGTACTTTCTCACCCCCCAAGGGTTGCAGCAGCTGCAGAGCTGAGGTCACTTGTCTCGACCCGGCTCTCTACCTCCGCAGCAACCTCAGAGGAACGGAACCTTTCCCCAGGGCTGCCCCCTGCCCTGCGTCTGAGGCTGGCTACATCGGGAAGGCAAACACACACGGCCACCTTCGGGCCTGGCTGGCCAGGGACAGTTTTATAATCGTGGAGGTCTTATTTAGCCCTTGCTTTGCCTGTGTCTCTCCAGCTTGGGGGACAACGATGGCAGGAACAGGACTCAGCCCTCTGCCTGCCCCTCCCACACAAATGCTTCCTCCCATCTGCATGCAGGTCTCAGTGTCGCCACTGGGATGAGCACAGGTGCTGAGCCCATTTGCGTTCACTGCTCTAGTTCTCTTGTCACTAGCGGAAGGCTCAAAAGTTCTGCCTATGGCACCTTTTTTGCTAATGCTAGTCCCGCTCCACCTGTGGAAACGTGCTGGCCCACTGGGCAGAGCTGTCCGCGGGGCCAGGTCATCTGACCCTCAGATACCTTGCTCTGAAAGCCTGCCCTGGGAGCCGGGGGATCTGGGCAAGCCTCACACAGCCTCTCTAGTCTGACCCCAGGGGGCGTTTTCTCACTGAACTCTGAGCTGGACAAAGAACGCAGGCACTTTTCATGCTTCCCCTGGTGCGTTCCACACTGTCGGAAGCATCTCAGACAGCCCTGCAGGTCAGTCCCTTGCCCAGCCCCTGACTGTGGGCTGGGCCCTCGGAGGATGTGACTTCTGGCATGGGAGGCTGCCGTTTCTTGGCCCCTGCACGCTCTCGCTGGCTTGCTCTGGCCTCAGCCCAGGTCCCCCACCAAGCCACGAGGAAATTGACACCTCCGCTCCCTGGGGCTCTCTTTGGGCCCCCTCTTGGGGGACAGGCGTCCAGACGCTCAAGAATTCCCTGTGGGGCCTCCACGCTGCTCCCCCTGCCTGATGCGCCCTAACCCATCTTCTCCACTCAGTCACATTGAGTTTTCAAGGCTCAGCTCAGGCCCAGAACTCATCATAGGATCCCCGGTTTTCCTGTCTGGGGACCAGGCCTCACTCATCTCTGTATCCCAGGGCCAAAGGCACGTGTAGGCTCTGATGAGAGGTTTGGGAACAAACGAGGCATTTCAGAGACATGATTTGCTTGGTGCTCTATAGAGAACGCTGAGGGGAAAACAAGGCCCGTTTTGGGGACTGGAAGCAGAGCCCCCCCCCCCCCCCCAGAAGAAGGGCCCAGGAGTGGCGGTTCGGTTCTTGCAGCTTTCCTTCAGCTTATCCCTGCTGGAAGGCAGGCATGCGAGCTCGCAGACAGAACTGACAGCTTCTGCCGGCCTAGCAGGATGCGCTGATTTTCTGTCATGAAATTCCTCCTTGCCAGTAGATGCTCATCACTTAGATCCCACACAAGGTGGTGGACGGTGCGCCTGGGACTCATTTGTAGGTCACCTGATCAATGAATAGTCTTGTCCAAGGGCAGCCGGCCTCACTGTAAATACGAAACCCGGCAGACTATAAAAAATGTCTCTCCCCCTGGGCTGTTTCCACTGAACTAACACTTGTCTTATCACCCACTGGGATGCGGTATGTTGAGTCTGGCAGGGCTCTTCATTCGTTATGTGACTTTTAAAATATTGACCCACAGTTTTATGAACTAGGTTCTGAGTGGTTTAAGTGGCGGTGTTCCCGTTGGAGCTTTGGGCTTCCCTGACCTTGCCATGCCCCCCACCCCCCACAGCCAATGTCCAGGGCACACGAGGCACGGGCTCTCCCTCTGCACACAGGAGGGGGCAGCTGGGAGCAAGCAAGGAGGCTGCTGGCTTCACCCCCATCTCTACCCCCTGGACTCTGGCCAGTGAATGCTCCCAGACACAGGCTGTGTGAAGACAGCTCTTTCTGGGTGCCACCCTCAGCTCTACCTCAGACCCAAGGTCAGAATAACCTGGATTAGGCCTCTCATCCCTCCAGGGGAGCTGGGTAGACGGTAACTGAGGCTGCAAGGCTGATGGACGTCAATGCCTGACTGGACACTCCCCAACCTGCCACTCTGAGTCCATCTTTTAGGGCGACCCAGGATGCAGACAGGAGCCCTGTTTATCCAGGACATAGGGGCGCTCTACGAAAGCTGATCACCTGGGACACTGATCAGATTTTTGTGTCAGCAATGGCCTCCTGGGAGCTTCCTTAGGCAGCCATTCATGATGGGGAAGACCAATCTGCTTCAGGCAGGCCTCCCTGAGGGTGGGCACTGCTCCTCGTGGCACAGGCCTCAGCACCAGGGCTCTGCGGCCTCAGCCCACCTGCCCCCACCTGGGTGCAGGCCCAGCCCAATGCCCTGTGTAGTTCCCTGGCTGCCTGCCCAGGAATGGCTACAGCCAGCCATGCTGGGGGCAGTGACACTCACCTTGCTGAGTACCGAGGCAAGCTGTGCCTAATACGCTGGCACAAAGAGTTCCGAGAAAGAAGCGGCCCCATCCACTGCACACAAGGAGAGTAAATGGAGAGACCCGGCCATGTGCTACGGCTCCTGGACTTTTAGGGAGAGGTGGTCAGGGGTGGGGTGGAGGGAGCCACTCTCCTTCCATTCGGGATCCTTGGAGGGTCCCTCTCACGTCAACAAAGCCTGACAAGAAGCGCACAGAGCCCTAGGAGCCGGCTCTCAACTCTGGGCTCAGCTGGTCAGGCCCCGGCCAGCCTCTGCTCTCCTAGCTTCCGTCTCCTGTCCCCACTCTGCCCCCTGCCAGAGAGCACCTGCCTCCCCTGGGTGGGCTGGGCCTCCCACACTGACTCGCCTGCTGAAAGGAGATGGAGAACCAGCACACGGGCTTTCCCACGTGGGGTGGGCACGTCACAGGGCGCCTGCTCCTCGGATCCGTTGCACACCTCTGCCACAACCCTTGTCACCCACCGCTCATGAACGCTGGTGCACACACCCGGCTTCCCCAACGGGCTGAGCTGCAGGGAGCAGGGCCTTTCCTGTCCCTCATGCGCAGTGCGGCGGTGGCACTGGCAGGTGAACAGGCAAAGGAACAGTGTCCAGGTCTCAGCTGAACACACCTGGGAGCGGGTCCTCCGGCCCCAGACCCATGCGGCGCATGCGCAGACCTTCTCGCGGCCTTCCTCACGCATCGGGGGTTCCCAGGGCTCGCTGTCTAAGACTGGCAGTGGGAAATGGCCCATCGGGCAGGTACTGAACGCAATTTTGAATATAAGTGTTTCCCCTGCTCCAGCCCAGCTTTATCGAGGTTCTGACCAGTGCTGGCCTCAGGTCTCCACGAGGCCTGGCCTGGACGAGAAGGATGTGTGCAAGGCAGGGGTGCTCCCTTGGGGACAGGTAGCTTCGCTTTATATCAGAGCACAGCACAGCAGCCACATCCTAGGGTTCTCGCTTACCAAGCTGAGGGATAAGGAGTCGTCCACCACACACCGCCTGGAACCTGAGGCAGGTCAGCCTCCCCAACCTCCACTACCTACCCCCGTTTCTTCTTGCGAGGGTTAAGTGAGATAAACTGTGTAAAGCTCTCATCCTGCAGCCCAGCACATTAAGTACTCCCTAAATATATGCATGTATGTATTTATATATGTATGTATTTATTTTTTAAAGGTTTTTTATTGGGGAATTGGGGGAGGGAACAGCGCTGGGGAATCAGGGGAGGGGAACAGACAAGTTGCTGTCCTTTTGTTCTTCAGTCTAGCTGTGGAGGATGTCGCTTCACTGGCCCATGTTGGTATTATTGTGCTCTCCCCGGCTGAGGCAGATCGGTCGCCGGCCATTGGACAGCAGCTCATGGCTCACGGCAGCTCACGCTGGCTGCCAGCCACTCACAAAAGCTCACATCAGCTGCCGGCCAGCCTCACTGCTGCCTACGCCGTTGCCGGTGACTCACAGCAGCCCAGCTCCAGGTGGAGCTGTTGTTCACCATCTTAGCTGTAGAGGGCGCAGCGTCACCGGCCCTCATGTGGGATCCGAACTGGCAGCCCTGCTGCTCAGAGCCTGTGCTCCCAAGCCAACTCCCAACCAACAAGCCACTCCGCCGGCCCTTCCCTAAATATTTATTAATAATTTTTAATAATATAAATAATTATTAATAATATTATGAAAGCCTTAGGGTGACAAGGGTCTGATGTTACTAAAAGAACAGAAGAATGGGGAACACAGAACCTGAGCACAGCCCGCACTTGCTGGGCACCGGCAGCTCCGGGGATTGTGCTGGGGGCTGGGACGGAGATGCTAGCCTTGCCCTTGGGGACCCTCCCCCCGAATTTCTTAGAGTCATAAACTGGCCCTTTCCTGGGGCATTTATTTAATGAGCTCCCACAAAGTGTCCTCAGCACGTGGGGCAGTGGAGCCCTCAGGCCATCTGAGGAAAGCGATTTTACATTCATCCCCTACCCTCTACCCACAAAACACGATTCTGCCAAGCCAGAGGCAGGAGCCTCCTTGCAGGGCACACGGGAAAGCACTGGTCGCCCTGTGGAGACAGGGACACGGACAACATAAGAATTATGTCTGACGATGCTAGCTGGAAACTGCACTAGGAAAAAGCCTGAAGGAGTGAAGAATTCCTTCCGTTTCAAGGACAGAACACGGAAGAATCTGATGGTTTCTCAGAATATTTGAGACACAAAAGATGGTAACCAGCTAACTGGTCTTTCATCTACACTGAAGACTAATGAGAGGAAACAGATTTAGATTAAACTGGAGGGCTGTTAGAACTAAGGAAGAACGTGACAAATGCACTGAACAATCCAGTTCAAAGTCAATTTAAAAAGCACAACATCACCTCGCTTGTCTGGAACTCAACCGCACACAACCTTAAATATTTGAAACATGGGGCAGAACCAGGAAAACAAGCAATGAAGCCTGTGGGTGGCCAACACAGGTGCTGGAGCCGGCGTCCCACGTGACTCACTCCCCGCTCAGAGCCTTTCCTACTCTCGAACAACCATTCCAGCCCTCCCCTCGGCTTCCTAACTGATCTCACACCCCCACGGACCCTCACGCTCACAGCCAGGCTGGGGAGGGGCTGTGGCTTCTTCTGGACGGCCGTGGAGAAGGAACGACTGGCCCTAACTGTAAAGGTGGACGACACAAAGACAGATGGGGCCGGGCGTCCGTGAAGCTGAGTGAAGACTTGCGGCGCCATGGGGACTTCAGTGCAGAGGCAGAGGGCACCGTGCAGCGCGGCAGACCACAGGAAATACTCTGGCATCAAGACTGAAACATTGTGAACAATCCCTAATGATCAGAAAAGGATATGTTTGGTCCAGTCAACATGATCAAAGCCAACACTAGGTGTATAAATTAAAACAAAAGTTTTGGTGCTTGAAATAATAAATCCCTTTCCAGGTGAAAATATGGTTCTATATAGAACAATTCCTTTCCTAGGGTTCCAGGGACTCAAACATCATGTATTTACCTAATGATCACGGCCAGCCTCCCACTGTGTGAGATGCGGAGGAGAAGTCGCCTGAGAAGGCACATGAGGAAGCCCGCCTGGCGCTCGAGAGGGAGAGCTGAAGGGTGAGGGTGGCACCGCTGCCTCTGCAGGCTTCACTTCTCAGTGCTCCCCGAGACCTTCAGTTCCAGAGTGATGACAGCGGGGTCCTCAATCCCAGGAAATGAGCCCTGTCCTCTGACATCCCAGTCCATTCCCACATTTGGAACCTACCCCCGACTGGCAGTCACTGTGTCTCACTCATCTTCCACCCTGGAGCCTAGCCCCACAGTGCCTGGCACATCCCTGGGGGGCAGATATGGGGTCACAGGGGGTGTTCTGTCTCTCAGCTGGGCCTTGCTGTGTTGGGTTTTCAGAGTAGCTGCATTAAGTCCTTTTGCTTGACTCAATGGCCATGAGCTGGGCACTTGCTGAGTCACTTGGTGACCCACCTGGGTGCCCACCATTGGCGATACGTGCTAAGAAGAGGGAGTAATTGTGTTCAGTTCCTTTTCAATAAATGAAGCAGCCTCTAAGTGATTTATATCAATTGATGGCCTTTGTCATCAAGCACAGCAATTCCTCCAGGCTCTGGAGGCGTCCTGCCCAACCACCAAGAAAAAGCCACAATGCCCCAGAGAGCTGGGGAGTGGCAGTGAAGACAGATCAGAAACACTTCCCCACAGAGAGCATGGCCAAAAGCTGGGCGAGCCAAGCACGTTCTGATAACCTGCCAGGCAGCTGCAGGAGGTGACAGCCACAGGCACCTTTCTTCAGGCTTGGAGCCAGTTTGCAATCCTGTGGCCCATTTCCTATGTGGGCTGACCCCCTCTGAGAGTATCTCAGGCCTCTGTGGTCCGGGCCTGGGCTCCGGACTTCTGGGTATCCAAGAGAGGGTGTTTAAGCAGAGGGATCTGCTACTCTAAGTATCTGAGCATCTCTGGAGTCTGGCGCAGCGCACCGGTTCTCAGGAGGCCCGAGGCACACACCCCACCTACCAGGGACTGAGTGGGCCTGTTCACCAAACAGTGGAGTGGCCTGAATACCACCAGCACCTTCTAGAACTCCTTGAAGCCCAGGAAAGGGACAGGCCTCCTTTGGCTTAAAAACTGCTCAAGGGCCAGCTGAGTGGTGCATTGGTTAAGAGTTGGTTTGGGATGCCAGCTGAGAGCAGGGCCCCAGTTCGGATCCCACATGAGGGCCAGTGACGCTGCGCCCTCTACAGCTAAGATG
>NW_017731367.1:1475396-1514115 GCF_001890085.2 Hipposideros armiger | reverse complement strand
CGCAGTGAGCGGCCGTCCAGAAGCCGGCGACTGATCTGCCTCGCCTGGGAAGAGCGCAATGATGGTGCCAACTTGGGCCAGTGAAGCAACGTTCTCCACAACTAGACTGACGAACAAAACGACAGCAACTTGTCTGTTCCCCTTCCCCCATTCCCCAGCACTGTTCCCATGCCCCCAATTCCCCAATAAAAATCTTAAAAAAAACCACACACATAAATAAATAAAAATAAATAAAAAACAGGTTTAAAAAGAAAAAAAAAACTGCTCAAAAAGCTAGCCGTAGGGGCCAAAGAGCCGTGTTCCCGCCCAGGATTATGAATCCGTGGATGGACAAATAACCAGAGAGGCAGAGAAAGAGACATGGGTCAGGCCAGGAAATTCTGAAAAAGGCATGGATGCAGCAGGTAGAGGTGTGGCGAAAACAAATATGCCGATTCTGCCCATTCTCTCTCACTGCTCAAAGCATGTCACCACGTGCTGAAAGCATCTGGAAAAAAACAACCAAAGGGCTCCAAGTCACACTGAATTGTGGCCGCCAGGGAGGCTCCGGAGAACAGAGGGAACTGCAGTCCATCGCAACAAGACGAGTAAAGAAAGGCAAAGCTGTACAAAGGAAATTTAACTCAGGAAGGAAGAAAAGTTGTTTGCTTAATGTAACCCTGTGTTAAATCAACCAAGGAAACATCTACTCTCTTTAATAAGGTCTCTGAGAATTTCAAAGTGTGCAGTTTCCAGAGTTCCTGGTGTCCTAGAATTTTCTGTCTTGCAGGGAAATATCTTGAGTAGTTATTTGGGCTATAGAAGGAGGGCTGTAAGAGTAGCGGGGGCGTCCTCACCTTGCCAACCCCAGGGCAGGTCTGGGTTTGGGTCTCTGCCTGCCCCGTCTCCTCCTTCCGCTCCAAGTCGCAGCAGAGAGGCATCTCATCAGGCTGCTTGGGTCGTGGCACAGAGTTGTGTATTTTTAAGCCCTTCATAGTCTCTAAGAGAAAAGTTGTTAAACTGCCTCATAGATATATTTAATATCTTTTTCCTTTGCCCTCCTCCAAATATTTCATGATCTAAAAGTAAGTTTGTGGTAAAAATCCTTTTCACTGAGATCACGGGCAAGACATGGATGTCTGCTGTCACCACTTTCATTAAACACGGCACAGTGCAGTAAGGCAAGACAAAGAAATACACGGTGGGAGAGTTGGAAAGGAAAGAGTAAAACTGTCACTATTTGTAGATGCCATGACTGGTTATATAGAAAATAAAAAAGATTCTACAAAACAAATTGTTGAATTTAATAAATAAATGAATTTAGCAAGGTGACTGGATACAGGGTCAATAAAAATGAGCTGTATTTCCATATAATGGTAACAAAGAGAAAAGAAAATGTATAAATACCATTTAAAATAGTATCACATCTGAGCAACAGCAGTTCGAGTCCAGCCCGAGCTGAGCAGCCGCTGAGCTGCCAACAGGTAGCAGGATGGCTCAGCTAAAAAATAAATAAATAAATAAATAAAATAAAATAGTATCACAAAGGGCTGGCCGAGTGGCGCGATGGTTAAGAGCTGGCTTGGGACGCCAGAGGGCCCCGGTTCGGATCCCACATATGAGGGCCAGTGACACTGTCCTCTACAGCTAAGATGCTGAACAACAGCTCAACCTGGAGCTGGGCTGCCGTGAGTCGCCGGCGACGGCATAGGCTGCAGCCCCTGCTGCAGTGGGTTGCCATGGGCTACCGTGTGTAGCCAGCAGCCAGCGTGAGCGGCCAGCAGCCACAGTGAGCGGCCGTCCAGAAGCTGGCGACTGATCTGCCTCACCCGGGAAGAGAGCAATGATGGTGCCAACTTGGGCCAGTGAAGCAACGTCCTCCACAACTAGACTGAAGAACAAAAGGACAGCAACTCGTCTGTTCCCCTTCCCCCAATTCCCCAGCGCTGTTCCCATTCCCCAATTCCCCAATAAAAAAAATCTAAAAAAAAAAAATTGTATCACAAATATCAAATACCTAGAAGCAACATAAGGAAAGATGATTAAGACCTTTATATAGAAAATTATAAAACACTGAGAAAAATTAAAGAAGACCTACATAAAGGGTGAGAAGACAGTATTATAAAAGTGCCATTTCCCCCCAAATTGATATGTAGATTCAAAGGAATCTCAATATAAATCCCAGTTGTGTGTAACAACTGACAATCTGATTCTAAAATTTATATGGAAATTGAAAGGGCCAAGAATAGCCTAATGCCCTTTGTGGCAGAGGAGTGAGGTATAAAGTCTAGCACTACTGGATATCAAGACGTTTAACAAAGGCACAATACTTGGGACAGTGTGGTACTGGCACAAGAAGAAACCTACAGATCAGTACAGAAATGGACCCTGGCACTCCATTTTAGACAAAGGTGGCACTGTGGAGGGGTGGGAAAGTCTTATTACAAATGATGCTTGGTCAATTGGATATCCAGAGGGAAAAGTGAAACTTGCTGTACCATATTAAAAAATCAATTCTGAAGAGATTATAGCATAAAATAGAAAAGGCAATACAACAGAGCTCCTAGAAGATAATGTAAGAAAAATCTGATGGGTAATTTTATGTGTTGACTAGGCTGGTCATGGAGTGCTCAGATTAAATGTAATTCCCGTGTCTGTGAGGGTGTTTCTGGTATGTCTATGAGCATCTGAGTCAGTGGACTCAGTAAAGCAGATGGCCCTCCCCAAGGTGGGTGGGCACCATCCAGCCTGCTGAAGGCCAGAACAGAACGAAAGGCAGAGCACTGCTTGTGCTGGCATCTCGCCTCATCTTCTGCCCTCAGACGGGAATTTACACCACTGACTTCCCTGGTCTGCAGGCATTTGGACTCCACTAGCTTTACACCACCAGCTTTCCTGGGTCTCCAGCTTGCGGCCAGCAAATCATGAGGATTCTCAGCCTCCATAATCATGTGAGCCGATTCCTGAAAGTAAATCTCTATCTGCCTACCTACCTACCTACCTACCTACCTACCTACCTACCTACCTACCTACCTACACACCTACCTACCTATGTATCTCCTATTGTTTCTGTTTCTCTGGAGAACCCTGACTAACACAAACATGTCTTCAGGATTTTTATACAGATTTCTTCAATGGGATATTAGAAAAATCAACTATAAAGAAAAAAATCGACACATTGAATTACATTGAAAAGAAAAACTTCTGTTCTTCAAAACACCACCAAAGTGAGTAAAAAAAAACCAAGCTAATGAGTAGAAGATATTTGCCACATATATAACCAACAAAGGACTCATATCCAGAATAGAGAGAACTATAAATTAACAAGAAAAAAAAGAAAACCCAGTAGAAAAATGGGCACGAAATCTGAAACAGCACTCTACAGAATGGCCAGTGAACATATGACATTTCATGCATGGCTGGTGAAGTGTTCAACTGGTTCAACCACTTGGGAAGATATTTTCTCTATGATTCGGCAATTTCACTCCTAGTCGTATACTCAAAAGAAATACAAGCATACCGTATTTCCCCATGAATAAGATGCACCCTTTTCCGAAAAATTTGGGGTCTAAAAACTGGGTGCGTCTTATACAGTGGTTGTAGATTTTTTAACTTGCATTTCCTGTTTTTTCGTGCTTGTTGTCTTTGCGCTCATTGTTTCGCACTTGTTACCAGTATATTACAGTAGGTTAACGTTTTGCCACGTTGTGCCCAGAAATGGCTCAGAAAAGATTTTCGTACAGTGCTGAATTCAAGTTAAAAGTGATCCAGTTTGCAAAAGTGAATGGAAATCATGCTGCTGAACGTAAGTTTGGTCCTCCTCCAACTGAGGAAACAATCCGAGACTGGCTACGGGAAGAAGAAACCCTACTGAAAATGTCACGGCAGAAGAAGGCCATGAGAGGCAATATATGAAGACAGTGATTCGTCATCAGATACAGATGAGGACAAGCTAATGGTTGGGAGTTGTGACAGTGATGAGGAGTTGTATGAATTTTATGATGAATAAAACTTGAGTTCAATAACTTTAATACATTTTTTTTCAAATTTCGGGCCCCAAAATTAAGGTGAGTCTTATATATGGGAGCGTCTTATACATGGGGAAATACTGTATATGCACCAAAAGACACGTACAAGGAGATTTATAATAACCCCAAATTAAAAATAACCCAAATGTTGACTGAATTAAAGTGGAATGGATAAACTGTGATGTATTTCATTTATTCATGCAATGAACATGAGTGGATCACAGCTGGATGAGCAACAAAGATGAATTCTCACAAACATAATGCTGAAAGAAAAAAAAACACAAAAGAAAATGTACTGAATGATTCCATTTCTATCAAGTTCAAAGCCAGGCAAAACTAATTTCTAGTGTTAGCAATTAGTTATGATGACAGATTCCTCCGGGGGGAGACACGGCACGAGGGACACTCCTGGGGGCTGAAACGTCTGTGTCTCGATCTGGGTGTTGGTTACGTGGGTGTGTTCTTCCTTTGAACTAGATGCATATGATTCGTTAACTTTGTCATGTCATAGTTAAAAAATATGTTTTACAGAAGTGAGTTTATTGTAAAATTCTATTTTCCAGCGTGAGCACTGTAGAAGAAACTAGTGGAGTGGGCATTAAGCCCTAACACTCCCGAGATGTGGGTCCATGCACCTGTGTGCACTGGTGTCTGTCAGCACAATCTCCTCACTGCTGCTGGCTTCCGTGTTTTCTCACTGATCAGGTCTAGCCTTAGAAAACCAGCAGGGCCCGAGGAGCCAGCGAGTTCTCTGAAGGGCTCGGCACCCGGGCCCAGCAGCTTGGGAAAGCTTTGCTGAGGCTTTAAAACATGACTTCAGGCTCCATCCATTCCCGGTCCCCCAGCAGCCGGGGAAATGGTGCTGACACAACACAGCTGCTTCAGGGCTTCTCCCTGCCCTGGCCACATTACCTCTGTGGGAGACTGGGTGACCGTAACCCCATTGGGGAACAATATTCATTGTTTAAATGAACAATGAATTAAACATAGGAAGCAGCCATGCTGCCCCGGGCTTGCTGCCCTCCCTGCGGGGACCCACGGGCAGTGTGGCATCACTCCACTCTGTGGAGCTGTCCCAGGACCACCTCCCCAGTGCATCCCCATCACGTGGCCCAGAGAGAAGCCTGCTGGCCCCACCTCTAGCTGACAGCGTCACCGTGGGCAGGACATCTCTCAGGGAATCTGGTTCTCTCTTCATAAAGCGGGAGTGTTCGTATCCCCTTCCAGGCGGGAAAACTGAGGTCAAATGAACATGGCATTCTGACACCCAAGGTATCATCATTGCTGCCGCATGGAGTGAGGTGACGGGAGGAAACAGAGCCTCCCCCTCTCCCCCTCCACATGGTGGGCAGGGTGAAGAAGCGCAGCCTTCCCTGATCACCATCTTGATGCCCAACACCAAAGGCTGTGCTGGGAAACGGTGAGCTCACACCTGACGGCAAGGGGCCAACTCCAACATGCACAGAACAGCTGTCGGCTCGCTCCCTCCCATGAGGTCACTTCTGGCGCCTCTCCGGTTGTGTTCCTTCCCATTTCCCCCGAGCCCCTCCTCTCCCTTATCTCCAGCGCCCTTTTCTCCTAACCAAGAGCTTCACCAGGAACAAGAAAGGTCTTCTTCATTCTAACCTGGCAGTGGCAGGGCTTAGCCTGGGGAACTTGTAGCAGCTCCAAGGCGCAGACACAATGCATCATTGCCAAAGCCCTGGGAAGTGTCACTGTCGGTCTGACGTTGTCAGAGCGACTGCGACACATCCTCTCTGCTTATTTACGTGAAAGAAGAGGACAAGGACCAAGTGGAGGGAAAAGAGATTAGACACAGGGCTTTACCCAGGAGTTCCTGCTCCCTCCGCCCCCGGAAAAAGCGCCCCTCGGAGCTCCTGCCCCAGGAGCATAATCTGCTTGCTGGCCCAGCTGCAGCCCTGGGGACCTACCACTGCATCCGCGCTGAGGCCACACTTTCCCCTGGCGACTCCCAGCCAGGGCCTGAGCACTGACGTGAGGTTCCTCCAGCAAGCGACTTTGGCTTGAGGACCTCCCGTCGGCCTGGCGACGCCTTCTTCCAAGGGCCACAGCCTGAGGCTCCTCCTGCCCAGTGTCCCGAGGTCTGAAGGCCCCACCTCTGCCATCCTCCCTCCGGTTCTGTCTCTCACAGGCCGGCCATCCTTCCCTCAGGACACCTCCTGTACATCTAATCCTGTCCTGGCACCTGCTTTTCGGAAGAACTAACACGAGTGGTGCCGGAGTGGGTCTGAGAACACGGGCCGAGCGGAGGGGTTTGGGGACCACCCACTCTCTGTCTGGCAGGCAAAGGGGACACTCTTCCGAGTGGTATGTGGGGCATGGAGAGCCCTTGGCACAAAGCAGTGGCCCAGTTGCTCAAAGATTCAACAGTGGCGACCTGGGAAAACGACTTCGATCACCTTGTGACGACTGAAGCATTCATTTGAAGGCCTGGGAGGTGCAGTGGCATCTTGGCTGGTTACTGTGAGGTGTGCCAATGCCCAGCTGGGGACAGTGACAGTCTGCAGGCCCTCAACAAGCATGTAAAGGCTAAGTGGGAGAGCCAGAGGGTCTCTGTGGCTGCTTACAAAAAGGTGGTGCACGCTTCCTGCGGAAGGCACGTGGAGGTCACCCCCCACTGCTCAGGAAACTCCCCTAACTTGGGCTGCCTGGCCCATAACAAGGGGTACATGCCAGGGTAATCCAGCTGGGGATGTGCTGGGCCTGATAATGGAGGAAAGAGATTTTCTACCAGGAGGGAGAAGAAGTAGCTAGCAGGACTTGAGGGGCCTGATCAAGGGGGCCAGGAAGAAAGACCAGATGAGCAAGAACGTGCTGATTGGGGGATAATTTCTGGGGATGTGGAATTCAGCACACTGGCAAAGACCCCAGGCGATGGGGCGAGTGTGCTGCTGGGCGGTTCTCAGGGGCCTGGAGGAAGTGACAGCTACGGCTGAGCGAAGTGGAAAGGCATGAATTGCCTGGCAGACAGCAGAGGAAGGAATAGAGAGGCTGAGGGAGGGGCCACGCTGGAATGCGTGTATGACTGAGTGCAGAAGACCCAACAGAGGCCTGTGTTCTGCGGGAGGGCCCGCAGGACAGCCCCCTCATTAGATCATCAGAAATGCGGTGGTCAGAGGGACTCCAGCATCTTTAAGGGTTTGGCAGCGGCACTCCTCCGCAGGTCGGAGAGGACAGCAGGAGAGGCAGCCACAGGGCTGGGTCCTTACCACGCGTGGGATGACAGAGCGCAAGGTGCCAGAGGCCAGAGGCAACATGGCAAGGGTCCCTATGAGCTGCCAGTGAGGGCTACTGCCAGGGTTCTTTGGACTCCATGTATCCAGGGGCCAGCAGGTAGGGAGTCATCTTGGGGAGATGGGGGTGGGGGATACTCAACCCAGATCAGAGGTGGGGCAGGGAGGGAGGTGTGTGGAGCCTAAGGGAACCTCCTGGTACTCCCTCATCCCACTGTAAACAGACATACACACATACGCGTCAACCTTGGCCTGAGAAGGATCTGACAGCCAAGGGCTCAGAAGCCTTGCAGGGAAGAGTTTGGTCACACCACCAGCTAAGCTGTCAAGATATATGGCAGCGCCAGCTGAGGGTGAGAAGAATTTGAAATGGACAGTGGCAGAGGAGGGGAGAGGACCAGTTGGGGCCCCGAGTTCCACTATGATAACGAGGCAGTGGTTCATCTCATTAACTTCTCCCTTCTAAGCTCCTTCTCAGGAAGAGAGGCCCGGGGTGACAGAGCACAGCAGCGGTCACAAGGCAGGAGTGCGCCCGCGGGACATGAGGCTCCTCCAGCCAGCAACTCCGGCTCGAGGATGTACCGATGGCCTGGCCAAAGCCTCCGCAGGTCCCCGCTGCAGGCTGAGGCTCTGAACAGCCCTCCTTTCTCGGGCCCCGTCCTTCACAGGGCAGGCGGGACCGCCGTCGGCAGCCACACACCTGCTCCCTCGTCCCCCACAGGTCTCCGGCACATCAATCCTGTCTGAGACGGATTTGTCCGTGGACCTGAACTAACCCAGCATGTCCTCCATGATGAGAACACAACAGAGGGAGAATCCCAGGGTGACCCTAAGCTTTGCCCTCTGGGTCTGTCCTGCCTGCACGGAGTGTCCTGGGACCGAGGGATACTGAGCAGGCCGTCCCTCAGAGGCAGGCCAGCACGCTGGGAAACCCTCAGGTCCAGCAAGGACTATGCGGTCAGGGCCTGGGGAAAGACCAAAGTGTGCCGGCAGGGGCCCGGAGCCCCGCCACAGCCCCGGCTGTTGCCAGAAAAGCCAGTGGCCTGAGCTGCGAGGTGCCCACAGGCTGGGGAGAAGAGAGGACGTGAGGCCCAGAACTGTCCTCTCGTCTGGAAGGCTGCAGTGATGCTGTCCTTCAGTGAGGACTAGTGAAGGTGGAAAGGCGCTTCAGCGGAGGGAAACCAACCCCACAGGGAAGCTCTCTCTCTCATACTTCTAGATGTTAGCGATCAGTGTTGATGTGGGTTTCAAGGTGCCAAAATGAGCCATCTAGCTAGGCAGGAAGAAACGAAAGATTTCGTTTCATTAGTTTAGCACACTAACCTGCCCCAAGAGAAGATTGGGGCGGGGAGCTGGCTGTGGGAGTCAGGGTGTCTCTGGACCAGGGCGGCGCACAGCTGCCCGGGGAGGCGGAGAGGGCAGCCTGAAGCCGGAGCTCGGGTCTGCACCTCAGTGCACGGGCCACTCAGGCGGCTATGAGGGCACGTACCACACCCCATACCTCTGAAGTGCTCCCCAGTTTATCCGGCCCCATCACACATCACCGCGTCCCGCTCTCCCTCAGCCCTGACATGTATCGCCACCTTCGGGCTCCTAATGAGCACGCTGCACCATGGAGCGGATGGTGACCTGCCACGGAGAGTGACCAGCCAACTCAGTGTTACGATAAGTTGGGACGGTCAGGCCGTCTTCCCACCCAGGGGTCCACAGGGACTGGGAGTCCCCAAGTTCCAGACAGAGAGCTTCTAGGGCAGGTCTGCTTCGAAGGGGCGAGAATTGGAACTTTCCTTGAGCTCAGGGATGGAGAGAAGGCAGGTGGCGTGAAGGCACGGCTTTGGAATCTGCCGGAGCTGGGGTAAGATCCGCAGGGTGACCTTGGGCAGGTCTGAATTGGTTTTTACTTTGTAATCTGTACAGCTGTGACAACACCATCTGCCTTGAGTGGTGTTGGAACAAGAAATAAGCTGGGTGAGCCCCTAGCCCAGTGCTGGTGCGTTATGGGCAGCCAGGAAGTGGGGGCTGCTATCCCTCTACACGGATCAGGAAGACGAGAGGTCACAGACAACGTGCAGCCTTGCAGTCAAGTTCAGCTTCTGCAAGTTGGTCTGGCAGAGTTAATGCTCTTCACAGTTATCACTATGCTTCACGATCAGGCAAAAAATGGCAGGCAGGTGATGTCAATAACTACAATTACTACTATAGTCACAGAGTTAAACCAAATTTTTACAGCTTCTTTCTTCTACATGTTAGCTCTTTAGAATCCATAAACTATCCAAAAAGACAGTTTTCCCTGACGTCATGAGCAATTTAATCCTCATCATAATCTTTCAACAAATGAAAAGACAAAGGTTGGAAAGCGATTTGACTCCCCACAGCCAGGTTCCCTCTCTAAAAGGATTAAATCGGGTCCCCCAGCCCCCCTTCATCAAGCGTCATCTGCCAGGTCCTGGGCTAGGGCACTAGGGGCACTGAAATGAACAAAACAAGAAGCCGTTTCAACAATTAATTGTACCAAACTAGCATTGAGACATAAGCTCATTTCAGCCATATGAAGAGCCTCATCTCTTTGCTGCTGTTCCCTTCATATTACTCGGCGCTAGACCACTCGGCTCCTTAGGGCCTGGGCTGGAATATCTTCATTGCCTAATATCACTGTTACACCAAATGCGATTCAGGCACTCCTGGGGAAACGGCCCTTAAGTGACCAGAGGAACACAGGGCAGAGCCTGGGGAGAAGAGAAAGTCATGGTCAGGCTCATGGGGTTCTCTGTGTTCGCAATTCCCAAGTGGGGAGAGGAGTTTGCCTCTGCACAGAGGGCATGGCACACAGCTGAGCGCTGTCAGACGTGGGCACCAGCGTCCTCGCCAGTTGATACTCTAATGGGAGCTCAGCCAGAGCTCCTGAATGTAGCCCTGCTGGCACAGGGAAGACAGAATGGAAGACATGAGAGGGTTTTTCTGTGTGGAAGGAGAGGCAATCCACACGCACTCTGGGCATTCTATATGCTAAGCCAGTGATGATGTCTTTGCCCTGTTGTTCCACTCCACCCCATGACAACCATGACAGGTAGGTATCATTAGTCCCTTGTTCTTAACAGATGAAGAAATCTGAGGCTCAGAGATGTTAGGAAATTTGTCCACGGATTGAGAATGAATCCCAGCACTGCCTTTAAGACATGCGAGAGAGAACCACAGAGGGGACCGTTGAGACTCTGGCTCACATATTTCCCTAGATCCAGCTCCTATCCAGTATTCTAGACCCATGTTTTGTTTTACAGGTCTCTGGGGCTGCAGTTCATCAATTATTTACATCCCCTAAATTCTCCTCTTCTATTGCTTACTCTGGTACATACACCAGGAGCTAAGCATTAGGCCAAGAAACAGAGCTGGGCTATTTTCTCCTTGCACCTTCAAAGACAACCTAAGTCATTGTCGTTGTCACTGTACCGCTGAACTGCTAAGGCATGAACTTAAAGGGAGGAGGCCCGGTGCCCTTCTCCCACTGAACAAAACTCTGCCAGCCTTTGTTTTAGGGAGTAGAAAGTCAGGCCAGAGCTGGAGTCTATAAACCCCTGGGCCTAAAGATCTGTTTCTGCTGCCACAATCTCCACACACGGGGCTGCCATCCACTGCCATGCAGCAAGCACCAGGAAGCACAGGGTTGTGCTGACACGGAGGGTAGCAGGCTGGCATGGCACGCAGCTTACGGCTTATATTTCTCTTAGTCCCAAGCGATACTCACCCTTGCCACCCAGGGACTTGCTCAATTGTCCCTGGGCCCCAGAGGAAGTCCAGCCCTACTTCTCTGTAGAATTCAACATCACAGGTAGCTGAGATGGTAGTTTTGACACAATGGCGTTTCACCCTGAAACTGTCCTCCAGAAAGTGCCATCCAAGAGGAGGAATGATGGTGTTAAAGGATGCTTGGCCAACCTTTCCTAAATGACTAACTGGGTGGGAACTGAGGATACACAATAGCTTACTATGGCATCCCCCTAAAGATTAACTACAAAGAGTAATGCACTGAAAGTAACCAGAGTGGAGATCTGGTCATGAAGGCAGCCAGTAACCCATCTCAACCCATAACAAAGCAAGAGTTTCTGAGGAAGGCACAGTTCCACTGGCGTGTGTCTATTTGATTCCTTCCACTGGATAAAATTAAGCAGCTTGAATATTTAAACAATTAGATCACGATGTGTGGTCCTCAAGTCCAGATTGGGACTGTTCTTGTCACTGCCTGGGGTTTCCAAAAGTAGCAACCTGGAACAACAGTTGCCTTTTATCTAGTCTCTCCCCAGAGGAGCTGTGATCATGTTGATTCTGTTACACCAAATGTGATTCAGGCACTCCTGGGGAAACGACCCTTAAGTGACCAGAACAACACAGGGCAAGATCCCTAGACCTCAGCTTCTGCAAATACAACAATAACAAAAGAATACTCTTCAGGTTGTGATGAGGATTAACCTGGATAACAAATGCAATGTCCCAGTACTGTGCCCAACACCCAGCAGGTCCGCAATGGTAGCTACCATCATTATTTATTAGCATCATCGTCACTGTCACCATCAGGGCATACTCCCTTTGCCTCCTTCACCTTCGCTGTCACACAGACAGAAATACAGTCAAGGAGGCAGTCTGCGATGAAGACGGGGCTGCTACAGACCTATGCCGCCACTGCCTTGCCAATAAGGAAAGTTAAATCTCTGGCAGTTCTCAGAAACCCCCCAACTATAAATCCATGAGGTAGACCGTTACAACAAAACCTATAAACCTAAGTATAAACAACACTGCATAAAAGCCAATGTCACACAGTGAACCACATTAGCCGGTATGTGACGGGAGGCAAAGTGGGGGGTGGGTCTGGAGGAGCTGGGGCCTGGAAAGAAAGGCCTGCTTTGGACAGGTGCCTAGGCCATCACAGCTGCTCCTATACAAGCGCAGCAAGCTCTGTATTTAGGGGCAAAAGAGGTGTTACAGGAGGAACATTCTGGACTGTCCTATTTTCTAGGACAGTCGCAAAAAGTGTGCTTCTCTTCCTGACCGTCCCTTTGTAAGAGACGCCCAGTGTAACAGAGCCCAAAGATGCGACCTCTGCAGGACACGCTGAGGTGATGTGTTCCCACTGAGTGGCTTACTTGTTGCTGTCGCGGTACTCATAGATGTGACATCCCTGAGGCAATCCAGTCTCGTAGTCCAGAGTGAAAGCGAGCTTTAGCTGAATAAAGAGAAGGAAAAAACAAATAAGTTTTAGGCAGCATGCTCTGCTCATTCTGACACCTGAAATAAATAAAAAAATCAGGCCCAATCACACTGCCTCCAGCTGACGTGTGGTGGAGAACCGGGGCCTGCCACCTCTAGGAAGAGCCCGTGCCTCATGGGGACACTGTCGTCCATAAGGACTGTTACAGGACTCTCCCTATTCACTCAGCACGCAACCCATTATTTACTAAGCACCTACTTTGTGCCCGACACTGAGCTAACTGATGGGGAAAGAACAGGGGACAGTAGAAGAGAAGGGCCTCCTTCACGGATCTTACAGGCTCGTTCAGGAGGTGGACCTCACTCACATAATCACACTAATAAATGAATCCATATAAAACTTCAAATTAAAACAGGTTCTCCGAGGCAGGAAGAAAAACTCCCATGTTTCTGTTGATGTAAATAACCGGACCTAGGCCAGGGATGAGGGGGTCTCCTAGACAGCGGGGAGGGGAGATGGGGGGCAGGAGGAGACGTGGTACAGAGGCCCTGGGGCAGGAGTTCCAGGCACCGAGGGATGGCTGGTGAGTCGGAACTCGCTCTATAGGGGACGCGGTGGGTGGTGACATGGAGAGGAAGCCAGGGAAGACCATGCAGGACCTTCTTGGCTACAGCAGAATGTTGGCCTTTACCTTAGTAGGAAAAGAAAGTCTTTAAGGAAGGGGTTTTAAGGAAGGGGTGGATAACATGATCAAAGTTATGTTTTAGCAAGATCCCTCTGGCTGCTGGGTCGAGAGCAGGCTGCGAGGAGCGTGGAAGCAGAAGCCCCGCAGGCGGCGACTGGGAAGGGCAGGTGAGCGGTGCTGGGGGATGGGAGGAGAGAGCAGGCGGGCCGGTGAAACGGAGAGAAATGAACAGTTTGAGATCCATCTTCAAAGTCAGCTCTTAGAAGTAGATCTGACAGGATACACTGATGGATTTGATGCTGGGGGGTGGGGAGGACGAAAAACAAGAAACCAGGGATTTCTGATTTCAACAACCGGGTAGGTGGTTGTCCCATCGCTGAGTGGGAAGACTGAACTTGAATATGGGCAGGGAGTCGAAAGTTTGAATTTGGGCATGTTAACCAGGAGGCACTCATCAGCTCTCTCTGATTAGGGGAGAACACGAACTTGGTAGTGAAGTCTTGGTTTCTTTGTGGGTTCTGGAGGGGACTCCGCAGGTGAGTGCACGGCTCCAGGCATGTCACTGGGAAGCAGAGCTCAGTGAGGCTCTGTGTGTCCAGCTAGCACCCAGTCAGCTGTGGCAGCCTTAACATTTCCAAATGCAGAGTCAATTACTAGCTTTACAAATTCACAGGATTTTTAAATCACCAGGGAAATTTTAACTAAAATTAACTGCACATTAGGAGGATACATTATTATACCTTTTTTTTTTTAACTGCAAGGCTATTAACATAGCTAATGATCCGCATCATTAGATGCTGGACATTTTTCTCTTCCTTCGAGGGAAATGAACTTGTAGGAATGGCTTGTTGTCTTACTGACCCAGATGAAAATACAAAAACAGAAACAAGCCCTCTTTACCATCACGCCAGGAACTTGAAGTCAAAAGTGTGTTTTCCCTGCAGAGCACTGCTTGATCTTCCCAGCCCGCTTTCAGTAAAACAGAAAATAATTATTTTTTAAAAATCTATTAATTATAACCCTTTTTACCTCCCTCTTTGCAGCTGAGGTCAGGCCTATATTCATCTAATCTGTTTCAAAGACGGTACTGCTTAGAAAATTTTAAATCCTTTCACTTAGTGATTCAAGTTATAAATTTAGGGCTTAGAAAAATTATTATAAATGTAGGAGGAAAAGCTTTTTTTTTTTTTTTCTCAAAACTGTTCACCTCTGTATCATTTACTGGAAAGACTAAAAACCCAGCAACAGCAGAATGGTTAAATAAACGATACCCCAGTCACATGCAGAATAGTCTGCCGCTGTTACCCTGTTGATAAAGAATTAACCTGTGAAACACGTGGGTTAGATGAAAAAAGCAGGATGCACGCTTGATTATGTACAAGAGAACTATGCGAACAAGAACAGAGGCTGCATGAAGAAAGACTGGAAGGAACGATATCAAAACAGCAACAGAGCTTGCTTGACTTTCTTTACATTTTCCAAATTCTTCCGGATAAGCACGGTGAGAGACACGCTGCAGCCCTTAGTCATGAAGGAATTATGAGAATGAATTCCAGGGAGATCCTCAAGGTCAAGAAAACTATGAATATCCTAATTCGACAATAAGAAAGTGAGTAGCGGTGGTGATGGGCAGGGGGAGAGAGGGCACGGGAACAAAAGGGCGCTCGAGTTTACTGGATAGAGAACTTTCGGTTATTGAATGCTTACCAAGTAAAGGCTTTCCTTTATTCTGACCACAACCATTTGAATTAGGTATTAGTATTTCCTTGTTATAGGTGAAGAACTTGATGCTGAGAAAGGTTAAGTAATTTGTCCAAACCACAATTAGAATTAGAACTTCAACCCAAACCCACGCTCTTTTCGCCTTACCAGAATTACAGGCTTTGGTGATGGTCTGGATGTACAGCCTGCACAAGAGGGAGGAGTCAGAGATAATATTGAAGGTTCTGTGCCTTGGGCAGCGGGGTAGGTGGTCAGCTTTGGGAGAAGAGTCTGAGTTCAGTGCTGATTTTAAGTTGCGGGAGAGGCATCTTAGCGGAGACGACTGGCTGGCAGCCATGCTGTATAAACAATTCTTAAGTTTATAAGCAAGGTTGTCATCTGGAGGTACAAACTTGGGAACCTTGGCATGGTAGGTAAGGCGGCGACGAAAGCCATGAGAGTGGATGAGATTGTCCTGAGTGTGTGCAGAGTAAAAATAGGGTCTTGGAGAGAATCCAGGGAAACAGCTATGTTTAAGAGCGCGACAATGCAGCCTGGAAAGGAGCGGCCATGGAGTTTTCAGTTACAATGTTATAGACGTCAAGGGGAGAACACGTCTTACAAGGGAACGGTCAGCAGCATTAAATCCTTCTAAGAGGTCAAGAGAGGGACAAGCATCCAAAACAAAGAATCCACTGGACTTAGCAACAAAGGCTGAGGCAGCGACCAAGAGTGGCGGGTTGGGGAATGAGGAGAAGGTGGGGAAGGGGGATGCGCGTGTGTAACTCTGTGAGCACATTGGACAATGTGGGGAGGCACGAGATGAATGGAAAGGAATGGGGTAGGAGAACAGGCCGTGGGACCGAAGGGCAATGCACTGTGAGAGACAGCCTCGTTTAAATGCTGCCATGAAGGAGCCACAGCAGAGAGAGGGGCTGAAAATATCGGAGAGATGGAGGTCACAGAAGAGTCGAGGTATCTGAGATGACAGGAGGGACTGAAACCCAACATACAAGTGGAGGACCCTTCCTCCACCATAGAAGCAGGGAGGGCTGGGCAGGGATGCAGACATATCTGTGGATTTGGCGGAGGGGGGTGAGGGGTGATGGTGGTTTGGAATGTTCCAGCCTGATTTTTGTTCTTTTCTGAGAATTAGGAGGTCAAATTATCTGCAAGGGATGGAGTGTTTGGTAAGGGAAGGAATGGAGCTGGAGAAAAGTGATCAAGGTTTGAATCTGCCTCTTTGGAGAACAGGAATAAGAGTTGACCAGGGAAGAGCACGGGACTGCCAGGGAGCATTAAGGGTCAGCTGAGGCCACAGCGTCTGAAATTAGTATAGCAACCATCTGCCCAGTTGTGTTTTTCTAGCAACCCAGACACTGGCATTAAAAAAAAAAAAAAGAGCATTTGCCAGGAAGGTGTGAGGGAAGAATCAGGTTTGAGGGAGCGAGAGGGTGGAGCTATGACGCTGGCAACAGATGGAGCAGGAACTCTAAGGGGGAACAGGCAGGAAATAAAAATGAAAGGGGCTGCCTGAAGAAAACAGATGGGCAACAGATGTCTCTTATAGAGAAAATAGTTACTGGGCATGCCCTCTGTCCAAACATCTTTCCTGTGTGACTTGATTTCATCTTCCCAACAGCCCTGTGAGGTTGGTTCCTATCCCTATGGTACAGAGGTGT
Source organism: Hipposideros armiger (assembly GCF_001890085.2). NCBI lineage: Eukaryota > Metazoa > Chordata > Mammalia > Chiroptera > Hipposideridae > Hipposideros > Hipposideros armiger. Next base: position 1,497,586 of record NW_017731367.1, on the reverse strand, counting down.
TCAAGTATTTGGCCCAAATGAGTGACTAAGTGGCAGAACTGAAGTGTGGTCCATGTCGCTAGCCACTGGGCTATACTAGCTTCCTACGTGTCCGTGAGGTCCAGGAAAGGAGCTGTGAGAGTCAGTGGGTAAGGGAGTGGAAGGAACTGGGGGCTGTGGTCAGACTAGGCCGTGTCTGACCTTGGAGGTGGGACAGTCATGAGATCCAAGGAGAAACTGAGGAAGGAAGAGTTGGAGGTGGGATGGTGTGTAAGTGTGTGTAGGTTTGTGTGTGTAGGTGGCCGCTATGTGCAAGTTTCAACACCTGTCCTGGCATGTGCAGCAGTCACAGGTGCTCATGCAGCAGTCATCTCCTTCCTAATGACACCTACCCAGTTTCTTTCAGGTATTCCCCTTCCCACTCCGGCTCAGGGGCTCCGGGACGAAGCAGATACAATCTCCAAGGCGGGGCCTGACAGTTCTAAGGCAATCTTTCAGGAACGGAGAGGAACTCAAGGCAATCAGTGCACGCCACTGCCTAACCCCCAGAACTGGTTCAGGGATGGACATGTGACCAGCGGAGGCCAATGATATACAAGGGGGTACTTGCTGGGAGCTTCAGGGCACAAGGGCCAGAACTGCTGCAAGTGGCTTGCTCCCAGCCTGAGAACGAAGCCAGCTCGCAGAGGAAGCAGACTCCGGCCTGCAGAAGAGCAGTCAGGGCCTTCACCAAGCCGTGCCTGGCCTCTGCCAGCCTTCTTTCATAACGGCGCATTATTTCTCCGGGACAGTGGCACATAGTACGCCCACCCACTCCATTGGCTCTGCGCTCTCTAATCCACTCTCCACAACCCCGTTATCTTTCTAAAATACAAACCTGATGACACTTCTTTCTGTAAGTGCCTGTGACGGCTTCCTGCTGTCTGTATGTCAGAGACATAAAAATGAATTAAACGCAGCCTGGGCTGTCCGGGGGTCGGACTGCAATGGGGGGATGGTGAGCTGGGCGTGCCAAGCAGGACATCACCGGCTGGCAGGAGAAATGCGTGTGCCGGGCAGGGAAGGGGGTCTGGCCCTCCTGCTGCTGCAAAGCGCAGTGCACTCCTCCGCCATGCGCAGCTCCGAGCATGAGTGTGGGCCACGCCACACACTTTCACACTCGGCCCTTCCTCCTGCTGAGGCGGCTTCCAGGACAGCCCTTGCTGACGATCCCAGCCAGACACCACGCATCCTCCGAGCTTCTGTAAAAGTGGGTCTTCCTTACTCACTGCTCTGGAAAATGGAGGCAGGGCCTCTGCCCAGTGAGTCAAGGGCTCGGGTGGGGAGCTTCGCCAGGCACCCTGGGTACTTAGTGCCCCCAATGCCGTCCCCAGCAGGTGCCCCATGCGTGTCAGCAAGCTGAACTGCACAGCAGAGATTCAGAACATTCTGTTCACCTGGTAACAACCAAGTGCCCCAGTCATTTAGTTTCCAGGCACAGAATCATGGCCCCGCAGGCTTCTGGGCCCCTCGGCACATGCTGACCTGGCTGAACAGACCTGGAGTCATTCAGCATCACCGGGGTTTGTTATTCCTCCTCTCACTTCAGTAATGTTGCCCCACATCTGCCCCCATGGTGCCAGTCACTGTGCTACCAGATGACGAGCAGTGGCTCAGTCCTCTTGGTGCCCAGGTGCTCCCATCTCACCAGTGCCTGGAAGAAGCAGAGTCCGCCACTCAACAGTATTTACTGAACACGTCCTACGACCCAGGCACGGCCAGGAAACAGGCAGGCCTACAGGCTGCCATCTGTGTCAGTGCTGGCTCTGACCAAGGCCTGCAGGGCCCAGCTTGGACAGTCAGCCTGCAAGAACGACAGCCACTCTGAGGTCCATCGTTCCCTTTCCGGAGGCAGCTGCCACGTCAAGCAGGAGAGCCCGCCCCAGTCAACCAGACAGTTTCTGGTCCTGGGTGAGGAGGGAGGCAGCGAAGGGCCGAAAGGCGTAACAAGGCCGCTCCGTCTGGCTCCACCGGCAGAGGAAGGAGTCCTCCAGATGGTCTAGTTAGAGGCAAAGCTTTCCTCTGGACCAAAGACAGGCCATGTCCTTCAGGTAGGAAATGGGAGAGCCTTCCATGTTCAGAAGCTCAAGCTGGATCACCGGGGAGGCAGGCTCGGGGCAGCCAGAGGGCAAGACACCTTCTGGGGCCCCTCCTGACCCAGACGTCCTGCTATGGGGTGGGCCCAGGGAAACGGGCGGGTGGGTGAGCTGAAGGAGCTGGGGTGAGTGCAAGGGGCTCGCGCCCTCAGGGGAGAGCCCTTCCCTGAGCGCCATGGGAACGCAAGTACAGGCCCTGTTGGGGTTGTTGGGACTGCAAGAGGCCTGCCTTCAGCCCCTCTGGGCTCTGAGGAAGGGAGGACGGGGACAAGACAGGCGGCAGGCCATCCTCCCAGCAGGTGGCAACGGGTGAGCAACAAGAATGACGACTCCGCACTAAGTAAGGCTTCCTCAGGGTAGTCAGGCCCCGCTGTGGGAGACCTTTCAGGTGACCCTAAGGGGAAGAATGAATGCCCCAGGCTAAGCAGGTCAGGGTTGCAGGGAGTCATTTAATGCAGCTATCAAAGGCAATGTGACCTTACGCTAGATGCCAACCCAGTGAAGTCATTGGGCCAGAGTCCATTCTGAGACGACCCAAAAAAGAGTGGCAGGAAAAGATGGGACAGGAGAGGAAAGGGTGGTGTGCCAGGTGTCCCCCTGGGCTAGTGAGCGAATACCAGCTTTTCACTCTGTTCAGGTGCATAGTTGGCTTTCCCGAACAACCAGATTCCTGGAGAATGTTATCCACGGGCCACTTGGCACTAAATCCCAACAGCTAAGGATGATACCAGCTCACACAGCTCCTGGTGCTTTTGAAAACGTCTGGCCTGACCTTGGATAGGCAAGAAACGTGTTAAGAAGTTTAGGAGTTGCCTGTCTTATCCACAATGGCTCCAAGATGACCTCTGATGGGCAGCCAGGCGCCTCTCCGACCACGGCCTGGATGGCACTTTGCAGGCTGCTCCATGATCGAGCTGGGGTGGCCTCGGAGCCCAGCTCCGAGCTCCTCTCACAGGGCTGTGCTGAGAGAGGCGGCTGGGAAAAGCAGAGTGCTGGTGCTGTGGCCAGGCTCACTGGAGTTCAAACCAACATGGGTTCTCCGGGAGGCCTGTGAGCTTGCTTCAATCTGCTAGCTATTAGGACCAAGGTTCAAATGCAGGTCAAGGCCCAGCCCGGGAAGCCTCCGGCCGCTCCACGGTTGACTCTTGCCCTCATAGTCCACTGGTCTTGCAGGGTGTCCAAGTCTTTCTTAAGCTGAAAAGTGGCAAGTCCCATGACAGTCCAAACATTTCAGGTATGCCATCTATGGCACTTAAAAAGAACAGAAAAGTTACTTCTACCTGAGCCTGGTTTTGTAATTGAAAAATCTCATTAGAAGGAAATCTTCACATTCTCTGAGGTGATCTTTAGTTTTTCTTCTTTAGTTTTGTTTGGTTTGGATTTCCTGAGCATTATTTCTTTTTTTCCATCTCCTCTTTGCTTTCTTTTATAAGACAAAGATGCTGTGGACTTGGCTTTCGCTGGGTTCACAACGATTCTATGGCAATGTATTAGGTTTCTTTCTCCTAAGTCCACTGAAGTCTTTTTGGACTTGGAGAGAGCTTTTTAAGAAAGAACTTGCTCATTCAGCAGGATTTTCCTCCCCACCCCAAGCTCTGGTTCTGACCTGGAAAAAATAAGAGTGAGAAAGAGCAAGAGAATCCTGCCGTCCTGACGCTCAACTTCACAAACCACAAAAAAGAACCTTGCTCCAGTAACGTAATCACGGAGATTTCTGGCACCTTGGTCTCTCAAGAAAAATACATCCATCTGCTGGCACAGGGACCCCTCAAACTAAATCCTGTTCAGCATGGAGTTCCCGATTCATTAGTGTTGGAAAGTCTACAGTGAGGCTGGCCGCTCCCACTGGATGACGCCTCCCTGCAGCGCCGTCTGTAAACCCCACAGCTGTGTTTTCACTTAAGGCCACTTCTCCTGACTCCACTGCACCTTGTTCCAGAGGCTCGTTCTATTCTCAGGAAGGGGAGAAACGACAAGACAAGGATTCTTCAATGCTGAGGTTTCACTTGCTCAGAAGAAAAACTGCCCATGTCTAGAGCGATGGTCCACCCATATAGGGAAGGCTGTTCTTTGGTCAGGAGTCTCAGAGGCCAAGCTGGTGGATTCATTCTGAGCTGGCCTCAGTCAACAGGCCAGCCCCAGGGAAGGCCTGGTGTCTCCTGCCCGCCCGTCAAGCTGTCTCCCCTTCTGAGGGCTATTTCATGGCTCACCAGCAAGGCCAGGGCAGTCGAGCCCCACACCACCTCTGTCTCATTACTGGCTGCGACCAGCCCAGGCGAGCCCACTCCCCACGCTGGGGCCTCCTTTGGTGGAACAGGAGTTCCCTTGCCCCCCGCTTTCCTGATCAGGCCTCACCTGGTTACCAGGCCATGTTGTTGATCCTCAAATTTCTGGGCGCTATAACAACAGTGATGACAAAGCACCAGGTGAGCAAGTCTGCAGGTGTCACATGCAGTCAGAGGCAGGGACACGCAACCATTCTGCTCATCCTACTCCTAGCTGAAGCATTTTTGACGGTTTTCATGACCAAAAAGGGTTACTGTGTTGGGACATGACCAGATCAGGCCCATCTCTGCTCAGAGCTCTGGGGCTCAGGCCAACCGCTGCTCAGGGACTGAAGTGGCCCAAAGCTGCTCCCACAGGCGAGGACCAGTGTTGACTGTGGGGGCTGCCTGGTCCCCTCCATGGAGGTGCTTGTGCACCTGGCACAAATATCGTCTGGGTCCCTCTGCGTTTAGACGGTATGAATTCTGTCACCTGCTTTCTAAGCTGGAGGTCCTGCCCCAAACAGTGGAGAGTATGTCCACTGCAGACCTCACAGAACCTGGCACTCCAGTCTCAGCTACACAGCTTCTGTTTGCACACACAGCAGAGGGAAGGGAGATGTGTCAGATGCACCTAAGTCAGAGGCCATCTGCTCACTTGGGGAGACTGTCTAAGTTCATCCTTGAGTCAAGTCAGTATGTGGACGACATAAATTTGTCACAAATGTAAAATCTGTCCATGCCCCCAATATCAAGTCTTAAATGAGAAACTGCTTTAAGTGATAGGAAAATTATCCCTCGAATTTCAGTGAGGTTTGTTATAAGAAATAACCTTATGAAATCTCTCCCTTCCCCCCACAGAAGGACTACTGCTTTCCTGCTTCTGAAATCAGGAAGTATGACCCCCAGTCTCAGGAACTATGCTCACCCCGACGTCTGCCTCCTGTCTTTGGTTCTGATTGTCTTTCTACTGTACTCATTTCACGGTTTATTTCCTTTGGTGTAAGTCTTCTCAAATCCTTTTTGCATAGAGATGACAGTATACATAAATAACATAAGGTTCTTCAAAATATAAGCCGAGCATACATAAAACAGATCTAGGCAGGGTGAAATACAACTCGATTAAACAATGCTCATGATGGTAGGCATTCAGTTCATGGAAGAAAGAAAACGGGATATTCTCGTACAACCCTCAGAGCCCGTGATCAAGCTTGGCTGTATTCTTGAAAAAACAGGAGAGAACAGAATGATCTTCCAGGGAATTGGCCTCAGTTTCCAGGGACTTGAGGAGTTGGGAGTTATGTAACTCAAGCCGGGAGCCAGCAGCTTCTGGGCTCGTCTCTGCTCTCTCCTCAACGCTGGGGTGGTGGGGGGGTTCTGACGGCCTTAGCCTTTCCACCTGTAAAATGGAGCCGAGTTCCTCTGTGGTTTGTTTTATGGACAGATGTGAGGTACTCTTTAGGTTTACTGGCAGAAAGCACCTGTCCCGTATCCCTGCTGTGTCTGTGAGAAGAGAAGCCCTGAGGATTTCTGAAGGCCAAGTGCTCACATCTTTAGATGTTTCAATGAGAAAGAAGTGACAGTTAAGAATTCTCCCACATAAGGCTGTCTCACGTAGCCAAGAGCAACTGTCAAAGTTTATGACATGATTCCAGGCTAACTCTGCTCCATTCCTCCCAGACAAGGCCGGATACCTGGATAACACGCTCTAGGACAGCACTCTAAGGTCCGTGCTGCTCCGGCAGCCCATGTTTCTCTCTCCCCCACTCCTGGAACCTTGCTTCAACCTGGAAGGGACACCTAGAGGCCCACACCTGGGGTTACCTGAGGCTCCTAATCTCATTCAAAAGAGCCTTTTCCCCTTCCTTTCTTCCTTCCTTCCAGAGAAAAAGGAGAAACATAAAATTTTATAAATTCAGTATCAAACTACACATGTTTTTTTCCTACAAAGAATTAAAATTCATAGTATTTTAATAATTTGTGTGTCCCCCCCCCAATTAAGTCTTGTTAAAAATGCAAAGTGTCGACTACTGAAACGGAAAATCGCGTGACTGTAGCTTCTGACACGAGGGATTTAGACACACGCTGCGCCAAGCAGCTCCAGCTCCTCCCCTCCTCCTTTGTTCCGACCCCCCCCCCATTATGTGTATTTATTTAGATCCTCTGTGACTTTTAGGAAACATATAGTGCTTTACAGATCATATGGGGAGGAGATAAATAGTCTTTACTCTTATAGAACAACATATCAACCTAATTGATACCATTCTAATGATGGTAAAAACCAAAAAACATATATGGGTGTCGTAAGGTTTAAAGAAAGTATAGCTACGTCGAAATGCAAACATCAAAAAAAATTTAAAGAGGTTAGTAGAGGGTATTAGGAAGTGTCAGGATCCAGTAATAAGGACAATGCACAGACTTTCTATTTTCCTTGCTAACCGAAAAATCAGCTTTGGTAAAAGAGAATTGTCAGGTAATCGCACATAGTTGAAAATCATTTAAGAAACTGACATAACGTTAAATGTTAAAAAAATAAGTTTCACAATAATCTTATGGGAACCTTTTCATTAAGCAGAAACTTGTTTTCCCTTCAACCTTTGCAGAATCTCTCTGGGGCTCTGGGCTGGAACTCGGGGACAGTCAGAGCCTCTCACTTTGCAGGGACCTTGGCGATCCCTCTGGCCTAACTTTTTGCCCACCAAACTGCACACGTTCTCTTTCCAGCACTGCTAAGAGTTCGCGCTTTTGCTGTGACCCTCTTGCTTGGGCCACAGGCCTTACAGTTTTAGGAAGGAGCTGTGAACAGATGTCCTTATAAACAGCAACCGACGCTGGGAGGAGTGGAGGTCCAGCCTCTGGCCGTGAAACGGTGAACCCTGGCTTTGCTTCCTGCTAGCTGTATAACCGCAGGCACGTTACCTCAGTTTCCTCCTCTGTAAACTGGGGATAATAAAAGTACCTACTTCATATGGCTGTGAAAATGACATGAGGAAAAACACAGCAGAACAGCACCGGGCTATGGCAAACACTATAAACGGTCCTGATGTAATAAGGCTCGGGTTTATTTCTTATAATTAGTTGAGATCAAAATTGAAAAGATGACACACTGGAACAAGCTGACTGGGATGCAACGGTTTCAAATGTGATCATTCAACACCTGAAGAATTTCCACAGTCATGTTTCCATTTCTTAACCGGGGCAGTGCTTGGGAAGCCACTTGTGTGTGGGGCTCTGGGCAGGAGGACGGGGTGCTTCGAAGCACCACCTGTCTGCTCGGAAGCCCCACCAGTGCTCACAGTGCTCTCGGTGGTGGTGTTGAGACGGGCTCTTCTATCAAAGGACAGCCCACCTGTATCCTCTGGTGACAGGGTCCCCTGAGGACAGGCAGGGAGGCCGGTGCGCCCTAGATGAGGCTCAGTACTCAGAGGAAGAGATTCACAGGCCGTGCCAGGTTGGCAGATGTGCCTCCCCATGGCGGCTGCCCAGCACCTCTGCACCGGCAACAACTTGTCTGTTCGTCTCCACTGAGGAAGGGAAGAGGCCGCAACGACCTGCTAGAGCAAAGCAGGGGGCTGGCTTCCGACAGCCTGGATGCAGGCAAACTGCTTCTCTCGTGGTCTGGTTCTTCTCATTTATTCTCAAGCTGGAACATGTCTCTGGCGGTATATTTGTTTAACTATCATCCCATCCCAGCTAGATTATAAACTCCAATAAAAAACCCCAATTGATCACTCTTTGTGATCCCCAGCAAGCCTTCATTAAATAAAGGATTTCTGGGTGATGCAGAATCCTGCAATAAGCAACAGGAATAATAGGTTCATATTCAACCAGACTTCATATGTATCGGTACCACTTCTTCTATAGAGTGAGGAACCTGAGGCCCAGAGAAGTTAAGCAACTTGCCTACCCAAGGTCAGGCAATAAATCAATACTTGGCAGACCTGGAAATGGACCCCAGACCTGTCTAACTAAAGTCTGTGCTTTTCCCACTGGGCCACACCTGTAATTTCTTCTCCCATAAACAGAGGGCTCCAACATTTACTTTTCTCATCTAGACTGTAACAGACGAATGGCACTGAGTGTCGACCTGCCGAGGCTCGCCGGCAAGGGCATTGCTGAAGAACAAGGCGGGGCGCCCCCTGCCCACTGGAGAGGCCGAGCAGACCAACCCGCCCAGTCTCCGGTGGAGACGCTGGACCACAGGAGCGGGCACTGGGTGGGCCTGCCAGGTTCAGCATCCTGCTCGGGGGCTGGAGGTGCCAGGTAAGCCCACTCGAGTGACAGCAAGGGGGAGAGGTGGGTGAGCTCTGCTTTTCCAAGTCAACGGAACTGCCTTCTGCTGACAGGGCCCAGCCACACAGATAGTGATCAGACCAGAGCGAGAGCCCAGGGCGTCTTACTCTCAGGGGTTGCAAAAGGCTAAAAGAAGAAACACCAGTCAGCTAGTCAAAACGCTGGACGGCAGGAGTAAAATAAAAAATTTAAAAAGCAACAACAACAGAAACAGATTAATTTATCCTATGGAAAAACGGGTTGGGGGTTTATATGGCCAATTTCTATGACTTGAGTCATGGGCTCTTATCCATGACTTCACCTGTGAAAGGAAAGCCTGGAAGAGATGCTCTCTTGGGTTCCTTGTGGCTATCCACTTGACAACTCTGTGAACAAGTGCTTACTGAGCAGGGGTCTGTGGGGGGAGAAACTATGGTGGGGGGTGAGGGGGAGAGATAGCCCAGACTGGCAGAGATGGCTAAGTCACCCTGCCCCCAATGCTGGTGGAGCTCAGAGAAGGATCTGGTAGAGTGACCTGCATGGAATAGGTGAGGCCTGCGGTGAGTCCGGCAGGGCAGTGAGGATTTGAAAGACACAGATGGGAGGTTCCAGGTAATGGGAAACATGAGGCCTCCAGCTCTCCTAGGGCACAGAAGACCACACCGGTCATGTCCATCGCTGTACCCCCAGCACCTGCCAGAGTCTTTGGCAAAGTAGGTGCCAAGAAATAATTGTTGCAGGGACAAATGACCAAAACCAGAGAAATAAGAGTGACTAGGCACTGTCCCGTGAATACGTATGAGATTGGTCTGACGACAGAGTACAGGGTACAACTTGGGAACAGATAAAATAATACTGATGATGGTAACAAAATGGTTGACACTTACTCAGCTTACTCCATAAATCTCTGTGCTCAGCACATGAATGCGTTTTCTTGCTGGAGTCTCGCAACAACCTCACAGGATGGGTGCTGGCACACTCCTACTCTATAGCTGGGGCCATGGGGGCTCAAAGAAATCATGAAGCTTGTCCCGGGCACACACTGCAGCCTGCGACTGCCTCCGGGGAGCTCTTTCCCAGGAGACAACAGAAGCTCAGGTTACATGGGACAGAGGCTGAAACCGGGACACCCCTCCAGGCGGTGCTCCCCTCCTAGGACCCCTGCAGCGGGGTGAGGGGACGGCTTTCTGAGAGCAGGCAGCCCCTGAGCTGAGACCCGGCCTTTTCCCAGTTGCAGTGTCCCACAAAAGTGGATAAAACACCCACTTGTTTTGAGATATAGATTTATAGAAATCGCAAAGAAAGGTCCTGTGTACTCTTTACCCAATTTCTGCCAAAGGTGACGACTTACATAATTATGATACGATATGAAACCTAGGAAACTGACATTGGTGCAGTGTGTGTCTAGTCCCATGCCACCTGGTCACACGTGTAGATCTGAGGAACTGCTACTGCAAGCTGGATACAGAATTGTTCGCTCACCACAGAGACCTCCCCAGGACCACCTACCTCTCCCCCACCATCCCCAGCTCTTACGAAGCACCAATCTGTTCTCCAGCCGTAATTTTGCCATTTAAGAACATTATATAAATGGAACCATACAGTATTTTAAAGTAGCTCTTCAAAGTTATCCTAGGATTTGGACTTGATCCATTTTCCAGATATATAGATTATCAAACACCAACAACAATCAACAAGAAAAATGTAAAAATTAAGCAAAGTTAAGGACTGTTCCCACCCTAGTCCTGCCACTTCTAGCTGTGTGGCTTCTGACAAGTTACTTAGCCCAGTCTCAGTCTCCTCATCTGTAAAATGGGTGTAAGTTTTAAGGCTTCAATGAGGTAACGTGAAAGCACTTGGCAAACGGCAGGTACTCAATAAATTCTCGCTGTCTGTTATTATTAACAATAAGCCAAGGAAGCTGCTGTGCCTCTTTATAGAAAATCGGGCTCTTCAAGGTCACAGACGATTAAAGACATGACCACGCCAGCCCTTAAATGACCCCAAGTTATTCTTCCCTCTGCTTCCCAAGACTCCACTGTGGAAACAACCAGGGGACGTTGAAAAGGCATCTTCTAACGGGCACCTGCACGCGCACACCCCCTGGGAACGGGCAGCCAACCCCCAGGCCAGGTTCACTAGGGGGCCCAGAGTTCAGAACGCGGGAAAAATGGCCCCAACTCTCTGCTGGGCACAGGCTGCCTCCAGGGGACAGCCGGGGTTTGTGCGGAGGCCTCCAGCAGCACACTGAGCACAGAGAATGGGACAGTGCCAAGGGGAGGCAAGGGTCAGATGTGTGATTGAATTAAGTGCTGCATGGGTACTCCACAAAGCTCAGCATCACTCAAAGGCTGTGAAGAGTGACAATGGCCATAGTAACCACGAGGTCACCTTTGCTATGACTAGCTATGGAAATCTGAAGAAATCTCCCCCCAAATCATTTATGCAAAGAGTCCATTATATATCGAGAGAGCACTTTGAGTAGCTGGGAACCCAGCACAAATGGCTGGCTATATCTTAAGCAGTATGCCCAAGGCCCATTGAAAACGGACAAAAACGGGTATTCAGGATCCCTCAGGATTTATTGAAAGTGGCATTGTCTGTGCCTCTGCACGGCACCAGCAGGGGTGGGATCGAGGGCACGTCTCCTGACGGTGGGGTCACCCCATGTGTCTCCTGTTCCCTTGGATTTTTCAACTCCCCTGGCCCATATTCACTCACTCATTTTTTTTCCTTTGAAGTTAAAGAATACCACCTCATCTATCACTGACATGGTGGGTTTCAAAAGGACTGGGAGTGAATGCACTTTTTTTTTTCTAAACAAGTGAGAAGGGCTCAGCTGAGAAGAGAGAGGGAAGGAAGGAAGGAGGGAGGGAAGTCAGCAAGATCAGAGCTAATGGCAGCTGCTTTCCTGCAGCTCCGAGCCGAACGGGAAGCACTCATTTGGTGTCTGGGCTCAGGGTGGGGGCACAGGTAGCCATGTGCTGCTCCTCAGTGCTTCCGAGCACTCACCACAGCCTGGAGCATGGGGCTTTATACCGTGTTTCTAGTCCTACTTCCGGTTCTGTGGGGGATGCGCGTGGTCCTGACGCTTCCGGGAACGCTTACTTAACGAGTGCAGGGTGGTGGAGGCGACCAGACTTTGGCCAGTGGGTTCTTCAGCCGAATGGCCCCCAAACACCTCAAGCCCAGAGGGTCCCCAACTGATGGCTACTCTTCCTCCCAGGGTGGCGGGGGGACTCTGGATGGTGCCATGCCACCCTGGTACCTGGTCACAGAAACCCAGGAGTACACAGATGCAACACCTCCTACCCCGCCCCTGGTTCTGATCCCACCTCAGTACCTCTCTCATCTGGGTCTTCCTGTCAGTTCTATGACTTCAGGTTTGGGCCCCAGGGGGCGGGGGTCTCACCTGGATAACCGCCACGGCCACCCAACTGGCTTCTTTGATGTCTACCTTGACCCCTTCCAATTCACTCTCTACAGAGTTGCCAGAGAGATCTTTCTAAAAACCAAGTCCCACCCCATCACTCCCGTATGTAAAACGCTTCAATGGTACCAAGCTGAATTCAGGAAAACACTCATATTTCAGTACAAAGCAAACAAGGTCCTTCGAGACTGGCCCTGGTTATAACCCCAATAGCGTCTCCTACTGCCACTGTGAACACTTCCTGTGACACGGCACGACAACTGCCCGCCACACTATAAACCCCTGCACTGCTCTGCCTGGAACAGCCTTGGAGCAGCCATGCCCGGCCCACTCTCCACTCTTAGCTCTCCTTTACGAGAACAGGGATCTTCTCCCAGCCCCTATAACCCCGCAAAGATCACACTCTGGACCACGCATTTCCAGGAGACAGGGCCTGGGGTTATCTGTCAGGCAAGGGCTGACACAAAGCCGATACTTAATGTTGTTTTCTGAATATTTTTGCTGCAGTGCATTTTCCCATGGAGGAAAGACGGCAGGCCTCTACTTAGCTTGGCTGAGCTTGGTCATTTCCCAGACTTCTACCAAACGTTAGCTGCACGTCCTTCCAGGCAAGCAATCCTTGGCCTCTCAGCCGCGTGCGGCTTTCTTCCCACCACGTTGCACTCCAGCTGTCCTGAGGAAAACTGGATTTCAACGGCAGGCATAACTAGCAAACTGCCTTGTTGACTATAATTTTTAAAAGCCTCTCGGTTATGAGATTAAAGCATGATTGGGTGAGTCAGTGACATGGGTGTTTGCATGTAATCGGCGAAGTCCTATGCTTGGCATCATTTGCCATCCTGGCTTTGTGTACCAGGCAGAAGGATTTATCTAGAAAGTTTAGAGGTTTTTCTCTTATCATCAGCACCCTCCTCTAAAAACACATAATCTTCAATTTTATGCCAAGTCTTAAACCAGTGAAGCCTCGTAGCTGTTTAAAAGCTGCTCCTGGGGCCCCCTCTGATGCCCATACCCCTTTTTCAGATGGTTCCTGGAGGGCGCCATGTCTGGCAAGGCTCCCAGGACAGACTCCATCCCAAATCTGCTTAGGTGTGTCTGTCTCTGCTATTGGCACTGTTTTCCAAAAGGAATTTCTGGGACTAGGAAATAAGTGTTTCAAAAGGAAGGGAGAATCTAAATGTAAATCCTGAAACTATAAAACTTCCGGAAGAAAACAGAGGAGAAAATCTTTGTGACCTTGAGGTGGTCAAAGATTTCTTAGCCCCCAAAACACAATCCAGTGAAGAAAAATTTGATAAGTTGGACTTCATCAAAATTAAAAAATTTTGCTCTTCAATGAAAAGACAAGCCAGAGAGAGAGAAGAAAGGAGAATGAAAAGACAAGCCAAAGACTTAAGAGAAAATGTTTGCAAATCACATATCTGATAGAGGATTTATATCCAAAATATAAAAAGAACTCTCAAATCTCAGTAACAAGAAACCAAACAACCCAACTAAAAAATGGGCAGAAGACACTTCACCAAAGAAGACATGCAGACAGCAAATAAGCACATAAAAAGATGCTCTACATTATCACTCATTAGGGAAATGCAAATGAAAACCACAATGAAATACCACTACATATATCTTAGCAGAGCTAAAAAACAAAACAAAAAACTGACAACACCAAGTGCTGGTAAGCATGTAAAGAAACTTGAACTCTCATACGTTGCTGGTGAGTGGTATAGCCACTCTGGAAAATAGTTTGGCCGTTTTTTGTAAAGCTAAATATACCCTTACCATATGACCCAGCAATTCTCTCTTCTAGGTATTTACCTAAGTCAAATGAAAACTTAATGGTTACCCAAGAGCCTGTGGACAAATGTTTACAGCGGCATTATTCGTAATCACTGAAAACTGGCAACAACCCAAATATCCTTCAACTGGCAAATGGATAAACAAATCGGTACATCTATACCATGGAATGCTACTCTGCAATAAAAAGGAATAGCCACACACACACACAGCCACAAGGATGAACCTCAGAAGCATGACACTCTGGGAAAGAAGTCAGATTCAAAAGGCTACCGATTGTATGATTCCATTTGTACAATATTCTGGAAAAGGCAAAACTATAGGGAGAGAAAACAGATTAGCAGTTGCCGGGGGCTGAGGGCAGAGGGTTGACTACTAAGGGACATGGAAGAATTTTCTGGTAGGACCGAACTGTTCTATAACTTGGTTGTGTAGCCTGTAGAACTGTACAACAGAAAGAGTAAATTTTACTGTCTGTAAATTACACCTTATTAGAGAAAAAAGTAATTCTGGCTAAAAATGGGGCTGGTGGGTCATGTCTAAGGTATAGGAGATTCTAGTGATAGTATATAAAACCTGCCCTAAGAGTTGATCGAGCCCACAAACTAAAACAAATGCAAGTCAAAACACTCGTAAAACACCATATCCAACCTATTATATTCACAAAGATTAAATAAAACCCACAAACTCTCAGTTTTGGTGAGAGGCAGTCACAAAGCACTATTGTTCCCTACTGTGGAAAGCCTAAATTAGTCTAACCTTTCTGAAAAATTATGTGACAGTTTGTATCAAAAGCTCTGAAAACATACACTCTTTAGGATGCACAGAAAAATGTTATTGGTAGATGATGGGCGACTGATGGCTATTTTGGCTCGCTTGTTAATTTCTAAATTCTTATAAAACAAACATGCATTACTTTCATAATAAAAGTGAACAAAAAAAGAGAAAAGTATCACAGAAAAAAAAAGCCAATTCCCTTCAAACCAGTAATTCTAAGAATGTACCCAAAGTGACTTTCGAACTTTATGTGTAAGAATATTAATTGCCATGTTATTTAGAAGAGCAAAAACCAAAAACTCCCCATCACAGCGACATTAGGGAAGGTTATATAAACCATGTATATTTATACAAATGGACCATTTTGCAGTTCCTATTTTTTTTAAAAAAGGTATTATTGGGGAATTGGGGGGAGGGGAACAGCGTTGGGAAATCGGGGAAGGGGAACAGACAGGTAGACAAATTGCTGTTTTTGTTCTTCAGTCTAGTTGTGGAGGACGTCGCTTCACTGGCCCATGTTGGTATTGTGATCATTGTGTTCTTCCCGGGTGAGGCAATCAGTCGCTGGTCATTGGTCGGCAGCTCACACCGGCTGCCAGCCGCTCACGCTGACTGCCAGTCACTCACGTAGCTCACAGCAGCCCATTGCAGCCTTGCTGCAGCCTACGCCGTCGGACAACTCACAGCAGCCCAGCTCCAGGTCAAGCTGTTGTTCATCATCTTAGCTGTAGAGGGCGAGCGTCACTGGCCCTCAATGTGGGATCCAAACTGCAGCCCTGCTGTTCAGAGCTGGAGCTCCCAAGCGAGCTCTTAACCAGCTGAGCCACTCGGCTGGCCCTTGCAGTTCCTATTTGAGGGACTTGGACTGTGATGTGCAAAAAACCCTGTCCTGCACTCCCTTGCTCACGAATCGTACATGGCGTCCCGCTAACAAAAGAACCCAGTGCCAACTCCTGAGTGCTGTAAGACGCGGCCCAGTCTGAGCGCTTGCTTCCACACTCCCTCACACCCAAGCAAGCTGGACTGCTCCCCTCTTCCCCAGCAGGGGACAAGCCCTTCCTCACCCCTGCACCTGCATTTCAAATCCTCCCCCAACATCCGGATGGCCAGCCCATCGGAAGTATCACAAACGAGGCGAATTCTTTTCTTCCGGCGGCCACCACCCCTGTACCATAGCCCTTACTGGCTTCTTCTTTGTTAGAGGTGGTCCCTCTGTGAGGACAGAAATGGGTCTTTCTCAGCATCTGGCCACTCAGCTAACACTGGCTGGGTGCTATGTGTCAGGCACTGTTCTAGGTGGCTTTTTTACAGGGACAGCTTACTACCTATGGCACGGGCACCATTATAACATTATCCCCGTGTTACCGAATGTCAGTTCAGGAACATGTTCTCTCATTTGACTCACTATTATCTTAGGAAGTGGAGGCACAGAAAGGTTCAAGTCGCACAGCTAAGTGAAGAGGTCAGGATCTGAGGCAGGCTCTGTGCTCCCGAGCTCTGCACCCTGTAACTACTCTCTGGTGGCAACGGGAGAGTGACCCTGGGCCTGGGCAGTCTGGAGCAGAGGCATGTGCCGAAAAAGAGTTGGGAGCTCGGCCTCTGGGCACACAGGACCGGTCTCCACAGGGACGAAGAAGTCCTCGGCAACAAGGAGTCAGGCATCCAGGCCAGGAAGCTGGGCGCCCAGGCGAGGGGGGAAAAGGTTCTGCTCCCCTTCTGCCTGAATTCAGAAGTGTGCTCCCCAGGCCGGCGGGGGAGCCTGGCTGGCCGGAAGCTCATAGGAAGAGCTAAGTCCCAGGACTTGGCTGGGGCGGAGGGCAGGGGAGGGAAGGGGAGAGCTTCCTTATTTACAGAAGGAAACTGATTGTAGCAAATCCATTTCCAACTTCCAGACCGCCAAGCCTGCGTTCTCGGAGCTCAGTAACGGCCTCCTGTTCAAACGACTTCAAACCCAGTGCACTGAATCATTAGCAAATCTTCTGATTTGGGAGACTGCCAACTGAGTGCTGCCAAGCAGACAAGACACCTGCAGGGACCCCCTCCTGGGTGCTGTCCTCTGGGCCTGCACTCACATCCTTCCACTCCTGCAGATCTCCTTGACCCGGGGAGGTCACAAGTGAAGGGGTGATTAAACAATTTCTAATTTACTTTCAGCATTTCTAGCATTTTCTTGCAGCAAATGCTAATTTCTATTTTGTACAGGAGAGAACTTTTCTTAACAGAACGACCTTGTTTCTAATCAACTTTGAACACGGCCCCTTCACACCATAGCTAGTGCTCTCACGTAAAGCACCCCAGTGGCCACTTCCACTGGACACAGCCCAGGCTCCACATGTCCAGGCTTTGCCCGCGTGCCCCCTTGTTCCGTTTGTCTGTTTCCTCCATGAGACATGAAGCTACACTGAGGGCTGGTATAATAAGAGCTGGGACCATGTTCTCGCTTTTCCTTTGTCCCTAACACCTAGCATAGCACTTTGTACCTGAAGACATTCAGAAAACACGTGGGAAATTAAAAAGATAGGTCCAAGTTATACTAAAGTTACAAAATAATTTTACAGCTCTTCAGTTCCCCGTTAAAAAATATCTGCCATATGTCATTTAAAATGGGAATGCAATAAGCGTTACAAAAACAAACTCGTTACAACACTTCCATTCTTTAAAAATGTGGGACTCTCTTGAGAAATAACAGGACCACATCTTCAAGTTCTAGACTAAAGTCGGCAGAGTGTCCTCAAGCACCCACTGACCTCGGGTGACATTGAGAGTGCTGGGAACAGCTTTTAGCATGCCTTCTCTGTGCCAGCATGAAGATTTATGGGCAAGAGGGAAGTGACAGCAAGGTATCTGCCTTCTACACAGCTGGTAAAAGAATGCGGGCAGGGAGGGGACGGAAGGGAATAAAGAAACAGCCACCAAATGAAATGAATGTAAAGCTATGAAGGATGAAGTCTGGCCCCTGGAGGAGGACATCTGGGCAAGGAGGCAGCCTATTTGGGGCAGGATTCTGGAAGAAGTGGGGGTGCAGCACTGGGGGGAGCAAATGGAGGCCCAGGCTACAAGGTGCAGGGAAGGACAAGTGAGGAAGGTATCGGGGTGGCTGGGAAACAGGGACACCAAAGACAGGCCACACCACAGAGAGTCTTCGAAGCCGAGGTGTCTAAATCTGATGGAGAGAATCAGTGGTTCTCAAAGGCTGGTCGGAGATCAACAAAATGAGAAAAAGGTTTTCCACAAAGCTCAGTCAATGTTGAAGACAGCCCCGTACTGTGAAATCACGTCTTTCCCTCATGTTGGTGCTAAAATGTTTTCATTTATAAAATCATGGAGAGAGTAGATGGTAACTGGCTTTTGAAGCAAATGTCCTTGTTTGGCCAAAGAAAAACCTCGCAATATTATCTTGTCCCAGAATATTTATGGAAATCTTACTGGTCCATGAAAGTCGCTTCAGGAGAATGTGGGTTCTTGAGTGATGGGTAAAAGCAGCGTTTGGGGGAAGTCAGTCTGGCAGTGGGTTTTAGGACAAAGAGCAAACAGAGCAGAAGCAGAGCACCCCCCGCTCCGGTCACTGAATCGCAAACATCAAGATCAATGCACCTGCCCCAAGAAGCAGTCAGGGGTGAAATGTAAGGGTCAGCTGCAAGGGCGCCCTCTCCCCGCGCAGGTTTCCTGACGTCAAAGGATTCCACGTCTCTTATGTAGCTGTTTGGCTCCCATTTGAGTGATGTGGGGTGTGACATGGGGGCAGGGCGAGGACGTGCAGAGTGTCCCATGAGTTGAAAGGGGCAAGACCAAGCGCTTCCTAATCATGAGTACAAATTACCCAAAAGAGGAGCCCACGAGCCCACTCTGCTGGGGATGCCAAGGCCAGTCACCTGAAGGCTCGCACCGCAGAGAGGAACAGGGGCTCCGGCCGCTGCCCGCTCGGCCCCCGGAAGAGTCTTACACATCATCTGGTCAGTGTGAGAGCCCTTTGTCTCTTCACTGCCCTCTGGACATGCTAAGGACTTCGCTCTGACTCATCTGGGCACGCTCTCAACTCCAACTGTAATGCGGGTTCACTGCTCAGACAGCCCAGCAGCTCATCACAGGACCTGTGTGTGGAAATCATGCCCACTGGAAGCCAACCAGGCTCTCATCACAACTCCCAGAGCGAGCACTAGACTGGAGGGTCCCACCGCGGTCCACAAATCATCTCCATCTCTTCATGGGAGTGGGGGTAGCAGCTCAAATTTGCTCACCCCACTGGGAATCTTTTCGAGAGGCAGGTGGGGGGATTTGGTGCCTCGCCCACCTTTCCAACCGGCAAACCAGGTCTCTGACAAGCCTGAGCATCTCTTTCAGGAGGCGCGCTGGGGGTCTCTGCGCACCCCAGAGCCTCTTTGCCAGGCTCCCCGAGGGGCACAGCTCGGTCTGAGGATACAGAGGTGAACAGAGAATGCTCAGGACGCCTCAGAAGCACTGCCAGCCCCTGGGGTGCTAAAGCTTCCTGGCTCCTCACACCTGTCCGGGCAGCTCCACCTTGAGAAAGTCCTCATTACACCTCGTTCTAAACCCTGGATGCCCTGGCAAGTAATCAAACACCCAAGCCTTTTATTCAAAAGGGGAGGAAACCTCTCTGACTCACGGTGTGCATTCAATTCTCTTATATAAACACACCTCTCTTCTACAGCTACAGACCCTCTTCACATCCATCACATCTTGTGATCACAACCATCACACCTTTTTAAAAAGACCAATCCATACAGAGATGCTTAGAGACCTTGAATCACCTGGTTAAAAACAAGTGCTGTGCTGGGGCTGGAGATATTGGGTTGTCAGAAAAGTCATGACGTATTTTCTTCTATGTTTTTCGTTGCAAAAATGCGTCATGACTTTTCCGACAACCCAATACAAAGCTGAACAAGACGCTGGCCTTAGCCTTAAGGAACTCAGTCTTAAGTGAAGGAGAGAGGGGGCACATGGAGAACAACAGCAACGTGACAATGTGATCATGGGGGGGGGGCAGGTATACATGAAGAGCCAGGGGAGCCCGAGTGGCAGAGAGGGGTGGGGACCCATGCAAACCTCTCTGCAGGATTTGGAGTGTCGCTCTTCAGGTTGCTGGAAGCTAAGAAAAGTTTCTAGGGGTGGGGCAGGGTGGGAAGAGGGCTTTTCCCATCTATAGGACAAGCGCCTGGGTACAGGCAAGCAGAAAGAGCCAGAAGGCGCGTTAAAAGCTTCTAGAAGCAGGGTAGGGGCCCAGTTTCAGAAGTCACATAGAAAGCACTCCTCAGAGTTGTGCTGACCTGTACTGGTCCTCCTGACCCAGAGCGCTGGTCCTCTGGTTTTGACCATCGGCTGCTGGGCGCCACTGCAGCCACCGTGCTGAAGGGTCACACTAGGTGAAGGTCACACTGGGTGATTCCCGGAGTACCAAGTCCGACTGGCAGAGGGCAGGCTTCTGTCCTGGCCACTTCCCGCTCCCTCCACTCACTCGGATCAGAGCCCTGGCTGTCCCAGCGCACTCTGCAGAACTCTGAACCGGCTCCAGCTGCCATCTTTAATGCACACTTCATCAATAATAGTCGGAAGATTTTCATCTCAGTCTGATTTACGTGTCTACTTCTCTGTGGGTTCAGAACTCACGGCAGGTCTGATGGAACACAGCTGGCCCTCCGAATCTATGTGTTTGTACCCGAGGATTCAATCCACTGTATTTTCAGCCCTCGGTTGGGAAGCAGTGGACGTGGAGGACCAGCTGTGTGCATCTTTGTTCTGCGCCATTTTATTGTATATAAGGGACTTGAGCAACCGCGGGTTTTGGTGTCCATGGGAGGTCCTGGAACCAGTCCCCTGTGGAGGCTGAGGGACGACCTCTGGAATCTCAACAGGGAGGGCACTCCACACCCTGGTTCCTCTTCACTAGTCACGCCCTGGCTCTCCCCGCCTGTGATTCAGGTCTCACTTCCCAAGCTAGCCTCCTTTCACTAAACCCATCTACCTAAGAACCATCAAGTTTGGTATTCCTTCTGCCCTGTTCAGCTGATAAGGCCCTTGCTTTGATCTTACTGGAGTTTCTTGTAAGGACACAGAGCCCTTCTTAAATTCCCTCTGCAACTTTAGGGCAGAATGTCTGTCTTCCACTGTCAGGGTCCTTCACAGAACGATGAGCAGTACTTGTAACACAACAGGAATCAAGAACTATCTGCCCGGTAAGGGTCAGAGATCATGTCTGAGTCTGTATTTTTAACAACTTCCAGAATAATACTACCCGTAGTCCTTCTAATCTTTGAAAATGATGAGTAAATGACTATGTGACATGCCTAAAGGAAGACTGAGTACGTGGAGAGTTTAGGGTTATAATAACAAGCTGCTCAGCAAAGTTACTCTGAAACTTAATGATATATGTTAGTTTTTATGCGAATGCTAACAAGCCACAAATAGTGATCAGCTCACATAAGTGGCTGTAATTAGTGTTACTTATACACAACTAGGTCAGATTTTCAAGCCCGTCTCTCGTTCATGCTTGGGATGCAGAAATAGGGATCGTCCTCCCTGATTCCGCGTACAATTAAAGGACAATATAACCAAATCAATCCCTCTTTCTCTCGAGGGAAAGATTTCAGTGCCCTGTGACTGGGGGTTCTGGGCTGCCTTGTTCTCTCGGAAGCCGAGGCTTCAGCGAGTTCCTTCTCCAGCTGCTCCACTCTTCTCCTGAGGCCATCCCAAACAACCTGGGCGCTGAAGGGCCCCAAAGAGCCCAGACTCTTGGCTGTGGAAGTATTTAGAAATGAGATGAATAAATCTAAACGAAAATTTTGCTGATATGATTATTATGGAACTGGTAACTAGGAAAAATCTGACAGGGTGATAAACATTCTTTGAGCCTCACTGATTCTAGAACTGTCTTCATGGCTAACGTAATGCACTGTCAGCATTTAAACAGAAGCCTGCATTTCTAGTAGAAGTCTTCCTGTACTGTAGAGTACCACCTTAAAGAGAAGCGTAGCAACTCGTATGGTGGCACAGATTACAGAGCGACTCTGTTCTCCTCAGTCTGAACTGACTCGATTTCCTTATGATTATTCATGTCAGGCCAACCCAAACAATGCCTGCCGGCTATTACACGCAGGAGGTAACAGCAACAAAAAAGGCTAGTGAAGTTACAAATGTTCTCTGAGGATCTAAAAATGCAACAGTCATGCTCAGCACCATTTCAAATCTGTGGGTTTCTTTACTAATTCTAATGAGCAGAAAGGAGGACTTTCGTGGGGCTGAGATCAGTCTCCAGTCTCAATGTGGCAGGAGTTTAGCAAGACACTTTCACCCACCTCTCGGTCATTTAAAGTTTTAGGGCGCTTAGGAGTGTCTGGTATAACGGCTACTGCAAAGAGGATGAGTCTTTCGTGTAACAACACACCACATAACGTGAAAGATGAAGGAGGGATGCGAGACCACAGTTACTGGGACATTTCAGGAGACTTAGACACGCCCTTGAGAGAGAGAGAGAGGGAGAGAGAGAGAGAGAGGGAGAGAGAGGGAGAGAGAGGGAGAGAGAGG
>NW_017731367.1:1428911-1474286 GCF_001890085.2 Hipposideros armiger | reverse complement strand
CGCCTCACGGCAGCCCAGCTCCAGGTTGAGCTGTTGTTCAGCATCTTAGCTGTAGAGGGCAGTGTCACTGGCCCTCATATGTGGGATCCGAACCGGAGCCCTCTGGCATCCCAAGCCAGTTCTTAACCATCGCGCCACTCGGCCGGCCCATGATTTCTTCTTTATACTCTTGTAATTTCTAAATTTTCTAACATTAGAATGTACTTATAAGCTTTTATCTAAGTGTAGGAGTACAATCTGATTTAAAGCTCCCTTTCTAAGGAAAAAGTGGGGGGTCGGAGGGACCTGACTGAGAACGGGGCAGGAGAAGCGTCCCGTGTCTCCTGTCTGTCCAGCATCCTGCGCCTGATCACTCCACAATTCTCCGCACTACAGCGCCTTCCTGTGCAGCCCGAGGACCTCTTAGATGCTGCTAGCTCCCAGCTGGTTACTTCTGGGTGAGCTCTCCCCGACGACCTCCAGGCCTATGCCCACATGCTATTCCCCACCTCTTCCTGTGTGTCTTTGGCTGGTCCCTCCAACTCAACAGACCCTAAACGGAAGTCATCGTCTTTCTTCTCAGCTCTCCTATCCTATGGTGTCTCCCGGTCGGTACTTAGTGGATACAGCATCAATCCAGGTGCCCAAACCTGAAACCCGATTCGCTGATTCCTACTTCTCCCTCACTACCCACCCCCTCCCTTCCACCTCTAACCAAGATACTCGGATCTGTAACTTTCTCTCCCCCCACAGTCTCTATGTCTGGCCCTCGCCATTGCTCTCTTGGAATACAAGTGGGCTTTATTTTGTTCTCTTTTAGGCTGCTTTCAATACTACGCTCAGCAAGCTCTTTTTAAGACAGTTCTGACCACGTCACTTCTGTATTGTGTATCCTCCCAATGCTTCCCTGGCTGGTTCCAGCAGACTTCAGGCCTAGCCTCTGCCCCTTCTCTAGCTACTGCCCCTCTCCACGCTCGGCACCACACAATCTGCAGCACTCGGCCATCGCCCAAACGTGCCATCGGTCACCCCTTCCACCCCGGCACCAGTGGTTTGCTTGAAATGCCTTCCCTTGCCTTCAGAGCCTAGGGAGCCCCTCAAGTCTTTTAAAAGCCCCCGTGTACACACTCCCCCTGCTGGGAAATGCTCCGATGCCCTGAGACAGGGACGCTCCTCCCCGACATGGCCTCACTGCCCTCGTGAGAGCTCCGTCACAGCGCCTTCCATTTTCTGTGTGGTCTGCTGGCTCCTTTACTGCACCAGGAACTTAAGAACGGGGACTCAGTCTCATGTCTTCATCCTTCATTTGCAGCACCTAGCACATGGTAGGCACCCAAGAGCTGCTTTCTGAAGACATGCTGAGTGAAGAAGGACTCTATGACTAAAACCAGAGACCGATTCTACAAACATGTCCAACCACCTGCTCAACAGCTTACTCTTGGGCACAAGGGATGACATAAACAGTAAGACAGAGGCAAAGCCAGGTGGGATGGCTATGCCCGTCCTTCTTACCTTGTACCCAATACCATATTGTACAAAAATTAAACAGCAGCGGGCTGGAATGCTCATTTCTTGGAAACAACTGTATCAGATAAAAGGAATAGAAACATTCTTAACTATAATTTGTAAATGCATGACTCAACGTGATGCAACAAAATGTATCGCTACATATAGCAACAGGGGTGGGGTGGGGGGGGAAATGCCATCCAGTTTCCTCAGAGCACCCCTACCTTAGGTGTACCCTGCAATGGTGGAGCCAGCATCTCTGCAAGCGGGCTTGGGGGATGGGCCGGGTGGAAGGAGACCTATCTGTGGGGAGGCTGCCAAGCTTGCAGAGGTGGGAAATGAGAACCTCTGCTCTTTTTGCTTCAGGCTAATTAAAGCTACCTGACTGTAAATAGGGTAAGGGAACTGGTGCTAAACTGATTTATTCCTCTGCTCCTGGCCTCCTCTGATTGGACCTGCTAAGCATGGTACTAATCAAAGGAATAATTTACTTAATTGCATGAAACCATCCTGAGAGCTAACTTAGCACAACTGTTCCCATTACCCAGCCCCATTCCCCAGCGCAGTGATGATGGGCTGCTACCAGCTGACTGGGAAATAGAGCTGAATTTCATTTAAGCATGGTCAGCAAGCTATGGACCACAGGCCAGCTCTGGCCTTCCACCTGCTTTGGTACATCCCACGAGCGAAGAACAGTTTTTACATTCTTAAACGTATGAAAACTAGCGAAAGGAAAAATACTATTTTGGTGACATGAAAATAATATGAACTTCAAATTTCAGTGTCCTTAAACTTTGGCTGGAACATAGTCACACACATTTGTCTGTGTCTCTCTGGCTGCCTTCAGGCTACAACGCAGAGCTGAGCAGTGGACAGACCACATGGCCCACAAAGCCAACAATATTTACTATCCAGCCCTTTACAGGAAGTCTGCAGACTCCTGACTCGAAGGCTGGCTGGGTCAAGGTCATCCATAAGAGCATTCTACAGAGGCTTGGGTCCCAAAGCATTTAAAAATTATTTCCATTAACACATTTATCTTTACAATCAAGTCCACTCAAAGAAGCTGCCTGAAGTTCAAGCATCAAAATTGTACCAGGTGGGATTCATATAAGACTCAGCGGAGAATAAATTTAGTAAAGGCTCCTTCGGTTTGGAGGAATTTGCCTAAGAAGGTGGAAATCAATTTTTCTTCACTACAACTTTCTCTAACTTCAGAAAGTCAAAGGCTTATTAGAAGCCATTCAGGCCCCCTGACCACTGCTGGGGACCCCAGAAGTGACACAGTTGCCTTCAGGCAGTCAGGCTTGCTTCTTCAGAAGCCACCACAAGGAATGGCCTTGCTCTAAGTGCTGTCCCCAGGCTGAGGAAAGTCAGGCTGGAGAGAAAGACCCAGAAAACTACAGCTATAGTTTCCTGAAAACAACCAGTATTCCCTAGGATGCTTTTGTTTTGGGGTTCTGTTTAGCACCCTGCGACCCTCTCTTGCTGTCCTTTCTGAAGGCAATGGCTAAGACACAGAATGTCATCACAGTCAAGCAATGTCATCTTCCTTCCCAGAGGGGCGCTGCCTGGGAGCAGGCCTGTGTCTGATACACAGAAGGACTCCGAGGCCTGTCGGGCAGGGAGAGGGGGCTTCCCACAGTCCCCTCTCCCAAAGCTCAAGATATGACTATAAACCATTGTGGTCACTTTGACTACAAACACAAAAAGGTCTGCATCCCCTTCATGGATGTCTCCTTTTAAGAAACAGGAGTGACATATGTTCTAATAAATAAAATAAAACAAGCATCTAGAATTACCACGGCAGCAGAAAACATGAAGTTGGGAAGAAATGACCGGGGAGGGATATTATGCAACTCATCCAACCAGAAAGCACAAAGAATGCATCTTGCACCTGCACTTGCTTATTGGACAGTGAGACAAAGGAGAATTATTTCACTGGGTTAGAACCTCTTTATTTTATTTTATTTTTAAAAGATTTTTATTGGGGAATTGGGGGATGGGAACAGCGCTGGGGAATTGGGGGAAGGGGAACAGATAAGTTGTTGTCCTTTTGTTCTTCAGTCTAGTTGTGGAGGACGTTGCTTCACTGGCCCAAGTTGGAACCATCATTGTGCTCTTCCCGGGCGAGGCAGATCAGTCGCCGGCTTCTGGACGGCCGCTCACTGCGGCTGCTGGCCGCTCACGCTGGCTGCTGGCTATACACGGTAGCCCATGGCAACCCACTGCAGCAGGGGCTGCAGCCTTCGCCGTTGCTGGAGCTGGCGACTCTTCGGCAGCCCAGCTCCAGGTTGAGCTGTTGTTCAGCATCTTAGCTGTAGAGGGCAGTGTCACTGGCCCTCATATGTGGGATCCAAACCAGGTCCCTCTGGCGTCTCAAGCCAGCTCTTAACCATCGCGCCACTCGGCCATCCCTAGAACCTCTTTAGAACTAGGTTCGAGCTCCAGGTAAAAGAGACACTTGGAGCAGGTAATCCGGCCTCAAAGGCAGTGCTTCCCAATTGGCTTCACATCACAGTCCATATGGAACTCACTAGCCCAATAGGGTAAGCAGGCAGGGCTGCTAGCAGGTGGTCCCAGGGACGGGAGCCAGCCAGGCAGCCCTGAGGGTGCACTGTCTCAGGTGGCAGCTCTGGTCTGAGTTGTTGACTGCAACCATCCAGCAGTCAAGTTGCTCTGTGCTGCTGCAGTTATGACGACCTCCAAACCTCCAAAGTCCTGACCCAACCAACAGGCCCCATATCAACGTCCTCCACTCCGCTCAAGCTGAGGGTCATCATGGCAGACTGCTTTCTCGGAAAGGTGAAACTTTTCATCTAGCAGATTTATTCTGCATTCAAGGGCACATTGTGTGACATGGATGCTGTCCCCTCTTACAGAGGCTCTCACAGAGCCTTTCTAATTGAGGCTAGTGGAAAAGGGCATATTTTTTTCAGACTGCCACCAAAAATGTGAACATAGTGAACTGAGGCAAACAGCATCAGGGCGCAACTCAGACAACAGGCTACGCCAGAAGTTCTGAGGAAAAATGGATTTTCGTGACGGCAAATGCAAGCAGTAGGCACGGGAGAACAAACACAGTGACCTGTGAATGGGGCCATTGAGCTGATTTAGAACGGCTCTCACCAGTGTCCCTTGCTGAAGGAGATTGATGTGCTGCTCTTTCTAAAGCTGTGGTCCACACACTCGTTTTCTGGGGAACCAAGAAATCAACTCCAAGGATGCAAATCCATTATTTTCAAGCCTTCATTAACTGGAACCTAATTAGGACTTTTGAGGGCTTTGTTCCCTCATTTTGAAGGAACTTTCTGTCTCTTAAGTCAGCATGGCGTAAATGGAGGAGAAGTGAACAAAGAGTTAGCTATGTAGATTTCTTGCATATAAGCAACTTATGTCACCTTTGGGGGCTTCAGCTTTCCAATTTATAAACTGAGAGGGTCACTGAGAGAAGATACCCAGTTATCTTCAGCGATACAACTCTGATTCTAGACATGCCAACGTATCGGTATCAATCTGGGATCATTCTTCTACCCTGAGCTCCCCCCGCCCCACTGGGCACTGAAATGCTGAGATCACTAACGGTCTTTTACAGTTTTTAGAGTACTTCACACATTTAATCCAATCAAGCTATCTAATAATCGGATGGGGGAAGGTCTCTAAAATGCTGTAACAGAACCCCCCTCATTTGTTGTGCTTGAAGAGGTGGTTGGTTAGTTATTCTAGGAGTTGGCTAAAGAAGGGATCTTGCAGAAGAGATACTTACACACCAAACCTTTGTTTTAATTTGTATCAATGTACATTCACTAACTTTTTTTTAATGTAAATCTTTTTAAAGAGTGTGCTAATTGGATTAATACATACTTTTGTTCTGAATAAACTGCACTCATAATTCATTGTCTATAATTCATATTGTAGTTTTTGTTTTCTAAGAGACTGAGCACTTAGGCATCTTGAAGGCAATCTGAGTACAGAATTGTTCCTGAGTCTTATGATGATTTCCTCCTACTCTGTTATAGCTGTCACACTCAAGCAGCAGAATTTTTTAAGATTCATCTTCACCAAGTCTTTTCAATTTAACTTGGTTTTCACAGAAACAACAGCTTTCTTCTTTATGCTCTCATTTGACCAGTTTACCTAATATTTTGTTAAACTGTGTAATTGTAACAACACATATATATGCCTGGCATCACTGGCTTTGGGAATCGGTGGGATCAACTTGATGCACCGCCCCCGCCCACTGCGGGAACACCAGCCGCGTGTGAGCACGCCATGGGCACTGATCACTGAGTCCTGCAGGAGGAGTGAGGGCACTGGCTGAGAGCACCACGGAGCACCAGGCAAAGAGTTCATGAAGGCAGGTGGACAGGCTTGCCTGGAGCCTGGGAGGGAGGTCAGGGCTGGAGGGATGGACCTGGCGTCATCAGCATCCAGTTAGCAGTGAAAATCACAAGTAGAGGAATTCATTCAGGGAGGGAGTGTGGGTAGAGGAAAAAGAGGGAGTAGGGTAGGCCCCAAGGAATGCCAACCATAAAAGGGTGAGTGAGGAAGAGGCGTCTGCCGAGGGCCCCGCAGGACATTACTGGAGACATATGAAGGAAAGCAGAGAACCAGGAGGCAGTGAGCTTCAAAGGGCCACAGGCAGGACAGAAGTCCAGGAAGCAAGGACTGAAAAGTTTCCTTAGATGTGACAACCGGCGGCCACTGGGGAGTGAGAATCGGAGTGTGTTCATGGCCCCAACAAGTGATTTCACGGAAGGAAGGAAAGGCTCTGTCACCTCCGATGCCTTTAGTCCCTCTTTCGCCAGCTTTGTGTCTTGGTCAGCAGCCACTGTGCCTACAGCCAGCCACCCATCAGCACTCCCGGGCAGAGAGCCTACTCAGGCTGTCCAAGCCCAGGCAGGGAAGGGGGCGCAGGACAGCCCCGGGAAACACCTTGCCTCCTGAGCATTGGCAGAACAGGTCGCCCCCTTATCCTGAGAGCTGCTGGCCTCTCCTAGGCCCAGGGCAGTGACGATCTGAAACGCCTGCTGAGAAGCATCTCTGCAAGTTTATCACAAAAGGGAGGATACAATGAGATCTTCAATTAGGTTCTAAAACAAGGCCTTTGAGACCTCTTCAAGCTGAAAGGCTCGGAGAAAGAGTTTTGGTGAGGCTGCACTCGGCCAGTGGTCTGATAAACACACAGCTCCATCGGCCAATCCTGCGGCCCAATTCAGTTTTCAAACACCCAGAGTCTTCCCATCGCATACAGTGACCAGGGAAAAACAGCGAGTTCCCCAGGGTTTGGGTTAAGAAATACAAACGAGAAGGGAAAACTGCACAACACAAAACACAGGCTCTGCTCTCTAACGCACGGACCAGTAACGAGGAAACAGTGCCTGGATCTTAGGAGTCCTCGACTGTCGCACACGGCAATGCCAGCCCGGTTTGAGGGACGGTTGCCTGAGTCCCAGAGAGGGGCCGGCATGGCTATGACCATCAAGCGCAAGCAGTACCCTTCCAGGCCATCACTTTCTTCCACAGCCAACGTTCTACAGTGTCCTAGTTCTCTGCTCCTTCAGATATGAACCTGGAATTTGTAGACACAGAACTCTTTTGGGAAGCCAACGGATAGGAAGAAATACTTTGTTTTAAAGCCTCGCGATCAGATACTGGTCAAGTTCTTCCTCACGTGCACGTTTCCTACTCTCAGCTCAATCAGGAAGGATGAGAGGTAGACGCCACGGTGAGGAACAAGTACTGGATACAGCCTTCCCAGGTGAGGCCAGCTGGGAGTGTTGGTCACAGAGCCACCCACACAGACGCCACCCTTTTGTCTTGACTCACATTGTTGAGCCTGGGACCTGTGGAGTGGGTGGGTGGGTGCCTGCGTCGGAGAACACTGCTGTAGGGCAGTGACTGGGGAAGAAGGCAGGAGAACCCAATGCAGCCGTGCTGAGTCTCATGCACATGGGGTGCAGGCACAAGTCAAATCTGCTGGTTGCACTGAAAAAAGGAAGGAACTGACCTGATCCAAACGCAGCGCGCCGTCCGAAAACCGCTGTTTGCGTAACTCCTTTGCAATTCTGTGGAGATTCAAGACAGCCTGGTGTACCTCCTCACCGGTGTGTTCCGGGGAGATGGGAGGCAGCTCGGTCTCAGGGACTGCCCTAGACGGGCTTTCAATCATTCTCTGTGCATGGTCGTAGCTCAGCTTGGCGCAGGAGTGGATGATGGTCCGGCCAAACCACTCACTGAGGATCTGCAAAGATGGACACAAGCGAGGAGAAGTTTTTTCAGGTTTTTCTTACAGGGGACCAGCCTCAGCACTATTGGGCTGACTAATTCTTGTTGTGGGGGCTGTCCTGTGCCCTGTAAAGGGTTTGGCAGTACGTTGAACTCTACCCGCTAGATGCCAGTAACCCCTCTCCACAGTCCCGAGTTGACAACCAAAACTGTCTCCAGACATTGCCCAACATCCCCTGGGGCAACTCAGCCCAGGCGGAGACCCCTGGGCTCAAGGCAGATACACCCCAGGTAAGCAGTGGTGCTTGCTGAGGGGTGGGGTTGCCACCGATATGTCTTTTATCCTTTGAATTTGTCTGTCTTTTCTATAATGAGCATTTATCACCTTTAAAAGAATAAAATAATCATTAAAATATTTGGGGGACTCCTGAGTCTGAGGTATAGGGAGGAGATCCGGATGGGGCTATGTGGCTCTGGGGCCAGGGTGATGACTAGTCTGCAGGTAGGGAGCGGGCCTCATCAACTGGAAAGGGAGGGCGGGGAGGAAGGAAGGGGGAGGGAGAGAGAGAGGGAGGAAGGAAGAGAGAGAGGAGAGAGGGGAGAGAGGGAGGGAGAAAGGAACAGGGAGAGAGACAGACAGAGAGACAGACAGACAGACAGTGGAGGCTGCATTCTCTACCACCTCCTCCATGATAGGGAGCAAAAAGACAAGCTGCAGGATGAAAACAAACAGAGGGCTCAAAGCAACAGGAGAACAACCTGGAGCTCCCAATGTGAGGAGAAGCAGGAGAAAAGGGCTTTAAGAAAGGGGACTCCCAAACAACAACAGACAGTGTTTATACACTTGCGATACAGCAACTATTGAGTCACACAGCAACCCTGTGAGGCAGGCAGTTTCTTAACCCACTCTGCAAATGAGGAAACTAAGGCGCAGACACACTAAGTCACCTGCTAGAGGATGGTCAAATCAGGACTGGACCACGCAGTCCAGCCTGAGTCTCAGCTCTTAACCACGAGTCTGTCAAATGCCACCAGGGTGTCAAGGAGGATGAAACAAGCACAAGTCCTTGAATTTAGCAGCTGCTTGCTGGCGACTCTAAGAAGGCTATCTTAGGGGGAAATATGGCGCAGGGTGGGTGGGGTCAAACTGCAAAGCCCTCGGTCAAGTGCTGGTGACGGACTACGGAGATGCTGCCAGGGCTCTGCCCTCCGTCGGCCTCGAGCACACACCTCCTGTGCCACTCAAATAGCAACATCTTCTGTGTGTGTCATACGTGAAAAGTTTGGGGAATTCTGGGTTAAGGATAGGTGGACGGATGGCTAGCAGTGGAGGTAATGTGCGGATGACCTTCCAGGATGGCAGGACAGGGGTGCTGTTTGTAGGGTAAGAGGAAGAAGCCAATGTGAAAAAAGAGACTGAAGATGTGAGAGAATGAAGGGACCCTGGGCCAAGGGGACCCCGGGAGGTGATTCATCCACGAGTGAGGAGCAAGGGCTGGGAGGGGGGATGGGAGAACAGGGGAGCTGAGAAAGGCGGTCTTGAGCGGAAGAAGAGGTAATTTGAGGGCATCAGATCAGACAGTCCCAATCTATGGAGTCAAGTATAAGGCAAAGAAAGAGAGGGGTCTAAGTGAGGTCCAAGGGCACGAGGAAGGTGGAAAAGCTCTGAGATCAATGCCATGGGAAATGTGATTCATGAGCAAGGAAAAGCCAGAGTGCTGCGTGACAGGGAGGGCTCGGGAGAGAAGGAAGCACCCATCAGTAGGGGCCTTTCAGCCTGGGCTCGCAAACAACGCCCCCCCTCCCACCAGTCAAACCATTCTGTTCCAGCCTCAGAGACAATGCACCCCCAAAAGGCACCTGTAGGACCCACAGGTGTTCCCAGTGGGGAAGGGGAGGGCCCAGCACAGAGGAGCTGTCCAGATCGCAAGGCCTCTGGGAAAACAGCTTCTACCCTGAAGGTCTAGAGACGCCTCTGATCCCCGCACCTTCTCTTGGAAGAAGAACGGATACTCTTAAAATGGCAGCCATGATGCACAGGAAGAAAATGGTCGCAACTACTCACATTTTTCTTTGATTCTGTGCAAAGAGCCTTATTATAAAGAGTCTTGAATCTGTAATATCAGACTTCAATTTTTCTTAAAAATAAAAATCCTCAAACTATACTTTCTGGATTATGCCAAGAACCATTCCTCTCCAAAAATACAAATGACTCAAACATATGCTCATGGCTCTTCTGCTGTGGCAAGCAGGTCCTGAATTTGGCTCACAGGAGGGGGATGGGGGTGGGAGAGAGAGAGAGAGAGAGAGAGAGAGAGAGAGAGAGAGAGAGAGAGAGAGAGAGAGAGAGAGAGAGAGAGAGAGAGAGAGAGACAGAGAGAGAGAGACAGAGAGAGAGAGAGGGAGGGAGAGAGAGAGAGCGCGAGCGAGAGCGAGAGCGTGCGCGCGCGCTGAATGCAAGGGAAACTGTAGACCCAATTCCAGGTATCACCCAGCAGTCCCCGTGGGGAAGCAGCATGTGCAGGTCTCCAGGAGAGCCCCCTTAGGGCCAGCCCATGCTTGTCCTTCTATCACATCCACATTTCCTGAAAACTTCCCGCTAATAGGGTGGTTCCAACCTCGGCTAGAATGACAGGGTCACGACCTAGTCATTCTTGTGGTCACAAAGTTTTCCCCTGGAGATTTAGCTTGTTTCCTTTTTGCCATTTCATTCCAAACCCGCTCAATCCTCCTCCTTCTGTGGACCCACATTTTGTTTGACAGTCTGTCTTTAGCTGCTCAGGAATGCTTTCATTTCCATCCTGTATTTCCACGCTTTACAAGTGGCCCTGCAGATTGCCTGAGGCATCCAGGTCACAGGACGTCTGGCCTCCTGGGGTCTTTTTCCCAGTGGACACAGGAGGAGGCCACCACACCCAGAGCAGGGAGACCTGTACCACAACTGGGCATCATTTTCATGTCAGCTGCTGGGTTAAGAACTACTTTAAAAATCTAACGAAAGCTCCAAGCCATTTCCCCTGAAATATTTATGCACAAAATTTTGCAATCAGCTCCACGGAGTTCCTAGACACCCTGCCTCCCTGAGCCCATGTATCCTGGCTCCAAACAGCGTTGCCGTGCCCGCTGGACCTGCCTACCCACTCATCACAGTGCTGAACCCTGACCAGGGGCCATTTGCCATCCGAGGAGTTCTTAAAATGCGTTATCTGTAACTCAGCAAAACCGGAAGTCTACCACTCCTCATCAAGCTCGCCAGCAACACTTGCGGGCTGCACTATCTCAGTTTAAGCCACTTTTCGCCTAACGGGCATCTCTGCTCCTTTAGCTTGTTTCCTTATCTGTCAATACCCATCTGAACAGCACATGTGAACACCACCAGGTCTGAGACTGATAAGAAGTTCCCTCTAATGCCTGCACCCCAGAAAAACGTGTACTGACCTTCTGTTTGAACATACAAAGGGCTCAAGTGAAAGTTCTGAAGAGCCATCTAGAACTTCCTGGTCCAGTGACAGTGGCCTCAGGCAGCAGAGCCTCTCCTGCTTTAACACGACCCATTGATTCTGGGATCAGCCTGACGCGTGGACTCAAAATATTCTTAGGCAGGAAAATGAGTCTGATGCCGCCTTGCGGGAGGCAGCAGAGGCGCAAGGATGCCCATGCCAGCCTTCCTCAGGGAAGATCAGCAGGAAGAGAACCAGGAGTGGGGCTCCCGGGGCAGCACGCTTTACAGTACGGGAGGAGGAAGGCCTCTCTGGATGGAACACCTCATTAATTTCTCATTTGGAAGCTGTATTCACATTAACATCCCGTCCATAACCAGGGCTGATGGCAGAAGACAAAAGAACAAAGAGTTTTTCATGGAAAAAGTAAAAAAGCCATGAGAAACTTCACAAACAAAACCCTTCAGAGGGATCGTGTCCTTCCTCTTTCATTTGCTTAATCAAAGGATTTGTTTGGGGCACTCCTTTTCTGCAGGCCGCAAGCTTCCTGCAGCCACCCTGGGACCCCACTGTTAAGAAGTCAGGTTAAATACCACGCCAATGCCCACTGAGGGCATATGACCAGGAAAAAAAACCTGGTCACAGAGGAGCAAATAATCTATCCTTCATGACCTACTGCCTGGTACCAGGTAGGAACAACGCTTGAGAGGACCTGGCCCTGTCCCCACACCGACTGCCCTGTACGGTCTAACACACAGAGAAAACATGCCAGGGGCTTGTGAAGAGTCACACGAACTTCTAAGTGGCAGCCTGGATCAGATCCATGTGTGAAGACGTAAGACTCAAAACCTAGCGTTCCTTTTACTCTATTTTAGCTAAAGGTCACCTAACAGACAGACTGGTAGCGAAGTAAAGAAAATGAAGTATGCCTCAAATGTATATCAGCTTCCGATGTTTTATAGATACAGAATTGTGAGGACAACATACCCTTTGAAAACTGTTCAATTCTATTCAAATATATTTTAAAATTTATCATCTAAAAAAATGTCAGTGCTTCATTAAGAAATCTCCAGTTCAAAAAACTGCTAATGGGGTAATCAGTAATTTTAAGTTAGCAGATGCAAAATTACTTCTGCAGCCACTCTGGGCTTCTGGATGTAAAATATTTGGTTCACAAGCCTATCAGGAAGAAAGAAGTATTTCCCTGAATGGAATAAAACAAGGCTGTATGGGGTGGCCAGATTTCTGCGGCTTCTTACAGCTTGGAACACGAGGAAATCGTCATGGGGGGTCGGGGGGAGGGCACAGTGGTGACAGGAGTCAAAGGTGCCAAGAAGAACATGTCTGAAAAGCATCCGAGCAGGAGGAGGCGGGGCTTGAAGCTAAGAGGGGCACACAGGTCCGTGATGGGAAGGCCCTACTGACTGCAGTGGGCAGAGGCAGTGGGGTCGTGGCTGGATGAGGAGTGCGTGGGGGTTCCCTCTGCGAGGCCCACTCCTGGCACTGGGCCCCTGTGGCTGAGTGGGGCACAGGTCACTTCTGAAAGACTAGAGAAGACCATGGTAGGATTAAAGAGTAAACAACAAGATGGAAGCCCCGTCAGCAACTCGCTTCATTTGCATCTAGCTGTGTCCTCTCCCGCCGTGTAGAAAAAGGCGCTGAGGCCACTCTGGGCTCACAGGGGGCCTCTGCCAAGTGCACTGAGGAGGCGTGGGCCCGGACCGCGGCTCGGCCAGCCTGGTTTTGCTTATGTGCTAGAACTGTTGGAAGATTTGTGTAGAAAAAAAGCCTGAATAAACTGTGGGCTCTTCTATATCTCAGGTCACCTGCCATCATGCTGATCCCAACTGGAATCAGGCCCCTTCCCACTTGACCTGGAGGCAACTGTCTAAACTGCTAAGCGAAAGAGGAAAGGAGTGAGGAAACTTCCTCAAGTGTTTGCCTTGCAACTGTAGGAAACGGCAGGAGTGGGAGAAGAGCCCGAAGGCCTGGATGTGGTTAGGAGCTAGGAATTCCACTCCCATGACAGTAGACGAGCGTGTCAGGCCTGAGCAGTCCTTGCAAAGTGTTCGCTTTACAGACAGTTGCGTGAGGGTGGGAGGGGCAGGAGGGACCTTTAAAGGTGGTGGAAAGGCTGGGAGGCTTCAGGGAGAAGGAAATTAGAGGGAGCGGTGGGAGACGGAGTAGGTGGAGGTGGTAGGAGAGCCACGAGAAGGCCTTCTGAGGACTGGATTCAGACAGACCCAGGAAACACAAAATCACAGACTTCTAAGGCCAGTGAGGTTAATTCAGCCCCAGTCTTTCAACCTCAGCCAGCTCTTAAAAGCAGGGGTCCATCCTTCTTTTAAAGACATCCAGCACAGTGGTTTAAAACCTTAGGGCCCAAGTTCTTAGATTTAAATCAAATCCACTATTAATAACATCAAAATGCAGGAGAAAAGTTGATTTAAAAAACTTACTCTTTGCATGCCAGTCTTACATGATAAATGTCTTTTTTCACTTTTTAAAAAAAAATTATTTAAATAAACATTCTTTATTTTGGGGTGGACATTTCTGAGTTCCATGTCATTTCCATCATGGACTGAAGTCTTCCATAAGAGCAGTGAAGATCCATGGATGCTGACAAATGGATGAACGTCCAAACTAAAGGAAGCTGGGTTTTTTCTTTTTAAATGCATCAGCTCCAGAAAAGCTCACTGCTGGGATCCTGGGAGTCATCCACTTGTCTTGATGTCCACTGTGGCAACAATGGTTGTTGTTCCCAATCTCCAGGTGGCTTCTTCTATATGTCCTTCATTATAGGACCTCCATTCAGCTAGACTTTAGGCAATTCTCAATGATGGGTGTTCTGTAGTTTAGTTGTAATTTTGATGTGCTCTTGAAAATATTTTACTTTGAATTCTTGAGTTCCAAGGATTCATAGCAAAATCTGTGTTCATGATTTGGTCTGCTGTTACCTTGAAGTGACCTTAGATAAACCTCGAATTGCCTGGTGCTTTCATTAGCCAACTGGGACATGGGACCAAGAACATGGCAGAGTTCTTCCAAAGGCTCCTCTGGTCCCCGGTGGTCTCTATGGGCCTGAAATGAAACAACTGTGTCCTGCCTCTGCTCAGGACTAAGATGCATATTCCAGGGACTTTTCTATTATTCTCACAGTCAGCCTTTGAAGCTCTTGTCTCTCACAGGGAGCTGCTTGGGTAAGAGTTTCACGGGGCAAGATTTCCACTGTAGCATCTGAGGCTGACACAAAAACCAGCAGGGTGTCTCTTGACCATTAACTGAAGGCCCACCTCACACAGCACTATGCATGAGCCGTGGCTCTGTGAGCTTGCTACAGACACCATGATCACCCAGGAAGAGCACATCACTTCATTTTTCATTTCATAGGATTTCCACGGCAGCTGGTGTGGCAGTCGCCATGAGGAAGCAGGCAGCCCGCCTTCTTGGCATGAGCCATGTAAGGCCCTTCTCAACTTCCAGGACACAGCTCAGGAGCGCTGAGAACGCTGCTGCAGACAAAAATGCCTTACCAAGGGGAATGCCATTCTAACTGAGCAGACTAAATAAACCAAGAACTGTGAAAACAGACATGCGATTCATTTCATGAAATCAGTTTTGAGCATTTTTTTGGGGTACATGGCACTGTGGCACTGTGCTGTGTGTGTGTGTGTGTGTGTGTGTGTGTGTGTGTGTGTGTGTGTAGGAGAGATACAAAATGAAGAGTGGGCTCTGCTTACAAGGATATTCAAATCGAATAGGACAACAGATCTGTGTACAATGGCTTCAAAGTGCAGATGACAGGTGCTGCAGGGGTGGGAAGGAGGGAAAATGGATTCTGAGGGAGGGTAGGGGTCCTCCCGTCTGAACACCTTCTCAGATAGTCTACCCTGCTCCCTTCCCAGACTTCAGGAGGGACCCCGATCTTCACCTTCTCACGGCTGGGAGAGCTGGTGGTCCTCATGCTCCTCCTGGGAGCTACTCCCCCACCTGGGGTCCTGAGCCTCCCACTTCCTTCATGACCTGGCTCCAAAAATCTATTCCTTCTTCCCTCACCTTCAACATCTTTTCTATTCACCTTCCCACATAGCCTACAAATACACTCCAGTATCTTTCAACTGTTTATTTAAAAAAACAGGAGAAAAAAACCACCTCAAAAGAATTCTTACTTTTGTCTTACTACAACGGTAATATGCATGCATTGCAGAAAACTTAAATACAGGCGGGAAAAGGAGAAAAAAAATCTCCTATAAATCCACCATTAGGAAATAAGTATGTACTGTTTCTATTTTGGTGCCTATTTAATTCCTATAACTTTAACACCTTGTATAGTGTCTGAACAAAGCAAGTATTCAATTACTACTTACTAAATGAGTGAATGATGAACTAATAACAGTTTCACGGAAGAAGTAGCCTTTTAGCTGGATCTCAAAGTAGGATTCACACTGCTAGAGGAGGAGGACATTGAGGAAGAGGGAGAAACACAAGCAAGTCTCAGGAGTGTGATAATTCCATATCAGGCCAGACTCTTCAGTGGCCAGAGTACAGGCTGAGGGGGCTGGGGGCTGGGTGGCCGATGGTCACACAGTATCGGGGGACCTGGGGGAGCTCTTTGCATGTCATGCTCTGGAGATTGGACTTTCGTGGATAATCGTAACCCACCATCATGTTGTACGAGGATGTCGCACAACAGTGTGATAGCACCAGGTTCAGCTTCTAGAAAGTCTTCTAGGAAAACAGAATGGAGAAGCCATGAACGATTTCTCCCAAGTATTCTAGAGAAGGAGCGGGACCATGACTGTGGCAACAGAAAAGAGACGATGGACTAGAAACGCTTTGCACGCTGGGATGTGGCAGATGTGAGGCAGGCTGGAGGCTGAGGGTCTGAGTGGCTGGCAGGGTGCTGATGCCATTCAAATATCTAGAGAAGACAGGACTTCAATTCCAGCTGACACGGGAGGTGCTTTACTGCACGAAGGGAGCCGAAAGGATGAGGAAAGGCAGAGGGGCATTTTGATCTCTGAAGGGCAGACGTCAGCAGGTCAAGCTGGCTGGTTTCTCTGGTTTCTAAGGAGACCTGAAAGTCTCCTGGGGGAATGGTGGGTCTTGAAGGAAAGAGGAGTGGAAGGATGGGGCCAAAACCTAAGGTTTGAAACAGCTACATTCACAATCAATAAAACGACTGCTAAGTAGCACTGAAGGTCCCGCTGAAGAGAGAGCCTGAACTGGTACATGCCACAGTTCTCCTGCAACGTCCAAAGTTCAAAGTGGGGTTTGTTAGGCAGGGGCTGAAGAGGTTTTCCTAGAGCTACAACGAAGGGTCAGAGACTTGAAGGCTGTTCTAAGATGGCAGTTAGGAAAGTCTGACCTCCATTGAAGTCAGGTCACGGAAGCTGGGGCGGGGCGCTGCCACAGAGCGGATAGCTCCATTGTACAATAAAAGCCAGCTTTTCCCAAAGCCAAGATGCTCCAGGAAATAGGACGAGACTCCAGTCCCAAGCGGACTCTGGAGTTCGTGCATTTCTAGCAGGGAAGACAGGGAGAAAGGAACAGGGGAAAAAATCCCATTGTGAAGACTTTTCAGGTTCTTTTCTGAATGAGAGACTGAAAAGTTTTTAAAAACGAGAGACATTGCCGGCTGAGTGGCT
Source organism: Hipposideros armiger (assembly GCF_001890085.2). Classification (NCBI taxonomy): domain Eukaryota; kingdom Metazoa; phylum Chordata; class Mammalia; order Chiroptera; family Hipposideridae; genus Hipposideros; species Hipposideros armiger. The sequence continues at coordinate 1,457,485 of NW_017731367.1, read as the reverse complement.
CAGTTGGTTAAGAGCTCGCTCAAGGGTTTGAGCTCTGAGCAACAGCGGTTCGAGTCCGGCCCGAGCTGAGCTGTCGCTAAGCTGCTAACAAGTGGCAGGATGGCTCAGCTTAAAAAAAAAAAAAACACGAGAGACAAGCCCTAATTTCTGATTTGGAAGGGTTGCTGACTGCTGTGTAGAGAGAAGATGAAGTGAGGCAGAACGGGGAGCTAGGAGAAGAGGCAGGACACCAGTGTCCAGGTGGGGGACGGCAGCTTGGGCCCAGGTGATGGTGCTGGGCATGGTGAGGAAGGAGGCAGACTCTGGAAGTAGTGAGAAGGCAAATGGGAGACTTACTAGTGGACTGGGTGTGAGGGGTGGGGACCAAAGTCAATAACGACCCCAGGATTTCAGGCCTGTGTAAGCGGCAGAAATGAGGCTGTCATTGGTTGACGCTGAAACGGGCAACCACTGGGGTACATGATCGCATTCTGGCTAGACAGCATGTGGCAGGGCTACTAGAGGACAGGCAAACTGTGACTAGCTACTGTAATTGTGAGACACCGCTCTTATTATTCTGACCTTTGAGCCGGAGATATTATGGTTCTGAGGTCTGAGGACTTAGTTATCAAGTCAGATTCACTGCTTTGACCTTCTTAAAGTATGAGATTGGTGTTTTTACAAAATGACTTCAAATTATGATGCCTCTGATGAGTGGGGCACACAAACATGGTCTGTTTTGCAGGTCCTCAGTGCCACGTGCGACAGAAGTGCCAGAGGTGTTCAGGGGACAGGGAGGTCGCTGGGCTGACACCGTCACAGTGGATTTCATGGTACCAGAGCTGGGTCTTACAAGATTTAGTTGGATATTGTTTCCCTTATAACAATATAGAGTCACAAATATCTAGATCAGAGAACAATGCTCTCAACACCAACATGTGAGAAAAATGCCAAAAATGATCCTTTAGAGTTTTCAGACCTAAAATCTGGGCACTGGCTTAAGGAAAGCATATAGGACCAAGATTTTCTAGTGGATGTTAAAAAATCTAGTGGGCATTTAAAGAAAGCTGTAATAACCTTCCTGTAGCTGATAATACCACGTCCAGAAAGTAAGACAATCCAGCAGATGAGGGAAAAATCCACACCTTTCTCCACTTCAGCTCCAGGCAAGGCTGGCAGCCATGTTGCCGTCGTCATGGTGTGACGCAGTCGGCCCTGCCCTGACTGCTTCTAAGTCCAAGGCTTACACCACGAGAAGCCCCCACTACCCACAAACCCAGGCGCAGGCTTTGGCCCCTCCCCTCCTCATTCACTCAGGTTCTTGCTGCAGGGCCGCCTCCTTCCTCACTGGCCTACTCTGGCTCCCTGACTCTCCCACCTGTCCCCTTCTCCAACACCCCACTCCTATTTCATGCATCTTGACTGTAGGAGACACTCAACTGTCACTATGTCCCAGGACTAACCGACCAGGTCCACCCCATGTGTTCTCCTGGTCTGTAGGGTGGCGCTTGGATGAGCGCAGTACGAGGAGTGTGGTTAGTGGCTCTACAGCTGTTCCTAGTCCAAATCCTTGCACTTCCGATTTGGCCTGGTTTGATGGAGGCCCAGCACCCCCTCCTGGACCCTGTGCCTGCTTCACACCTGCTTGCAGCCCCCTCATGCCAGACATTAGACACTGCCTCCAACAGAAACCCGAAAGACCAACTGAGTTTTCAGAGTGCCTCTTTCTAGTGCTTCTTTTATGACCCTCATATTTTAGAAGCTCATTAGATCAGGCAGCTTTTTATTCCTTGGGTTTGACCCTGGCAGGCATAATTCAGATTCAAAGTTCTTTCTGTTGACTCAAGTTAGTTTTCTTCTATGGGCTTTTCTATTTAGTTAAACTTTCGCAAAAATAAGCATTTATAAAAATATAAAAGTAATATGTTTTCAAAAAACATTAGAAAATACAAAAAGTAGAAACAATTACTCATAGTCTTACTACCCAAATACAACCAAATATTGGCATTCTATTTTATTTCCTTCTGGTCTTTTTCCATTCAGTTCTTCCCCATGCATGTTCCCACCCCCAACAAAATATGATTGCTGGCATACTGTCTTCACAATTCCTTCTTTGTACTTCAGATCATGTTTGCTTCTTGACTTTTAAAAAGAAACTTATTATCAGATATATAGGAGTCATAAAAACCAAATGTAATATGTGCAACTTGTTTTGATTCCAGTTCAGACAAATCAATTAGAGACGATCTGGGCAATGTAATTACTAAGGACTGGATTTTGGATACGACACGAAGGCATCAATATTATTGTTAGGTGTGCTAACGGCATTGTGGTTATGTAAGAAAATGGCCGAATTTTTTAGAGTCACATATCAAAATAATGTATGAGTGAAATGACATGATGTCTGCGGTTTGTTTTGAAATACGTTAGCAAAGAAAAAAAATGTTGATAGTAGTTGAATCTGGGAGACAGAGATGGCGGGTGTATTGTGTTATGTTCTTTACTTTCAGGTATGTGTGAAGTTTTTCAAAATAAAAATTAAAAAAATGAAAGTATCCATAGTTCACACAGTCAAACAGTGTTAAAGGCTTGTTAGGAAAACCAGCAGTCCTCTGTCCCTCTCATCCTCCAGCCCCCCAAAGGGTAATCACTTTCACCTGTTTTGGCAGATCAGCTTATTTTGGTATTACTTTCATATTTCTATGTAACCTGCTTGAGTGTTACTTCTTGATTTTTCAGTTTTAGGCATTAGTCACAAACTTTTCACTATAGAAGAAGACAATTTATTTTTCTTTCCACATACACTCCCTCCCCACAACCAAACCCACATAACCATTCTAGGCCCTTGTCCTCCCAATAAAATTACATCATAAACTATCGGAATTAGCTATTATGGTTATGCAAATATTAAGTGTTACTTTTCTTTCCTACACAACTTCTATTTTCAGTGGAATTAACAACTGTCTTGTTTTAATTTGCTTGGTTTTTCTGTATACTACATACATGAATCTACCCCAAGCTTTCCAACTATCTCGAAGGATGGTCTGTGGACTTCTGGGGGTCCCAGAGACCCTTTCAGGGATCCATGAGGTCAAAACTATTTTCATAATAATACTAAAGCATTATTTGCCCATTGCCGTTGTGTTGACATTGACACTGATGGTACAAAAGCATTGTTGCCTTGGCACGAATCAGGCAATCGCGACAAAGGATACCAGTGGTTACCATCTCACACCTGCAGGGGAAAAAAGCTGGTTCACTTAAGAAAGCTTTTGATGAAACAGTAAATGCTACTAACTTTATTATGTTTCAGCCCTTGAGGACTTCTGAGGTATGATGGTTATCTTGAGGAAAAGCATTTATATGACTTTGAGTTGTGAGCTGCACTGCTTTGTTACGGAACACCATTTTTACTTGAAGGAACTGACACACAAATTATGGTTATTTGGCACTTCAAGGAAAACAACTGACATTTTTTATTGCCAATGATAAAATACGAGCTTTCACAAAAACTAGAATTTTGGAAACCTTGTATCTAACACATAATACATGTGTCAGTATTTCCTAATGCTTAGACTTGTCTAAGATTCATAGTGATATTAACAAATGTGCTGTCTTGATATCATATAATGAAATGTGTCTACATTTAGAAGATCAGCACAATAAGACAATATTTTCTAAATGATCTAAATTTCTAAATACATGATAAAAATCATGCATGGGTAAAACAGTCACTCAAAGTGTAAGACAGACAATAGATTTCAATGTAACTCAGTAAGAAAAGTTCAACTGATATTGCATTAGTCTGCTAGGGCTGCCATAACATACCACAGACTGGGTGGCTTAAACAACAGCCATATATTTCTCACATTTTTGGAGGCTGGGAAGTCCAAGATCAAGTTGCCAGCCAATTCCGCTCTTGGTGAGAGCTCTCTTCCTGGCTTGCAGATGGCCATCTTCTGTGTCCTCACATGGCAGGAAGGAGAGAGAGCAAGCTCTCTGGTCTCTTATAAGGATACTGATCCGATCAGATCAGGGCCCCACTCTCATGACCTCATTTAACCTTAATTATCTCCTTAAAGGCCCTACCTCCAAATACAGTCACACTGGGGGTTAGGGCTTCAACACATCAATTTGGGGCAAGGGCAAGCACTATTAGGCCGTAGCAGACATGGTTTCAGATTCTAGACTGCAATTAACTTATAAGAAACTACTGTCAAATTCTGGTGTTGTACAAAGATTAATATCCACAATTATCTGAAAGAGCTATTAAAACACTTCTTTCTTTTCTAATTACATATGTCTGAAGCCAGATTTTCTCCACATACTTCAACCAAAAGAACTTATCTCAACAGGCTGAATATAGATGCACATGAGAATCCCGCTTAATGTCTTCTCTAAGAGATTTACGAAAAAGTAAAACAAGCTTCTCCTAATTTTGTTTTAGAAAATATAGTTATTTTCCATAAAATGTTATTTATGTTAACATATAATGAGTTAGATTTATTACTATTATTTTAATTAAAATAAGTAAATGTTGAACATTTCATCAGTTTTCATTTCTAATATTCTAAGCAGTGAATCCACATATATGAAAGCTCTTTGAGGTCCTCAATAATTTTTTAGTGTGACAGGTCCTGAGAGCAAAACATTTGCTAACTGCCAGTCTAAATCATCTCCCAAGAAGTTTGGACACACAGATATTTTAACTATTTCATTTTCTCAAAGACATCTCTCCTAGAGCCTTCTGACCTGCTCCAATCTGGGTCAGCTGTCTTCTATACCATGTAGAGCTCATACCCTAGGAACTTGCTTCACCATCACCTAGGTCAGGTGCTAGCCAGCAAAGCACGTATGGCCTGTGGGCCGAATCCAGCCTGCCACCTGGTTTTAAAGTTTTACTGGAACATGCTCATTAATGTATGTACCGTCTTCTTTCCTGCTACAGTGGCAGAGCTGTGCAGTTTTGCAACAGAGACCAAGTGGCCTACAAAGCTGACAATATTGACTCTTTTGTCCTCTGCAGGAAAAGCCTACTGGCTTGTGATCTACATGGCCCTTTCACCTCTTTCCTGTGTTGGTTATTTGTTTCTTGAATACCATGCCTTCCTCCTGCCTTAGTTACTCCTTAAGTTTGGTGAGGCACATCTCCTGGTAGCTTCTTGAGAAAAGATACATGAGAAGCGCATTTTTTTTTTGAGACCTTGCATGTCTGAGGATGCCCTTTTCTACTCTCACATTTTATTGCTAGCTTAGCTGGGTACAGAATTTTAGCATAGAAATCATAGTCTTTCAGAAATTAGAAAGCTTTGCTTCATTGTCATCTAGCTTCTAGGATTATGATGGAAAAGTGTAAAGTTATTCTGAGTTGAAGCCCGTAGGCACTTTTCTGTGTCCTCAGTGCTCTGAAATTTTATGACGATGTGGCTTGGAGAGGATGCGTCTCCACCACAGTGCTGGGTAGTGGGCTCTTTCAATCTAGAAAGTCACATTCTCCAGTAATGGGGCATTACCTTGAATTATTCTTTCCCCTCTGTTTCTGGAATATTTATTGAACAGATGCTGGATATTGTGGAGTGGTCCCATAATATTCTATCTCTTTCTGGGATAATTCCTCAACTTTATCTGCCAACCGGAAGTTTGAATCTTCTTCATTTCTTCTATCATGGTTTTAATTTCTAAGAGCTCTTTTTTCCCCTTCTGAATATTTATTTTTTGAAGTATCTACATCTTGTGATATACATAGATGCTTTCTCTTAAAAACAATTCTCTGAGGACATAAATGAGAGTTTCTTTTCCTGTGTAGTCTGTTTTGTTCTAGTTGCCTTTTTCTGGTCATTTGCTTTGGTTTTCCTGTATTACGTTAGAGGCTTTCCTCCTGGTTGTCTCTTCATACACAAAAGTGAAATCCTAAAAGGCTGATTTTTAGTGAAATCCTAAAAAGCTCCTCGTGTGGGTGGAGCCGATTGTAAGTTTTACTGTAGGGAGATACAGCTGGGCTCTTGGTTTGGAAACTCTTGAGGTTATTATCTTCAAATCTTCTTCACTACTCAGATTCCGCAGAGAAGGATTTTCCCATTTCCTGACTCAAGGGTGTAGGTTTGGCTACCAGAATTCCAGGGTTGCTTGGGAGAAGAAAGCTGCAATGCTTAATATTCGGTCTGCCAGCATTCACTCAACCTCCCTTAAGGGACCACCTCCATTAGATGTATGTAGTGTCCCCGAGTTCAGACATCCTTTACCTTGTCCTGTCCAGAGAATACATTTCTGGTCTTCTTCTAAGTTATGGGAGAGGCAATCTTTTAAAATAAACTTTCAAGCAACAGAATTAGTCTCCTCTTCACACACCTCTCCCCCACTTTACAGAGTCACCTGGTGCTGTCAGTTTCTGCATTTCTTTAGGGCTCTGCTGTGTAAATCGGGCTGTTTCTTGGCTTTCTCTGTTGTTGGCTCAGGGTTCAGCTTTCTCAGGACTGCTAAGTCAGTTACCACTCATCCATCTGCTTCCCAGCTTCCAAAATTTTGTTGCCGTTGTCTCCTCTCCCATTCTCTTTGTCCTTGTGGGTTTATGTCTTAAAAAAAAATCTCTTCACTGTTGTTTTAGTGAGGTTTTGGGAGGGAATGAAAGCAAATGTGGGTATTTGATCCTCCATCTTTATTTGGAACCTCTTTATAATTAAATATCTTTTTTTTTAACTTTCATTTAATTTTACAGCATAAACATTTCCCATGTTCTTACATGGTCTTTGTAACAGCTTTAGTAAAGCATAACATCCCACTGAGACAGGATCATAGCTTACTTAATCGTTACCCTATTTTTGAATGTTTAGAGTTGTTTCTGTTTTGGGGAGGGGACCAGTTTTTCCTAGAGTCATCTTTTTATTTGTCTCGTTTAATGCCCTCTATTTAGGGAATGCCCACCGACATTCTTCTCCCCTCTGTTCTCAGTCCATGGTTTCATCACCTTGTGCCTTGCTTATGGTACCACCTTGTGCAAATTTAATTCATCTTTAAACTGCCAGGTCATCCTGCACGATGATGCAGCCCTAATATTTCTCAAGACACTGCAGAGGACTCCTATCACCTACAATTCACCTGTGGCTGGAATCTGAGGCTCCCCATAGTGTGATTCCCACTCACCTACCCAAACTCACCCTCCTTTCCCTAAATATCCTCCTGCAAACGGCCCGCTCTCCTCACGGAGCTCAGGCTGCTCTTCCTGCCACTGACAACCCACACTCACCTTCACTGAGACCCCATCGCCTGCACTCACCCGCCCCACGTGACCTTGCTTACACAAGCTCTTCCTTCACCTGGTAATAGACAAGGAACAAGTAACTCATTTCTAATTGTTTAGGGTCAGTCTTGCCTTTTAAATGAACTGACAGCTTTCAGAGGCAGGAGCTCTCTCGTGCTCTTCTCTGTGGCAGCTGGCCCCATACGGCCCTCATCCCACCACCATGGGACTCCAGCCCAGAGCCAGGCACACAGTGGGCGCTTAACAGGGTCTCACTGAATGGAATGGACGTAAGTTGTTACCTTGCCCTCCGGAGTCAGCACCCAGATCACGGAGAAGGTCAGTTTGTCGGTCATGGGATTGAGGCTGCACAGCTCCTCACACAGCAGCCTGGGAAGCATGGGGACCACCTGCAAATAGAGGACAGACCCATGAGCACCTTTCTCCAAACCGCAGGAGCTGAGCACAGGCTTCGCAGCAGCCCAGAGGGCAGAGTTCTGGTGAGCAGCTCGAGCGTCCAGAGCGAGCTGGAGATGGAGGCAGCTCTCTTCCCAGAAGACTCTCAGAAAGAACACACTGTCTGATACTTTCCCAGGAACCTCTAGAGTCAAATGGGAACGTGAACTAGAAAGGTATGAAGAATTGGTAACACAGGGAAAAAGTACATTACAGCAATGAAAAACAACTACATTTGACTATATACTAAAACAGAAGCTCTAGACTCAAGAGTGACTTGTACTTTCGGATATAACTATTCCAGTTGAACTATATACTTAAGAGCTCAAGGTATTACATTTAAGTCTTTAATTCATTTTGAGTTAATATGTATGTGTGGTGTAAGTTAGGGGTTTCATGCTTTTGCACGAGGCTGTCCAGTTTTCCCAACACCATTTATTGAAGAAACTGTCCTTTCCCTATTGTGTGTTCTTGGCACCCTTGTCAAAGATGAGCTGACCAGATATACACGGGTTTATATCTGGGCTGTCTCTCTGTTCCATTCGTCTGTGTGTCTGTTTTTATGCCATACCATACTGTTTTGATTATTATAGGTTTGTAATATATAAATCAGAAATGTGATACCTCCAGCTTTGTTCTTCTTTCTCAGATTGCTCTGGCTGTTCAGAGTCTTTTGTGGTTTCATGTGAATTTTTGGATAGTTTTTTTCCTATTTTTGTGAAAAATTCTATTGGAATTTTAATGGGGATTACATTGAATCTGTAAGGTCACTTTGGGTAGTATGGACATTTTAACAATATTAATTCTTCCAATCCACTTATTTGGATATCTTTCCACTTATTTATGTCTTTGTCAATTTCTTTTATCAATGTCTTATAGTTTGCAGTGTACAGGTCTTTCACCTTCTTGGTTAAATTTATTCCTAAGTATTCATTGTTTTGGGTGCTACTGTAAGTGGGATTACTTTCTTAACTCCTGTGTCACCTCACATCTGTTATGATAGCTATTATCAAAAAGACAAGAGATAACAAATGCTGTCGAGGATATGGAGGAAAAGGAACCCCTGTGCACTGCTGGTGGGGATGTAAATTGGTGCAGCCATTATGGAAAACAGCATGGAGGTTCATCAAAATTAAAAATAGAACTACCATGTGATTCAGCAATCCCACTTCTAGATATACATTTGAAGGAAATGGTATAAGTACTTTGAGGAGATATCTGCACTCCCATGTTCATTACAGTATTATTCACAATAGCCAAGCCATTTGTGACAACATGGATGAACCTGGAGGGCATTACACTAAGTGAAATTAGCCAGACAGAAAAAGACAGACACTGCATGGTATCATGTATATGTAGAATTAAAAAAAAAAAGCCTATTTCACAGAAACAGCGAGTAGAATGGTGGTTGCCAGAGGCTGGGGGTGGAGGAAATGGGGAGATATAGGTCAAAGGGTGCATCCTTTCAGCTTTAAGATGAATAAGTTCTGATTCTTATGTACAGCATGGCGACTACAGCTAATAATAGGATACTGTATATTTGAAATTTGCTGAGAGTAAATCTTGAGTGTTCTCTTACCACACACAAAAAAGAGTTAATTACATGAGGTGATGGATATGTTAATTTCCACATTTCACAATGTATGTGTATATCAAATCACCATATTTTACACTTCAAATATATTTGTCAATGATTCTTCAATAAAGCTGGGGAAAATAAAAGAACCCAAGGGCTGAGTATAAACCCATGACAGGATTTCATCAAAGTAAAATTGCTGAATCAATGCTTCAGTAATTGAAAATAACACAATCGCCCAAATCACATGCTGGAACATTAACAGAATGCTCCAGTGAACTATCACTGAGAGGTTCATAAAGCCAGGTTCTCTCGATGAACCACTGTGGTCAACTCATCATTCCTTTTACAGGGTTTTAAGCCCAAATTGTTTTTTCCCTTTATTGGTTTTTCTATCCCATCATTAACGGATTCAGTGGTATACATCATTAATGGATTCAGTGATATACCATTTTTAATTAAAAAAAAATCTCTTCAATTTGCTTTCAAATGATGACTTACAGCTATCTCGGAACGTCACTTGTTTTCTCTAAAATTCCAAAGATGAAATGAGTATTTCTACCTGGGTCTCCTGAAGATACTTCCCAACTTTCTCCCTCCTACCTGGAAACCTATTCCTTCGCCCCCAGTTTTCCGGATTAATGTCTTTATTATTCACCCCACCTCCCAAACTAAAAACAGCGGCATCAACAGCCACGTGTGCAGCCCGCTGTGGACCTACCTGGTTTGCGGTGTAAAGCTCAGGTAACACTGCAACCCGGTGGTAAGTGACTGAGAAGTAACAGGCAAGAGAAGCAACTACGCTCTCTCTAGTTGAGGTCAAGTCAGCTAGTTAAGTTGCTAGAGCAGCAAAGGCAAAGCGAACCCCAGGAGTTTCTTATTCTGTGGGACGTGTCTGTACCTGTGCCCTGTCTCCGTACAGTAAATAATCTTTGGTATGGAAAAGGAAACTCTAAAACTCACAGCCCACACCAGCAACAAATCACTAATAACTAAATGGCTTTACTTGGCATTATCTGAAGGATGCCGTATCTTTTTAACACCTATGTAAAATCAAATGACGCCCTGAAAATGTCTGGTAACAACTTCTGTAAGATAGCCACTTTGGAAAATTTTTTCTCACCGTCGCTTTTGCACCATCTGTTCAGATGATGCTATATTTTCTTTAACTTACTTAGTGAGTGTTAAAATGTGATCTAAATATTTAACATTTTTGTGCCTGTATCAAGTGTTTTACCAAATAATACATTTTTACTTGCATAAACATATTGAACAAAATGGAGAAAGTTTCAATACCACACAGTCTCGTGACTGAACTGTGACAATGTCAAGGTTAAACGAGGTGATAAAGGTGGGGCCCTGATCCCACAGAGAGAGATAACACCCCTCCCTGCCCGGCACACACACACACACAAAAGGCCATGTGAGGACACAGCTGTCTCCAAGCCAGGAAGAGTCCCCACTAGGAACCGAATTGGCTGGCACCTTTATTTGGGACTTCCAGTCTCCAGAACTGGGGAAAAACTGTGTGTTGTTTAAGCCGCCCAGTCTATGGTATGTTTATGACAGCCCAAGCTGAGTTAGACTAAATGGAGTGTGTTGGGGGTGCATTCCTGGATTGTTGTCTGGGCTCCAGTATCAGATAATTATACCAACTGTATTTTGGTAGCAGCAGGCTGATCCCCCGGCAGGCTTGTAGTCCAGGACTTAATACCTTTTTTATAGATAGTTAGTATTTCTTCTAAGTGGGCAAGGCAGTATCTGACTGTGAATCACAAATTGAGCATGTAACATAATTCCTGACTTCATGTTTTGGTGTTTGTCAAAATAAAGTCATTGCGACTGAACGCAGTGTGGTACCTGGACTGGATCCTGGACACAAAGAAGACATTAGTGGAAAAACCGCTGAAATCCAAGTAAAGTATGGATTTTAGCGAACAGTAATGTTCCAATGTCAGTGCCTTAGTGATGGCAAATGTACCGTGGTGATGGAAGATGGGAACTGAGTGTGGGATGCCTCTGTGTAATCTTTGCAACTTCTCTGTAAGCCTAAAATTATCCCAAAATAACAGGGCTTATTGATAAGAAAGCCACTGTCTTCATCAGTTGATCTCATAAGTGTTATACATTTAAATATGGAAGAAATTTATGCTAATGAAATACAATCGGAATTGTTTTTATGCGTTGGAGTTTGGGGTTAAGATTTTATTTGCAAAAAGGCCTTTACCACTGAAAAAATTGTCTACAGACCATTAACCAACAGAGTGAAGTCCAGACTCATCATCAGCACAATGCAGGAGAAAGGGCAAAGGCTCTGAAGCTAGACAGACTTGGGGTCCAATCCCAGGGGCCACCACTTCCTGTACAAGTTGGGCAAGCTATTCTGATTCTCCGTCTCAGTTTTCCTGTTTGTAAAATACTGCGGGTGCCCAGTGAGTGAGCTCGCTGGCCATGCCACAGTCTGTGGGTCTCTGGCCCCCTGGCTCAGCCCTCCCTTCGGCCTCTGGCCTGGTGCCCGCCTCCCAGGGCCCCTCGGGCCTCACGAGAGGCCCCGCTCACCGCACGCCTTCCCCCGCCAGGCCTGTCCGCTGCTCCAGCTCTCGGCACTCTCTCTGTCTGGAACAGCTTTCTGGATGTTGTGCACCGGGCTAACTTTTGCATTTCCTTTAAGATTCAGCTCATCACCATCTTACATCTCACAGGCTTACAGATTCCCCCAGCGGGAGCCTGTGCCGTGTTCTGTATACTTCCCCACCCCACCTCACCCCTGTTCTTTCAAAACAGATTTGAAGCAGACATACACTGTCAGTCACTCCACCCTCCCTGCTCTTTCCTGAGTCCTCCATAACTCTTAACGCACGCATCCTCCTTGCTTCTTTAGGTGCCTCTCCACTCCACGAGACCATGGGATCTTAGGAATGTGGACCAGCACCTGTTCCTGTCTCTCTGTCCAGCACCTGACATATAGTAGGTGCTTCTAGTTCACAAATGAATGAATGACTTTTGTCCAGGAAATGAACACCTATGTTTTCTGCTTATGGTTTATTGCATCACACAGAACATTTTTATGAAATCATATGGTAGACTTCTACTTAAATATCTTTACACAAGAATTTCATGGGCAGTTAGTATTTTAAGTATAAGATAAGCTGTCTTGGCTACCCCCTTCTACACACGACTGGCACACACAGTGGCAGCCCGGATTATATTGGGTTGTGGGAAAGTCATGATGCATTTTTTCTGTTTTTCGTTGCAAAAATGCGTCATGACTTTTCTGACAACCCAATATATAAACACTGCTCGGTATCCTTTATCTTACACAGAAGATGACATCTGAATATTCACACTGCAGTGGCCAGATGCCAAAGAACCTAAGTGCTCAGGAAGAAGCCAAACATTAAAACTTTGCAGGTAGCATAATTATCTTTCAATTTCAAAGGGTATTCCTTTTAATAAACTTTCACCAGATCTTAGGGCAGAATTCAGATGGAATTCAGAGAAAACAGTCTTTATGTCTCTGTAGCTTTGTAAATAGGTGGTTATTTCTCTGTCTTTCAAAGGGAAATGAATGAACCACAATCACATTTGTGGTTTGGCACATCCTGGCCTCTCATAAATTGGGCCTGATTTCTGCTGGGGTCACTAGGAATGTGCTCCATGACACAGGGCACACGTGTACGGTCCACAGCACAGCAGGGGTCCCCATGGGAGGTGCGGCTAGGGAGACTGGCGGCCATTCCTGATAAGCTGCTTCCTCAAATTTAAGTCCTGTTATTCCAGGGGAGACCTGCCTGGGCAACAGCCCAGAAGGCCCCACACACTCATCAGCTGCCACAAGACCTGGGGAGACTGAGGCAGGAGTGACAGGCGCAGAGCAGCATGGGTAACTGGAAAAGAGAAGGACCCTCCAGGAGCTGAGAAACTGCAGGCTGTCATTAGCATCATGTGGACGCGTCTAGTCCTCTGATGCCTGCAGAGTTGGCCCCTCGGGTCCTGCCCTGCCCACATTAACGTCACTACTCAGTAGGGGCCACATGGGTAACTCTTTCAAAGTTCCTAAGCTCCCTCACTTTCACAGTCCCAACTCTGCAGACCCCATGGTGAATCTTACAGTCTGCCTTTCCTGCTTTTGCAAGTCGTAGCTGAGAGGGATGGAGAAAATCACCAGGCTGTGTGGAGGTGTATCACTGAACCAGTCTCAGCTCTCACCTCAGGGGAGGCTGGCAGTCCTCTCACTTGTCTTTGGTTAGTTCCTTGCTCTGTGCCCTCAGACTCTATTCCCAAACTTTCCTACTCTCCTCAAACCTCCTACCCAACTGCCATTTCCCTTGTCCTCAGCAGCAAACCTCAGCTCTTCTTCACAGGAAATGAGACTGTCAGACTCAGCCGCTCCCAAGCATCCTTCCAGCCCATTTCTTCAGCCTGTTCCTCCCGACTCCATCCCCCTAACTTCACCTGTGTGTCTCAGTTCCTGACTTCCCACATATCCCTGACATGCTCAAAGATCAAACGCTTTATGAAGCCTCTTTGGCTGTTACAGTGCCTCTCCTACCACCGACCGGGCAGTCCGCCTTCTCTCTCCTCTGTAACACTTCCTCGTCTTGGGGGTCCTTCTGTAGCCACAGGTAGCCCATTGTATTGTACCTGTTTGTTACGTGCCCGCCTCCTGACTTCCCCTGGGCAGGATCGGCACCTCGCTCATCTTTATAGAGCTGGCACACAGTTGGTGCTTGATAAATGCGACCTAGGAGAAGACCGAGCACTCAGGCAGCAGCAAAGGAAAGGGGCTTAAAGGTGCTAAGTCTTAAGCACATTTCTGGGCCAGGATCGAAGGTGGCTCAGGGCAGAGCTCAAAAGCGGGTCGTGGAAAAAAGGGACACTGATGACAGTATACCAGCTTTCTAAGCATCCTGGACTGGGGCGTAAGAGAGCTGAGAGAAATCAATCATTTGGGTAAACACACCACTGCCCAAGACAGCTGGGTGGGGGTACCAACAAGACTATAAAAATCTTATATTAGCCTCAGAGAGCAGAAACATCTGTTAAAGCCACAGCGGGTGGGCTGGCCAAGTTCAGCAACGGGTTAGCCAGGACAGCCTGGTGACCAGCGGGAAGGGCCACAGAGGGGAGGAATCCATCATCTAGGCAAGGAGGAACAGGAGGGACCAGCAGTGACTCGGGGCCACCACAGCTCGAGGTGGGCCGGCCATCAACCCCCCAGGGGTCTGCAGCCCAGCACTGCTGGCCCCCACACGCCCCTCACGCCCTCAGCGCCCTCTGGCTGTCTGAGCCTGAGAACTGGGTGAGGTTTTCTCCTTTTCGCTGAGGGCTTCTAGGTTTCATGAGGTGCACTCAGCTAGCTCCCCACTCACACGCCAACACAACATAGACGACAGAGATAATTCCCTTGGAGCCAACGTCTCTGTCTCAAGAGTTTTCTTTTTCCTATCAACACTTTTACGAATTCCGAATTCGATCAACTCTTTGCCACACAGTTTGCCCTTAACAAAGCACCAGCACTCTGAAAACCTGCTGGGGTCAGAAAGGAACCTTTTAGAATGCTTTGGACTCCACACTAAGACAGCTTCCAATCCCAATCTTTGATCTCTATTATAAAGCAGGACCAATAAAAGATCGCTGAGATTTATGGGCGAACTTTCATTTGAGCTGTTTCACACCTAAAATAACACAAGTGCTGAAGCCAATAGGCAGAAATTTTAGGTTTAGGTTTCAACTGTTTAGGTTTTCTTTTACTTTCAAAATTCAATTCACTTATTGAAAACATTACCTTAAATTTTACAATTACATTGTTATTTCCCTTGCAGAGAAGACAGTTGGGAGACATTAACTGGGTAGATATCATGTCCTTCTGAGAAGGACGGGCCTACGTGCAGGTAGGCAGTTGTTCCCTATCCTAACAGATAGCTATCTTCCATCAAAAGGAGTGTTTTTTCAAGGGAGTTAAATGGACAATGTTTAATTTTATCTTTCCTCCTGAGTATACCCGATTGTCAACAAGCATAATCAAATACGTACTACTGTGAATAAAACCCCAACAAAAAGAATTTCATTTAGAAGACAGTGAGGTGGTGTTTGGCCCCCATATGCTTCATTGCATACTGTCCCAGTCGACGGGAGAATTCCCTGGATCGAGCTTAGACGGTGGCTCTGACATCGGTTAACTACAGGTCAGCAGCGCTGAATGAAAAGAAATCAGGGCCATGCTCCCTCCAGATGGGAAAGCAGCCCCCACCCCCACCCCACCCGACCCCGACCCCACCGCTGTGTTCCCACCTGGTGAAGTTGCGAGAAACGACTCTGCCAAACTAGAGGGCTGAGGAGCTGGAGGAGGAGGACGCAGCTCCTCCAGCTCTCAAGGCACCTTTACAGGCAAAGTAAAGGGAAAACAGCAGGAAAGCTCCTGGACACAGGCCTTTCAGAAACAGAGCTGAGGAAGCGAGGGCAGGGCAGGGGTTCCAAAGAATCTGAAGGCACAGCTGCTGCTGTCCAGGGCTGCAGGCCAGCGCCACCGGCTCCCGCCAAAGTGGGGCAGTGCCGGGCAGCGGGCGCCCACGCAGCCACTTGGGCCGCGGGTCTTCTGCCACCAGCTCCCACTGGCAGAGCTCAGAGCTCCGTCCCAACGAGAAATTCTAGAACTGTGACAATCACGAAACCAAAGTCAAGAGAACATGTTTAAGTTATTTAACCCAATTTTGGTTTTGCATTTTCTGATTGTGAAACATAATTCCTGGTTACAATAGGAGAGTGCAGCAGCTAGATAAGGACACCTGCTTAGAAGAATAACCTCTCACTGTAACTAAATCTTAAATATTTGAATCTGAAGAGCTGAGTTCGACTTTTCTGTATGGGGAGAGTGTTTCCCATTTATTGACTTTATGTCGTCTTTAAAGAGATTGCTACTTCTATTTCTCTTTCCATCATAACGTTAGTTTTTATAGATGTGAGTGACTCTGGAGTCTCATCTCCCTTCCCTAAGAGGCCCTGGGTCAGGCAAGGGCTGGGTTTAGCCGACCGCATTTTCAGGCAGAAGGTGTGGATGAGACGTCTCCAGCCTAAGGTTATATTAATGTAGTCAGTGTATTGCGAGCGGATGACTGGGGCCCTCAAAGGCCAAATGACACTACGGTTTCCTGGACCTGGCAGAGGTAGGTCTGGAGGTCCATCTTCCACCTGTCACATAGACTTCTACCTGGAGCCGGCAGTGGGGTGAACTTCCCCAGGAGTTAGAGGGCAGTAGCCCGAAGCTCACGGGCCTGCCAGGGCATACTGCTTCTGAGGGTGGGGCTCAGAGCCCGGCTTCTCCTCTGCCAGCTTTGTGGGCGCTACCAATCAGGTTAGGCAGCGGAGGTGGGCTGGGAAGCTGGATCCTTTCCCTAGGCGATGACATTTGGAAATTCCCAGAATGGAGCAGGTTTGGCACCTGGGCTGGTTTCTTGCCCCTGAGAGATGGGGCCAGGTAAAGGGTTCCCAGCTCCCAGAGTGCCATGGTATGTGCAGGTGGGTCGTGGAGATATACCTCTCACCTTAGTGCAGTCAAAGAGCAAATACCAGAAGTCATGTCCTAGGGCGGGGGAGGCGGGAAAGTTCCAGCCAGTATGGGTAGCAATCGAAAACTGGACCACTGGATTCAAGGAAGTTAGGTAGGAAGTGAAAGTCACGATATAGCCAAAGACGTAAGATGATCCCAAAAAGCAGGTGAACAGTGTGTCAAAGGAAGAGAAAGAAACCTGGCAGAATTCATGAGGTCCAGGGAGGGGGCAGAAATAACTCATGTATGTATGGTCTCTTATTCACCACCGTCCCCAGGCCTAGGGCAGTGCCCAGCAAACAACTGGTGCTCATTAAATACTTGTTAAAGGGAGTCCATGGACTCAGTGGCTCACCACGAGTGGCAGCACCCGGCCCAGGAGGAAAAGCGCAGGCTCCTCCGTGGCTCCCTTTGCTTTTCCATCTCTGAGAGTCCAGGTTGTCTCATCAAGGGCAGGTCAGGAGCAGATTAGCCCCCATCCTTTAGAACAAGGGTCAAAACCTTTTCTTAGAAGGCCACTAGTAAATCTGCGTGCTATTCTCCTACTGAAGTGTAATCGTGCCACAGATACTACATAAATAAATGCGTGTGACTGTGTTGTAATAAAACTTTATAAAAACTGTGGCTGGTGTGGGCTGAGCTGCTGAGCGCCGCTTTGGAACAATAACGTGGAGGCGAACACCTGTGTTTTGCCATGGAATCTCTTCAGTGTGGATCCTCTTGAACATACAAGAGCCTTATAGGAAAATATGTAGTTACGGAGGGCAAACACTCTTCCAGGGAACACCTTTTGTTTTCTTAAGACCTTATTAGATGTGGGAAAAGATATTCAGACAAAATTGCTATTCCTCAGGAATTTTTTTTGTTTAAAGAGAAATACACAAAACAAAACAAAACAAAACAAAAGGAAGACTAACTAGAAGCATGTTTTTCAGTCCAAGAAACTGGAGCTTGACTTTTACCTTCTGAACGAGGTAGACGCTTGTCGCTCTCTCAGCAGCCACTTTATCCAGCTCGGATCCCTCGGGAACAAAGTAACTGACGTCGGCGATGTGAACTCCCACTTCGTAGGTACCTGGAAAGGCCCAGGAAAGGTGATCAGCCGGGGAGGGTGGGCAACGGTGGTCCCTCCTGGGAATCCCTCCCGAGAGTGCACGCCCCTCCCAGAGGTCACAGGGCCTGAAGTGCAGGTTGCCGTTTAGTCTTGCTGGGCACGCCACCTGCCCTGCTACTTCACTATCGTAACTTTCCTCATTGGACACCAACAGGTGATGAGACTTTTGTCCTGAATAAACAACCCCGACCATCTCCACAAGATGTTTCCCATTTCTAAAGGCTTCTTGTCTTTGAGGAAACATCAGGAGACTCGCCAAAGAAGATTCATTTTGGATGATGAACAAATCCTTTCAGGCCACCAGAAGCAAGTTACTCCCCGAATCCTGCGGACTGCCTCTGAAAGCCCTGCCCCTCCTGTCCATTCTGGCCACAGCCTTTGCTCAGCCCCCTCACTGGCCTTCCTACCTTGACTCTGTCCCTCTTAGCTGGCCTTTCATAGCCAGTTACCTTCTTAACCATGGATCTGGTGACATCACTCCTTAACCTGCTATTCATGTCCTTGCACAGTCTCACCCCGATCTACCTGGCCAGCCTTATGACCTCACCTCCACGTGCTCTGTACGCAGCTGCCATGGGAAACCTCTTTCCATTCCTGGAACGATCTGACCTCATCCCATTCAGATGCCTGCTTGGCTTATGCTTTTTCTTATACTTAAGCTAATCTCAACAGGATCTGCCTGTCAAAATTCTTCTTACCTTACAATGGTCAATCAACTGAAAGAGAATCCCAGGAAAAAAGAGATTCTCTGCCCTCTGATTCCTCCACCTCAACAGCTAGAGCACCTAATCCATAGCTGAAGATGCCCACCGTGGTCTTTTCTGCAGAGCTCGCATCACGGCCAGATATCATGGTGTATCTCCACTGGCTCACATGCTTACCATCTGCCTCTCCCTACAGTGTAAGCTCCAGGAAGGCCTCTCACGGCTGTAAGTCCAGTGCTAGAAGAATGCCTGATGCACGGCCGGCACTAATACTTATTGAGTGAATGACTCAGTAATTGGTTTGCCTGTTGCCTTTCCCCTTCGGGTAAAAGACCCCACTTGTTTGCCCTGTTAGGACTGCCCTAGCCCTTGCTGGGGGAGCTGGTTATCAACAGGCTCTGCCTTCCCTGTTGTTCTGCCAGAGGGGTGGTCAGATGATTCAGGCCAATGGAACTGCGCCTACAGTGGGACCCGGGGGCCAGCTAGGTTACAAATTTAAGATGTACTCTTGAACATCCTATAAATCTCTATCAAATATAGCATATGTAATTATACACACTTATATCTATGTGAAAATGCACAAAATGGACAGAATATTAACGAGTGCACATGTAAAATAAATGTATAGTTTGAAGAGAGCATTATGGGCAGACAGAAGCATAAATTTAAATATATGCTTGATGTCATTCCATTATACCCCATCCCTGTTCATAGTGACTAGTCAATCACAGGCATGCGATTCAAGTTGATTTATTCTGGGTTTGTTTTCAAGGAGTGATATGGATTTCAGGAAAGAGGGTCTCTCTCCCTCTCCTCTCTTCTCTCTCTCTCTCAGGATCCTGACAGTAAGGACCACTGTAAGTCTGCAACTGCTAAGGAAACATCTTTGCCACACAATCATGCCAATATAGAAAATAACAGGTATAAGAACTAAAGGGAGAATCATGATGACCTCATTTGAACTCCAGGATCCAGATGAACTTGAAACTAGTCTACCTGTGGACTTGGCAGTTCATGAGTCAATCAACTCCCTTTTGGTTATGACTCAGTGAAAGAATCCTGATAGATACCCAAGTTGACTCAGAGGAGTTTACTAACACATCACCACCACTCCTCTGGTTATCTGGATAATCGGTCCTAAGGTATCACACATTTTATCTGCAAATCTTGTAGCTATTGTCCTCCTATTCCTTCTTCACTGGGGGATGAGTCTTCCTTCAATTTTTAAAACGGAAAATGCTTAAAGAGGGGTAGTTAAAATCAGGGGTTCAGGGGAGGAAAAGCATTTAAGTTTCCCCACTCTTCATCTGTCTCCCACGCCAAGACAACCCTCCTACGGGGCATTCGTTGGGTTTTCCCGCCCAGCCCAGTAACATTGATGCATTAGGGAAAACCTAAGTCCATCGAAGAGCTCCTGCTGCTATGGGATAACATAACAAGCCTATTTCCCACAGAGGAGAGAGGGCTGTCTGGAAAGCTGAGAGAAATGAGTATGGCTCCAAGTTCAGCTGCCTCATTCTGAGAGCCATGCAGCTGTGTGGCTGGGTCACTGGGGGCAGCGAAACCTGCCCTGCAATGATCGAGGAACTCAACCCTAAGAAAATGTGGCCAAGAATCTCAGACGGCTCAACTTCCAATTCTGATACTACAAGTATCTAAAAGCAACACTTGGAGAAGGTAAAATAAAGTGTCTTCCTTTGAAGTCAGAATTATAATATATTGGCCTAACAGGTAAATATTGACTAAAGGAAAAGAGAGAGGATTATGACATCATGATATAAACCATAATTTTAAATTCAGTCTGTGTGTTGTTACTACACATGAACTTTCTGTCCTTAGTCAAAATTGACAAACTGACAAAGAATTCATTACAGGAGATAAAACACCAAGGGGGCCAAGCAAAACATACTTGAGAGGCTTCAATTTCACTCAGAATTCCCAGCAGAGCCTCTAAAACCGGCAAAGTGAAGCTCTCTTATTCTCCCCTTTGGACATTTTTAATGGAAACCCTAAGTAAATATTTTATTACATATATTTACATAATGTGAACTTGGAGAACTCTTGAGGTAGTGGTGCTGTAGTTTTTAGTCTATGAAGGAGAAAATATAAATCCAAAAGGTTATATAATATATGCTGTCAAAACATTTAGGACAATTTTGATGTTTTAAAAAAATACCATCTTCCATATAAAAGTATTCTTTAAAAATGTCTTGCACTGAAACATTTTCATCTACTGGGGCTAAGGTGAGTCCTGTGAGTTTTGAAGAGCTGTGGAAGCAGAGGAAGGACGCGTCCCCAAGGCCAGCAATGCCTGCTTAACTCTGCGCTGGGCCCACAAACTTAAGTGAACACAAATGCTCCTTTGAATGACCTTGAGAGGACATCAGAACTGCTCCATCCAATTAAAACACGACTAGAACCTAAAGCGCCGGCTTAAGAACCATCTTCGAAGCCAAGCCTCCCAGCCAGTTCAGCCACTTCCCAACAGTGTCCCTGCCAGGTGGCCCCTGACATATCCTCAAGGGGGTGGAGCTCACAGTTTGAAGCCACTCGCTCTGCTTCTGAAGAGCTCTGGTCCTGAGAAAGTGCTTCCTTACACAGATCCATGATGCATAGAAATGGAGCCGCTCGTCTAGTCCAGCCCTCTGGTTAGGGAGCTCACAGTCTAACGGGCTTGGCAGTTGGCAGATATACCCGTGTGGCGACAATACGAAACCAGTGCCATGACAGAGGAAGGTCACAAAACCTCGCTGCACGGGGCCAAGTTGAGCTGAAATCTGTTTTTACTTCACCGAGAACATGTAAAGTTTTATAATTTATAACAACAACATGAATGCAATGTTGACAATGATCACAAAAATGGTAATAAGGACAGCGGCAGTGACCATTTGCTGTCCTTTGTGCCCAGGGCTCCACACACATCCATGCAGCTTTGACAGCGGCCATGTAAACTGTACTTCACAGATGAATCATCTGAGAGGCTCAGAGAGGTTCAGAGAGGTTCCAAGTCGCTTGCCAAGGTTACCTGGCTAGTAAGTAATAAACCCTGGCTTTAAAACCAGGTGGAATTCAGAGCTTTTGCTACTTTTATTACCACCCTCACACTTGCTACTGTCACTGTAACTCAAGGACATGACACAACCTGATCTTTCATCTCAGGGAACCACAGCTAGAAATCCCTCCCCGGCTCATATGGTTCCACACAAGCCACATTCTTGGCTCACGAGTCCTGTCGGGGACTTTTCCCAGCCTTGTTCACAGCCACCTCCCTGTCTGCAGGCTCTCTGGGTTCCCACTGCCAATCTCTGTGGCCACTTGTAACAGGGCCCGATTAGAGAGCAACCACCGAGCCATTGACTCTGGTTCTATTTAATTCTAAGTCCTCGAGATCCAACAATTCCTTTCTAAAGCTCTAGCTTACAGTCATCTGTAGCTGGGGGCAGAGTGGCCGTCCTAAGTACTTGGAAGGGTGCTGCCTATTACAGGTAGAGATGTGCCGGGCTTCCCCTGCCTTCTAGAACTGGGTCACTTGAGCTCACCTTTACCCACCGCTGAGACTGGACAGTGGTGACAGAGGCTCTTCTTGACCAAGCAGGACACCCCTTTTAATCCACAATGTAGGGGAACAATGCTGCTAAATGCACCTCACCAGCAAAGAAGAACTGCTTTTGTCCAGGTCACTAAGTGGCCTTTGTGTCACTAAATCCAGACCCTTTTCGGCCTGACGTGGCCTGGCCCCACAGGGCAGCTGAGGCCTGGGCTTCCTCCCTCCTTGAGACACTGCCTTCGGCTCCGGGCGCCACTCTGGGTGTCCGCGCCGCAGCTGCTCCTTGTCTGGCTCCTCTTCCTTTCCTTGTCCCTTACATGCTGGCCTGCCTCTGAGCTCTGCCCCGGGCTGCCTTCTCTTCCAACTCTGCTCTCTCTCCCCAGACTGTCTCAGATGCTCCCAGGAGTTCAGGCTCATCTCTGCTTCAGTGTCCTCATTCTGTGCCACCAGCACAGCGGTCTCGGGGCTCCAGACCGATATGCACAAGGGTCTAGTGGAAACTGCCACTCAGCTGTCCCACAGGCAGCTCACGCTCATATCTTCCGAAGGCTCCACCCCCAGCAAAACCGCTTCTCTTCCTGTGCCCTCCATCCTAAAAAGTAGGATCCCTCTCTCTAACCCAGAAGGGGCACCAACACTGCCTAAGCCTAAAAGAAACCTGGGCCTGCCTCAGTCTGCACAGGTCAAGCACTCTGGACTCTACCTCCCGACATCACTCGAGTCTGCCCACCCTGCCCATGGCCAGGGCCACCATGGTTTCTCTGAAGGAAGATCTAACCACCCCTTTGTTGCTCTCCCTGCCATTTCTCAAACCCATTTTCTACACTGAAGACAGTTATCACAGGGATCTTTCCAAAATACAAGTCTCCCTGGAGCCCTGCTATGTAAACCCTGCAGGGCCCCCCACTGCACTGAGCTGTGTGCCCAGGTTCCTGCCACTCCTCCAGTACCCTCGGCTCGTTTCTCCCACTCCTCCCTCTGCACGCTATGCTCCATCACTGCTTCACAAGGAGGCCGCATGCAAAATGCGCTGTCCTGTGGGTCTGCCTTGAGCATGGTCAATTCTCCTGGCCCTAACCCCTTAAGCCAGTCACTGCCACAGAACTTCTTAAGCTGCTGAAACCCATCAGGCTCCACACTGTTCTCCCCTGCAGGGTGTTCTTCCCCCATCTCTTTTCCCATATCTCCTACTGGGCCTGCAGACCACTGCGTGAACCCACTCCCTCTGGCCGGTGTCCGTGGTGCCCCAGACCAGGCTCACTACCCCTTCTGTGTCTTCCTATAGCATCTTACACCCTTCTGACCCCCAGCTCCGCATCATTTACTGCAAGTAGGTTGTGAGAGCTCTCCCTCACCCTCTGTCATCAGCACGAAGGGCAGAGAAAGGGCCACGCGAATAGCTGGTGTCTGACGTTTACTGAATAAGAAAATAAGAAGGTGTAGGGTAGATCTGTTGCCACTCTGGGTGGAAAGGGGCTGTGACACGGCCTAATCTAACTGTGCAGAGTCCTCCCACACCAGGTCTTCACAGAGAGCGTTCCACCTATGCGTGCACACCCCAGGTGACGCAGAAGTCACTGCTTCCCAGGGTAGTCCACTCCATCCTCAGAGGGCAATGACGATAAGACAGTTCCAGTTTAAAGCAGAAAGACACCTTCCTCAAGTTTCCACTTGTTGGTGCAGTTCTACCTCAGGGGGCTGCCCAGAGCAAGCTCGTCTCTTCAGAGGACTGCGATCTGCCTAAAAGACATGAGTGAAGTGGCAGAATTCTTCCAGCAGGGCTGGGCTCGGCTTTTGGAGACACTGGCTTTGAGTATTTAGACACTTAGCAAGTGGCCCCCTGGATCGTCTCTCCTTCAGGCTAAATACCAAACACGTTACTAATAACCTTCATTCACTCAATTAGCCCGTCAACAAATGCTTATTAAGCTCCTACTACGTGGCAGGTACTTTTCTAGGCACTTGGGGACATACAAGTCAACAAAATTGACACAGTTCCTTCTCTTCTGGAGCTTACATTCCAGTGAGGAGAGAAAGATAATATGCAAACAAATAAATGATAAGATTACTTAAGATAGTAAAAAGGACTCTGAAGAAAATAAAACATGGTGAGGTGACGAGAACGCCTGGGTCCACCTCAGGTTTTATTAGGAAAGATCTCTGAAGAAATACACTGAGGCGTATGTCTAAAAAGGACTCCATGATGGCATGAGGGGGGAACACTCCAGGCAGGAGAATAACCAGAGCAAAGGGCTGAAGGGGGAGCAAGCTGGATGCATCTAGAAGTAGGACGAAGACTGGAAAGAAGGGGAGCACTGGAAGCTGGGAGGCTAGTAAGGGAGATGGGCCCCAGTGAGAGACGCCCCGCTGGGGCAGGATGAAGCACTGATTTTATTTCAGGTGCAATGGGAAACCACCGGAGAGTGTGAAGCAGCGAAGAGACAGGAACTGAACATACCACATTCGCTTTCTCAGTTTGGCACCTCCTTCATTCTGCACACCACGGTGCTACTAATGCAGTCTAAGATCACAGTGAACTGAAAACCACGATCTCTTAGGAATGGCGCTCACAGGCAAACCAGTGCAATCAGTCCTCCAGTGAAGTTGTACATTTGGTAAACAAAGGTGGATGACGAAAAGATGCAAACCTAACAGACACACTGACGGATGCAACAGGAGCTGCGATGTCCCGCCCCGTGGGCTGGCTTCCATCCGGCCTACAGCACAGAAACACGACCTTCTTGCTTGGGCCACCCTCCTGACCCTCTGGCCAGTTTTCTCAACAACAGGAGCCTTAGAGAAACAGAAAACAGTGTTCTGGAAGCTCAGAAAGGGTCATCCAAAGGAGAGAGCTGAGAGAAGGGGCTTTCTGCTGTCCAGGCGTCCTCAGCAGCGAGGGCCTCCCTCGGGGCAGCACCTTCAGGCAGGACGTGGGCCTGGACTGCGTCTGGTCCCCCTGAAGTTTAGAGGCTGACTCCACAGCTGAGAAACAAGGGGGCTGGGATCTCTTGTGGCCACAGAACAAACTCCATCTTTTAGTTGGGGTAAGAAGTTCCTGATTTTGGTGGAAATGCTGATTGGGTTTCTAGGTAAGAGGGACAACTCAAACTCTGATGTCTTCCAATTCTGTGTGGTATCTGGTTACGTAAGAAAACACCAAAGTTGACCAGCGGTCCAGCAAGCCATGGCAGCGCTCCATGGCCATGACGTGCTGAGGGTCTGAGGACATTTTATAACCCTAAAAGGAGTCAAAGCAGAATATTTCTGCGACAAGTAAATCTGAAGGCAGCGCAAGGTGCCCGCGTCTGAGGAGGAGGCCGGTACAAGATGATCACCCAGGATTTAAAGTCTGTGGACTGTCTTGTCTAAAGTGTCTTTCTGCCACCATCCGACAAAGGGTTAATGAGGACCTTTAGCTACAAACTCCTTAGCTGGTGAGCTCACCTTCTGGGACAGGCAGCCTAGGGAACCTTTTCCCTTCATTAATACAAAGGGCTCTATCAATCTGCAAGTACTCAACGAAACTGCCCACACAGCAATTTTTGTCATGTTCAATCTAATTCTCAGGAATCTAAGTTTAAATTTATATGAACAGCATGGAAGAGGAACACCCAGGTAGCAAATTCCACTTTTCCCCTTCCAAATGATTTGAGCAATGGCCTCCTTCATTAACAGGAAAGAGAATGAGGAGCTGAACATGTGAAGCTGGCACACCCAACGTCTGGGAGTTTCCAGGCGTTTCAGGAGTGAGTGGGAAAAGCCCGGGTCAGCCGGTCAGGCCTGGGGCAGAGAGCTGAGCGCGGCTCCGAGCAGGAGGGCAGGCATTTGGCCCTTCCTCGGTGCCAAGGGACAGTGAGGTCCCAGGGGCCGGGAAGAACCTGTAAAGGTAGTCACAATGTTAGCAGATCCAGATAACAAGGGCTGGGAGAGGGGGTGAGGTGGATGGGGTGAGAACGGGACATGAATGGGGTGGACTGGCCATGGTTTCAGGGTTCCCAGGGCTGGATGATGTGAACAAGGAGTCTCATTATACGATTCTGTCTACTTTTGTTCATGTTCAACATTCTCTATCCAAAAATTAAAAATAAAAAGAGTTTGCAGAGGCTGAGGCCAAGGAAAGAAAAACGTTTAAAAAGGAAAAATCCCGTTAAGTATAACTAGCTACAAGTTTTAAAAGACAGACCAGCCAGCTGAGGCAGGAGAGGGTTACCGCTTAAGAAGAGCAGAATTAAAATGTCCCCAGTGATGATCTCTGGAAGCTGAGGATAACGGGGACTATTCCTTTCTCCATTATACACGTTTGTAATGTTTCCAGCTTTCAAAGGCTGGAAAAGCAATAATGATAAAAAGCATAAAATAAAAAATGCAAGCCTGGCTTGAAAATGTCTGGAAAGAAATATGTCGAGATGGTAACAATGGTTTTCTGAGTGGGAGGATTATGAAATTTTTCTTTCTTCTTATATGTAGATTCTAATTTTTCTATCAGAAATGGGTTATTTGTTTTACAGTTTTGGTTTTTTAAATGAAAGACACACCAACAAATGCTGTGTCCCCCCTCAGCCAGCCCGTACCAGATTCCCCACCACACGGCAGGAGGAAGGACGCCTGGCCAGCCTGGGCAGGGGGCGGCGAGAGGGGGTGGCAGCTCACCTGACAGCTCTCCTGGTGGACAGTGGCCTCCAAAGCCCTTTGAGGGCAAGTTCTGCTTGGCTGAGCTCAGTAAATGAAGTAGCAGGAATCGGGCATACATACCCCTTTGGAATAGGAAACAACTACTTTCATGCTAGAAATGTGACTCCAGTATGTGGCAGCCTGTGGCTTTTGTCATCACTTTATAGGTTCAGTGTCCATGGCTAGCAAGAGGAACCTGTTCTTCCTCACGCCTGGGGGTGGGGGTGGGGGTGGGGGGTGCTGCATGATCCCAGCAGGTGGGTCTCCCAAAGACCCAGGCTTGAAAACTAGATTTCAGCAAATCTTTACACTCATTTGTAGATTTTTCTATTTTGAAAAAGCTTCTCTATTAACAAAACATAATTGCTAGTTTATAATAGCCAAAATGAAAAGATTTACAATTTTCAACAAGTTTTGAGGAAATATAAACATCTATGTGTATTTAAATGCCTAGTCACTAAATGTTAACTGTAACCAAAAACTGCTTAGTCCAATCCCAGCCTTCCTTTCAGCTGAAATTAAAGCAATTTTCATATTCACCTTGAATTCTGAGAGGCAAAAGCTTTTAAAATCTTTATATCCTGGAGACAAAACCCCTTAGTAGCTTTTCTCTCATTCTGGAAAAGCCTTTTTGGGTTCCTAATATTTTTTTCACCATACCAAATTCGCTCTTTTAGGATCTAATTACTCAGTTTTGTTAATTCACCTCTTTGCATGAAGAAACTGCTTTTTTATTCCCCAGGGCATCCCAAAGTTAGCAGAAAATGCTATCCATAACTCATGCACACTTACGATATGAGTCCACCGCACTGGCTGTCCCGGAACAATAGCATATTGACTGCTTGCTTTCTAGAGCACTCGGTTTGTATGAATTCATTTAACCCTCCCAATGCTATGAGACAGATCTCTTTCTACAGATGAGGAAACTGAGGCTCAGGGAGGTCAGATATTTTTGCATCTTAACCCTCACTTTATGGGATTTGCCCCTTAGTATCAGGTACTTGACTAACATAATTGCTTCTTTCTCAACTCCTATAAGCTATAAGTGCTGTCAATGTAACTTTTTAAAAGGGTTATACATTTACTTTGCAGAACACATTTTAAGACAACTAAGTAGAATACATCATGATTTTCAACATGAACAAAAGTGACTGCTTTATGAGGACAATAAATATTCATTGAAATAAAAACCTTGTCACACACTCCTGTAACCAATGGTCACTTTCTATTTTTGAACTACCCATATTTCAATTAGTTATAACTCAGTTTTCCAGTTTTTTTATAAACTTGGTTTTCGTATGAAGTATTCTGAATTGCCAAATTTTTTAGGTAACTGAATGCCAACCCTTTAATCATCACTCGTTTCTGGTTTTAATACTTCCGGATGAAAATCCTCTATAAATGTATTACACACTTCCTTTTCTTAATAGCAGAGTATAATTCAGTGTTAATAACTCAGGGTCATGAATATGAACATTTATTTTGTGCTTCGCAAAAGATGCTGATGCAGTGCAGTAGGGCAAAGTTACCCCGTCCTCAGGACACACGCTCAAGTTTACACGTCGCCTCTGCCACTAAAATGCAGTCAAGACCCTCAGATGCAAAACCTCCCGGCTATTTATAACAACAGTTATCATTGATTGGACGAGGCACATAAAAGACACTCCAGTATTTCTTGATTAAAGGAGTCACACCACAAAAGCTCTATGGGGCAGATACGACTACTATTTGTATTTTGCAG
>NW_017731367.1:1390075-1428611 GCF_001890085.2 Hipposideros armiger | reverse complement strand
AGAGTTGTGCGACCAGCACCACAATCAATTTTAGGACATTTCAAGACCCCCCCAATGAAGCTCCGTATCTGTTTTCAGTCACTCCCTATTTTTCCCCAGCCTTCCCAGCCCTTGGCAACCACTAATCCACTTTCTGTCTCTGTAGATGTGCCTTTTCTGGACATTTCATATAAGTGGAATCATACAATATGTGTCTTCTTTCACCTACCATAATGTTTTCCAGGTTCATTCATGTTGCAGCACACATTATTTCTTTAATGGTGGAATTATATTCCATTGTGTGGATATATATTTATTTAACTATCCATCAGCTGATAGACATTTGGTTTGTTTCTACTTTTTGTGTGCTCCTTGACTTTCTAAAATAAACTTTTTATTGAGGCATAAAAAATGTGTAGGGGCTGTCCGAGTGGCTCAGTTGGTTAAGAGCCTGCTCAAGAGTGTGAGTTCTGAGCAACAGGGTCGCGGTTGGATTCCCCACCCGAGCTGAGCTGCTGCTGAGCTGCCAACAGGTGACAGGATGGCTCAGCTAAAAAAAACAACAAAAAAAAGAAAAGAACTGATAAAATGTGTATACATAAGGTATACAAAAGCTAAGCATTATAGCTCAGGGAACTTTTACAAAGTAAAGACACTTAGGTCATCATCCCCCAGTTCAAGAACTAGAACATAACCAGCATTCCGGAAGCTTCTCGTGTCTTCCTCTCAAGTCTTTATACCAAATATAACCACTTTCCTGACCTCTGCAATCTGTAATCATAGATCAGCGCTGTCTGCCTTTGTACTTTACAAAATGGATTCATACAGTATGTAGTGTGTGCGTGTGTGTCTGCCTTCTTTTGCTCAACATATTTTTGAGACCCATCCACGCTGTTTTGAATTTGCTCTGCACCACTGCTGTACAGTGCTCCATTATAAGAATATCGACAATGTATCCATTTTATTGTTGGTAAATACTTTGTTTTTAGTTCTTTGCTATGACGAATAACACTGCTATGAGTATTCTTGTACATATGTACTCATTTCTGTTGGGTATACACCTGAGAAGGAAACTGCTGGCTCGTGGGAGTCTGAATCTATTCAGCTCCATTTTGTACCATACGATGGTTTCCCAAAGTGGTTGCACCAACTTAAAAAAAAAAAAAAAGCGCTATTTTGGTAGAAACATAGTATCTCACTGTGGTTTTAACTCCTATTTGCCCTGTGGACTAATGATATTAAGCACTTTTCCTATGTTTTTAAAGGCCATTGGCTGCCTTCTTCTAGGAAGTGCCTGTTCAACTATTTACATATTCTTAATAGGAGTCCTTTGCTGGATATACCTAATGTAAATATCTTCTGCTACTCTGTGACTTGCCTTTTCCTTCTAATTTATCACTCTTCTCCTTTAAGGCTAGTGCATTTCGTGTCCCATTTAAGAAATCTTTGCCTATCCCAAGGTCATGAGGTTATTCTTCTATGCTAGCTTCTGAAAGTATTAACACTTCAAGAAGCGCTAATGCTTTTACCTTTTTACACTTAGATCTGTGAGCCATGTGGAACTGATTTTCATGTATGGTGTAGACTAGGAGTCAAAGTTCATTTTTTTCCCCATAGCCAAATGATCCGGCACCATGTACTGACAAAACCATCCTTCCCTTGCTACAATGCAGTGACACCTTTGTTGAAAGCCAGGTGATCATGTATGTGTGAGTCTGTTTCAGGATTCTCTATTCTGTTCCCACCTTGCCTTCTGAACAGCAACTGAATACTTACTATTTCAGCCTAACTTTACTAAAATTTTATGTAAATTTTAATCTTTCCGTTTTTACATTAATAATAGTTTTCACTGAGCACTTACTTTTTATCTGGCACAGTTCTAAATGCCAGGGATTATCTCACTTAAGTCTTCCCAGCAGTTGGTTTTTTTCTGAAGATTTTATTGGGGAACTGGGGGAGGGGGACAGCGTTGGGGAATCAGAAAAGGGGAACAGACAAGTTGCTGTCCTTTTGTTCTTCAGTCTAGTTGTGGAGGACATCGCGTCACAGGCCCATGTCTTCCCAGCAGTTTTAAATTAGGTATTATTACCCCCATTTTATAGGTTGGGAAACGTGAGGCATGGAGAGGTTAATTTTTTTCTCTGAAATACGGACTGTGCCACTTTTCCACTTTTCATTTTGTTGTCATACTATCTCCTTTTATGGAAAAGCATCAGTAGCATATGCAACTTTAGGCAGCCACTGCTAATATCTGGAAAGCTAGGTTGTATTTTTGCAACAGCAGGCATAAACAGAGCTTTGTTTCTTTAGCTTTTCATATACTCAGTATTTTGGAACTGGAAGATACTTAAGAAACTCTAGTCCAAACACCCGTATAGCTGAGGAAAGAGAATTTCCGAGAAACCACAGACATGCCCCAACTTACATGATGCAGTAGAGGCAAAGATGAGACAAGGACCCAGCTCTCCTGCTCTTATTCCAGTGCTCTTTCTGGTACACCACAACTGCCTCTCATCATGCAATGAGTGTGTTGGATCACTGAGGCCTCTTAACTGGCTTCCAGGTTGACCTTGGTGCCAGATACTTGAGGATGCCTGACTGGTGGGTGCCAGATGATCTTGGCTTTAATGAGCAAGGAAACTGGAACCAATCAGCAGAGCTGGAAGCAGATGAACAGGCCACAGTCCAAATTTGGTTTAACAAGGTGCACTGAGACATCCATGAAAAAAGAGAATTTCCGAAGCCCAGACCCCACAGAAATCAGGCTAGCGAGATTCGAATGGAACATAGGAATAAGACACTTAGAGGGGTGGAGCTGTCTCTCCACTTAATCTTTCCACTTAGATTCTGTGTCCTCAAAACAGGAACTCATTGGCAAGCATCCCAGAAACCCACTTCCATGCCAGAGTACTCGCATGACTATTCAGTTACTTGGATTTTTCGAGTCAAGGTACGATTCAGTAAAAAATGATCACACTACAAGGACAGTTAAAATTGTTCACCCACCAATGCCCTAGATGAATGGAGAAGACAAGCGCTTCCTTATGAGCTGACAGCTCTACAGAATTTTCCATTTCGCTTTCCAGGTTCATTATCAAGGGCCATACGATGAAAATCAGGTTTGTCTGAGATCTAGTACTTGGGTTGCCTGCCATTTGCCTGAGGTCAGAATGCCCTCTGACATAAGAGACTGCACAGGGGAAAATCAGTGTTTCAAAACTGGGATTACAATGGACTCCACACAGAAGAGGAGGGTGGGAAGAACAGCACTCGAAGCGCTGGGCACCATGAAGATGTCAGACACAAAACCCAGAAGTGGATCCAAGTAGAAAACTGCCCCTCAGTGGAATTTTTCTTTTCCAAAAATCAAAGGAAGAATTATCAGGGGTTCTCATCTACAACAGATTTTAAACATAGTTTCTCTACTTAAATTAAACATTGCACACAGATCTTCTTTTTAAGCTACACATGGTAACGTTTCTGACATCTAATAGATTACACTTTCCAAATTAAGTCTGAGTTGCATCTTACAGTTTAGTGTTCAATATTCAGGAGGGGAGTCCCTTTGACACACGGCACTTCAGGGTCCAGCTGGCGGGTGGGTGAACCAGGGAGAAGCTCTCTCGGCAGGGCTGGAATAAGACTGACTGGAGGCCCTATTTCACGCCTGATGACCTCAGTGACAAGAGCTTAGGATTCGGATTGTCTTTCTATTCCTTGTCAACAGGGGGTTTCTGGGGCACGGGGTGTAAGGTGAGGTCCAGCCAGCGCTAAGGACCACAAGGCGTGGTAAAATAGGAGCGGGGCCGAGTACAAGGTAATGTAATGCTTTCTTTAGGTCACCTCAGGGTTGATGCTGCATGTGCAGCAGGAGAAGCAGCAGGCCTGGTCTCCAACTAGATGTGTAACCAAATGACCTTGACCTTCAGCTTCTTTAAGTACGCAGCAATTATACTGCCACTGGGAGCACAGACAAGAGTTGTAGGGGTTTACAGAGCAAGGCATGGGTATCTTCTTTCGTAAAGGGAATGAACCTCCCTGATGTTGTTCTTCCTAGGAAGGGGCACGTCCTCTGATAGGAAATGCAAGGAGTAGGCCCAAGGCCTCTTTCTAGAACCTCTTAGGCCTAGGCTTTAAAGGGAAGATGTTGAGATGTGGTGCCTGGCCAGTGTGGGAACAGGACCAAACCTAGGTGGGCCTGGTTCACATTTTAATCTTTGTGTCTTCATCCTTTAAATGTGTCTGTTAAAAAAGGCCTACATAGCTACATGTAGCCAGTCTAACAGTCTTTACTTTTTAATACAGAGTTAAATTTAATGTGCTTATTAATTTTTTTTGGCAACTTATATGTGCTTTTTATTTGTCCTGCTTCTTTCTCTATATATTTTTTTCTCTTGCCATGCCTTCTTTTACATTGAGGTGTTTTTGTGTGTTTTTCTCATTTTATTTGCCTCTCCTACAAGTTTGGAGGATATTTACATTTCTTATTTAAAAGATATTTGAAATGTTTATGGAACATGAACACTATAAATACAATATGAATGATATAAAACATAAAAATAATGCAGAAACTGAACATTAAAAAGCATACGTACATGTTTATATATTTCAGATTCTGTTCCAAAGTAAAATACTAACATGCCAATTTTTCCCCCAACATTAATGGCTTTTGGAAAAAGACGCTTAGTTTGACAATATTAGAAAAACAAAAATGAGATCTAATAGCTATGTTTGATATTTTGTGTCTACTTTTTAAGATTTCCATTTTGGCAGGGCCAAAAGTGGAAACAGGAATTTTTGTCATTCAAGTAAATGAATTCTGTTTTTTGCTATGATATGCATGAAAAGCACAGCAGGTTTGGTTTTGTCTTGTTCATTTCTTTGGGCAGTAGAGGGGGCTTCTATTGTTACAGTTATGATAGATAATTTCCATTTTTTGATTCAGTACTTGTACCCACAGTATATGTTCACATAGTAAGTCAATTTCTACCTTACTCTTATCTTTAAACATTTGTGAAGCTAATCTTTATAGGCTCAATTTTCAAAACTTTCTCCTTTTCTAATATAAGCACTTAAAGCTATAAAATTTCCTCCAAGTATTGCTTTAGCTGCATCCTTGCATGTTTTATGACTTATGTGCGCTTGACATTTATTAGAACTTTATCTTTGGTAAATCTTTAAGGCTTCCATTGAGTGTTAATTCCTCCAGAAAGGGTATGTTTATGATTCTGAATGCCTTCAGGAAACATTGTCCGCCTAGTGCCACTTTAAACTAAATACTTGGCTTAGAATTTTATGGACCATGCAGGAATTGTTAATTCAGATCCCAAGTAAGCTGTCTGGGTCACTAGGCTTCAGAAGATGCCATCAGGTTAGTTGCTTTAGCACATATATCCTTTTTTGGTTATCTACTCTTGTTTTACTCCTGGCTTCTAAGGACTTGCCATACTTTTTTGGCCAACTTAGCCATGCATTTTCAAAAATAAGTATCATTTTCAAGAGTTTTATTGAAGAAGGGTTTTTCAGGCTACCCATTCTATGATTATTACTGGAAATGTAAGTCAAATGCAAAATGTTGTGCATACATACACATTTGTGCACTTTTCTAAGGAGAAAATCCATAGTTATCATGAGACGCTTAAAGGAAATCTATGACCCTCCGTTTTAGCCTTATGCAAACTAAAACAGATTTTACCTCATGTTTCACAGATCTCTAGGCAAGAGGAAATTCTGCAGATAACTACTGAGAGTTGATTTTCATTCTCAAAATGTCACCTGATTTTTATGTTCTAGTATTACCTTGATATCATCCCCATATGCCAACCAAACCTCAAAATATCCCCAACAGAGGAAAATAAAAAACGAACCTTTTTTCAATTTCCAATGTCTCAACATACTATTAATTAAGACCTATCTGCTACCAAAGGAATACTTGGATTTTTGTGATACTGATTTTCTATTTCTCTACACTGATGGAGCATTTTGACAGCAGATGTGCTTGGTTGTTAAAAAGCCTTTTCCTAACTAGTAAGCCTTTTTGCCAATATAATTAAAGGGAGGGACAAAACCTGGTTTTTGTATCACAAACTGCTTTTTGTTTTCTATCATGTTAAGATTTATTCAGGAAATTAATTTTATCAGAAAATTAGTACCCATCGAATTTGGAAATGGCAAGGATACAGACAGGCAGGAGATGGAGAAAAACGACAAAATAAAACCAGGAAACAGTTGCTGTGGAAGCCTGGAGGTATGAAAAGCGAAGAAGAGCGCAGGCCAGGCAAGAGACTCATGCAAGAAAATAATGGGGAAGGACTGAGGCTAAGAGATGCCAATTCACAGAGCTGGATGAACATGATATAATTCAGTGCTCTCATGGTATTGCTGAGACAGGATAAGATGGGCTGAAAGACTTGATTTTGATGGCAGAAAGGCACACCATTCCAAAGACACAGACTTGTTTTAGGCAAGTAGGTGGAGTAGGCTTCAATGTCAGCATATCAGCCCAAAAGCAACCCACAAACTTAAGGCTATTAGCACAGTAGAAATGAAAAGGGCAAGGCAAGAAACAGAAAAAGGAGGGAAACACTGAAAGCATACACCAGGTTGCTCAGTTAGATTGACTAGACCATTAAACACAGGGTACCATGCATGGTACTCAGGACAGAGATGTCCAAGAAACACCCCGCCCTTAGGAAATAAGCAAAAAAGGGGAATTAAATCCAGAAGCAATGATGTTTACTGCTGCATTAGAGACATGAAGACAATGTGCTGCGAGGAGAGGCATAATTCCGTCTACAGAAGGAAGAAAGGTCTGCCCAGGTTTCACCTGCTCTGAAATAGGAGGTCAGCCAACACAGAAGTAGGCAGGGAGGCCAGATTCCCAGCAGAGAGCAAAGGGCAGGCAGAGGCTGTGTGTGTGTGTGTGTGTGTGTGTGTGTGTGTGTGTGTGTGTGTGTGTGTGTGTGTGTGTGTGTTGGGGGAAGTGGCACTGGGAGGTACAGAAGGTGGGAGAGAAGGCTGTGGACTAATCTTAAAAAGCTTTGATAATAAAGCTCTGCTAAAAAATGTGGACCATACCCATGGGCACAAGAAAACTTCCAAGCAGAAAAGCAACACGATCTGATCCTTGTGGGTACAGAGTAGAAAAGATAAGGTAGCAAGGTGGAGGGTGGGCAGGAGGAGGGAGGGAAATTACTGAAAAGGCGATGAAAACAGTGCTCAGAGGAAGAGGAATCAAACGTGACTCCAGGAATCCTTTTCTAGAAAAACTTCGGTTGACCAGGTGGCAGGTGATGCCTTTACAAAAGCAGGGGATGGAGAAGAAATAGGTTCCGAGGCAAAGCAAGGTTCCCAACACCTTTGTTCTGGTGCGGGCCACGCTCCTTCCCAGCAAAACCCCAAATTTGGATCATCGCAACTTCTGCCTTCACACCTAGGAGGCTGAAGCAAACCCCCAACTTGCTAGTAGCCCAGCTCAGCACACCCAAACAGCGTATTTGGTAAAGCTCTAGATGATGGGGTTCTGGTCAGCTCCCTACAGTAGCCCTTTCACTATTACCCCTCTCTACCCCACCTTCCGCCCTCAGCAGGTGGTTCCAAGCATATTATCAGGTGTGAAGACCCAGCGACTGGCCCCTTCCCTATCTATGACTTGTCCCTCATTCTCAAAGGAGTGGTGTTCACCCTCCATGTCTTGGCCTCACTGTCCACTTACACTCTGAATTCACTCCTTCTTCAAGACCTTGCGAAATAATCAACTCCTCTCATTCCTGTATTTTCAACTTCTCTTTTCCATCATCTCTTATCTCTCAATATAGAAACATGTTGAAAATCATTTCCATCTTAAAACAAAGAACAAGCCTCCTCTCAACTTGCCCTCCCCGCCTCTCTGACCTTCCCCAGCCAAGCTTCTCACAAGGAGCAATCTCCATTCCTGTTTCCCATTGCTTCCTCCAGCCCCTGGAGTCTGGCTTCCCCCCGTCAAAGCCACTGACACCAGTACCACGGTCATCCATGATATCCTGGTCGCCAAACCCAAAGGCTTACAGTCTCCTCTGCCTGACTTTGACAGCCTTTGCGACTTCACCATTCAGCCTGCTCTGCCCGTCTCCTCTCCCTTCTCCTCTGCTTGGCCTCCCAGCATCCTCTTGGTTATTCTGCTGGGCATGTCTCCCAGGGGCCCACCCTGGGTCTTCCTCTCAGTCTGGGACTCCTCCTGGGCCATCGCTCCCAGGGGAGATGCACTAAGGACTCCCAAATCTCCACTCCAGACCCAGCTCCTCTGACTTGTGCCCTTGGTATTTCTACCTGGGTGCCTCTCAGGGACGGCAAACTCAATGTGCATTTATCTAAACTCACCGTCGTTCTGCCCCAAACCAGCTCCCCTCAATATTTCCTATTAAATGGCATTAAGTGCCACCCAGCGCTCAAGTCAGAAACTTAGGTGACATTTTAGGTTCTCCTCTTCCACTCAATATCAAAAGTTTATTGACTTATTCATTCATTCATTCATTCATTCATTCATTCATTCAACAAACATTTCCATGTGTGCCTACTACGTAACACACAGTGTCCTGGGCACTGAGGGTTCAAGAGTGTACAAAATGACATCCCTGCTCTCATAAAGCTCACCATGGCGGGGGGGGGGGGGGGGCGGGGAGGCAGACCCACACAAGCACCTTACATAAAATCAAGGAGGAAGTGACGATGGTGCCAGGAAGGGCCTCCTTGAGATGACATTTGCACAGAACGTAAGAGCAGTGAGGGATCTGGGAGAAGGCAGATCCAGATGGAGGGAACAGCAAGTGCAAAAGTGCCAAGGCAGCAGCGGCTGAGGCACGTCTGAGGGCCAGCCCGAGGCTGTGCGGCTGGAGGACGGCACACGAGAGCGGAACACTGGTGGACCAGGTTGGGAGGGAGGAAGATAACGGTTAGGTCACAGTAAGGATCTGGACGGGAGATCTTTAGGTGGGGGTGGGAGGGTGGGGCAGGGCAATGACCCGGTCAGGCCCGCCTCTATAAAGACACCTTGGCTTCCACGTGTGGGGAGGAGAGGGCAGACACAGGAGCAGTTAAGCGGCTCCTGCAGCTGCCCAGACACCGAGTCCTGCCCTGAGTTCCTCTCCTGGCTGGGGCCTCTCTCTCGGCTGGCTCCACAGCTGCTGCCTTGGTTGGGGCACTTGCCACCTCTTACCTAGACCATTTTAACAGCACCGCTCTAATCCAGCCTCCTGTCTGCTGCCAGGGTGATCTCTCCAACCTCCAAGTTGGATCCTGACTCTCTGCTTAAAACTCTTTGCTTACCATTAGGATAAAACTCCAGCTCCAAAACAGAGCCCGGAGTCCCTTTCCTGACTTACCTCCCAGGCTCCACCCACCTCACCATGTTTCAGCCACGTGGACCTTTCGGTTCTTTTCGGTGCCAATGGCTTTGAACCTCAGAGCCTCCACACACTCTATTCCCTCAGCCTGAAATGTTCCTTCTCCCATCTCTTTGTCTGGCTCACCCCTGTTGATTCTTCAAGTCTAGGTTAAACTGTTACTGTCTGTTCCCTCCCGACTCCCACATCTAAACTATGGGTCATTCCCACACTTCTTTGTTTAATGCTGCTTGACGTTAAACTGGGGAGGACAGGAAGCTTCTCTGAGTGTTTTCCTCTATTACACATGCAGCACGAAG
The DNA here is from genome assembly GCF_001890085.2 of Hipposideros armiger. Classification (NCBI taxonomy): domain Eukaryota; kingdom Metazoa; phylum Chordata; class Mammalia; order Chiroptera; family Hipposideridae; genus Hipposideros; species Hipposideros armiger. The sequence continues at coordinate 1,418,953 of NW_017731367.1, read as the reverse complement.
CACAGAGCTTGGTCCTCAAGGCACATTTCCTGAATGACTGGGTGATGCTGCTCTCCAACCTGAATGCTGCCTTCTCCTCAATCTTCCAGCAGGCCCTGCAAAGAAATTCACGATCTCCTCCCTGCTTTGTCTACAAGTACTGTCCCACTTATCCTCACATCCCAGATATTCCAAGTTCAGTGTCGTTCCTTCCAAAATAGCACGTTTCCGTCTTCCTGGGACTTTGTGCACACCCCTCCCTCGCCTCCTCTGAGCCCTGCCCGGCGAGGCAGCGAATGGTGGGAAGACAGCTCAGAAAGAAGATTAGTAAGTGAACAGTATGCTAGTGGGTGATGAGTGTGGGGAACGGTAAGGCAGGGAAGGTGGAGAGGAGGTGGGAGGGTGACACTGGAGGCAGAATGGCTAGGGAGGGCCTTGCTGAGAAAGGGACCTGTCAGATCTTGAGTCATGTGGCTCTCCAGGGAAAGTACTGCAGGCAAAGCGAATACAAGCGCAAGGCTGGGGCGCACGGCCGATGGGGACTAGAATGGAAACCCTGCAGTGCAGACTCCCACGAAGAGCTGGGCAGGGAAAGGAGAGCTAAAGAAGGCAACTGGAAAAAAGTAGTCCAAAAATTACAACCAAGAGCAAGCAGGACCCTCTGAGTCCAAGGGAGTGCGTTTCAAGGAGGACAGAAAGCCAAACGCTGCAGAGATGTTTGGGGTACTGAGGTCAGGGACTGCCTGTGGCATCGAACTTTCTGAAGCTGTGTGGCAAAGGGAATACGGAATAAATGGGAAGCAAGAAAATGGCAGCAGCCGAAAAGAGCCAACTTTTCGAGGTGTCTTGATGGACAAGGGCAGGTGAGGCTGTAGCTGGGTTGAGGGAGGTTTATAAGATAGAGACTTAAGTGGGAGGAGGAAGCGGGAAGAAGGGGAACCAGAGGTGAGAACAGAGCCCAGCGGGAGGGTGTGGCCTGGGCGCTGGGTCTTCCCGGACCTTCGCTCAGGACGCCTGTGCTCTCTTTGCCTTCCCAGCGGCAGCTCCAGAGGCTTCATCTCAGCTCTTTGCCCTTTGAAACGGCCACCACGCAGTCTATCCCTCAGGTTCTCTGGTCTAAGCTGGCTCCTACTAGCCACTGCCTCCAAAGGGCATCAGTCATGACAAGAAACTCTCAGCAGGTGGCAAATATAAGCACATGGGGAAGTTCGAGAGTTTAGGAATTCTATGAAATCCTTACAGGCTCTGCTCCCGGTCTCTCATTCCCACTCCATTTCTGAGAGGGGCTCCCTGGGCCAGAGCCCCCTAGCCCATCCCCTTTAGGGAAGGGAAAGCCGTGCCCCCAGGGAGGCAGCAGAGGCAAAACACGCAGGAGGACTGGTGAGCCCTGGAGCAGTGCAGGTCATGTGCCTTCCTGCGGTCTCTCGGGCTGGGTGATGTTGTTTATCCGAGCATTTTCTTACACCTGGGCCACAGGACACATCCTTCTTTCTGTGAGTCAGATGGCCGCGCTCTCTGGGGGTGGTCCATACAAGCAGGAGGCTGGACAAGGGGTGTGCTCCTTGGGTGGGAATTTCATGGTTCGGAGGTAACAGCAGCAAGAGGGATGTGACTAGGGGTATCTAGCCCAGCCAGTCCATCAGGACTTCTGCTAACTTGTGGTGAAGGTGCAAAGTCCAATTCCAGAAAGCCTCAAGGATGAGTGGATTTGTTTGTTTATTTATCCTTTTTCATTCACTCATTTTCCCCCAGTGGGTTTTAGTATAATCACAAAGTTGTGCAACTATCAACACTCGGATTCCAGAACATTTTCATCACCCCAGAAAGAAACCCCAGACCCATTAGCTGTCATTCTCCATTCCCCCCTCTCCCTAGACCCAATCCTTCCTCTAAGGCCAGGCTAGGACAAGCCTGCCATGGTCAGCGGCAGAGCACTCATTAAAGAAGAAAATAGTAGAGAAACAAGACGCTAGAGAAGCGGTGAACCTCGGTTTCCTGTAGAATCCGTTGGAAGCCTGACCAGCTAAAAGCTGAATAAAGTTTCTCACTTATCTGGCTCACAATTTCTTAACTCAGAGACTAGAACAAAACAATAATGCTTGTTTAACTGATCAGAATGGGTGGCTAGTACTCTGGACTCAGTTCTGTCCAGTAAGGAAGGACTAGCTGGGAGGAACCATGCCCTGATGCTAGGGAAGAGAAGTCTGGATACAGGCAGCCATGTACCTCGGACCCCAGCCGAAAGGCAGAAGTGACGCCATGACATGGGAAATGGGCCCAGAGGTCAAAAGCTACAGGCCATCAAAGACTATATAGGATGCTTAGCTGAGAAGTGCTGACTTGGAGATACATGATACCTGTTACCTAGTATCTGAGGGGTCATCCCATCAGAGACAAGATTTATGCAGGGCCCCAAGTGGCATAAATACGACCAATGGGTGGCAAATTACAGGAAGGGAAGGATTTCCTGATAGTCATGCCATCTTCAGGCCAAATGGGCTGCCTGTAAGGTAGAGAGTTAAAATGCAATCTGGATATTCAATAAGTGGATGCTGTAGAGGTAATTTGAAAAACAGAAGGTGATGTGACAACTGTGGCATTCCCACACTTGAGTGGTGAGGTCAGCTGTGAGGTGTGTTACAAGTGATCTGTTACAGCAATAAAACGCTGAAGTATGTGATTTACTGTCTTCTGATTCTGGGTTATAATTATAACACCACTCTTATTTGCTTGCATTAGTAGGTATTTTCTTGAGCAGAAGTGAAAGCCTCCATGTTCAAGACGGTGGGCTCGCTCATGCTCAAGTGTGTGTACAGGCAACAAGGGGTGGCGTATGATCGGGATAGAAGACTGGTGGGATGCCTTCCAAAGCTGAGACTCCTCAAGGGTAGGGGGCACCCCCCTCAGCCTTCCACCCTAATCGAGACCTACTAGAGAAGAGGTGCCACTGCATTCCTGCAGCATTTATCTGCAGGCTGTAATGTCTCAGTCTCGTCCCGAGGAGACACTGGTAACAAGTCTCAGAGTCACGTCTGAATGCTATAGAAAGGGAGAGTGGGGACTAAATAAGTTACATCTGCCTGTGTGTTTCATTTTCACAGAACAGTCATTCAGATGATTTCAATGGGACCAAAGAAAAGTTGGCCTTTCTATTTTGTTTAAATAAAAATAGTTATAGATGATGTAAATATGGCCAGGGAACATTATTTGCTCTTTGAAACATTAAACATTTTTCCTCTAAGCAAAAAAATGACATGAACTAGTAACTAACGGAACCTGAACTTAGCCAACCTCAGCCCCATCCAAACTGGAACTGACTTTCACTTTTCATCTCCCTGGATAAATGGCCTTGGCAGAAACTGCTGTCACAAAGGCCAACTGTAGAAGTGCCACCATAAAAATGCTTGACTGACCAACGCAGGCCCTTTCGGATTCTTCTCTGACTTCTTTTCCATGTCCTTTGTCCGCTGCTCTGCCAAATGACCAGATGTTAATTACTCCTCTGGAATGCAAGAATCGCCGAGCTGATGGAAGGTATCTGATCACCTGGTGCAGTGCGCTACTCGGCAGCCCTGTGATTTCTGGCACCTCATAATATTTTTTTATTACAGAATTTTTTTCATTATAAAACTATTATTACCACATTATAAAAATGTGGAAAGTAGAGAAAAGAGAAAAATCACTTATGATCCCATCATCCCAATAAAATCACTGCTTGCATTTGGGTGCATTGCCTGCTTTTCTTTAGGGCTCTGTGTGTTGTTACGTGGACCACATGTGTGTAGCTCATTGGTACCCCACCTCCTCTGAAAAGGATTTGCAGCAGCTTATCTAAACACGTGTCACCACACAGACCACTCCAAAGCCAGCCTGTCCTCCTGTCTTCCGGTTTCCAGCCTGTGGACTCCATTTGCCCTTCGTCCAGGTTGAAACTTTTGCCCCATTTGGACTCCTCTCCCTCAACTCCAACATCCACTTCCACTGATCCTTCCGTCACTACCCCTCCCTCACATCTGCCCTGCCCACCCCATCCAGCTGCCACCACCTCCAGTCCTGTTCCTTGCTACCTATATCGCTAAACGATGACCACGTTTCTGACTCGCTTCTCTGCCTCTACTTCCTCTCCTTTTCCTTCACTTTGAACTGCGAATTTTCTCTCCTCATTTTCATTGCTCTCCCTGAACAAGATAAAAAAAAAAAAAACTGGCTTTCAGCTCTTTGACAAAGCACCCTCTTTGGCTGGACATTTACCCACATGTACAATTTGTCCCCCGTCTGCCTTTCTTGCCCTGCTACCACTGCCCGACACTAAGCATCTGCTGATGATCTGTACACACGAACTAGTGTAGAGTGAGTGAGGCAGGCCAGGTGCCTGCTCCCTGGGGTTCCTGAAGGGCGACTGTCACCCTTGCCAGTCGAGGGGGGGTAACAGGTATTAGAGCTATCCTTCTGCCCCTAACAGCTATAAAAGTGGACAGAAGAAACGAAGCAGCTGTTTCCAAGCACTGGACTACAAACAGAGCGGGGCTGTGAGACGGGAGACAAGGGCAGCACAGGAAGTGCAGTCCCGGCACCTGGCTTTCCGCCCGGGGGCACTTTTTACGCTGCGGCTCAGGGGAGTGGAGCTCACACAGAGTGATACAGGCCCCAGCATCTGCACGTGGCAGGCAGCTCCGGACCGAAGAAAACAACCTAGTATTTGCTTTTCTATGTAGGCTGCTCAAATTTGGGATTTTCAAAATATATAATTCCTCTAAAATTTCCATGGGAACTTTTCTCTCTTTATGCTTTATCTTCCTTTCATTTTTTTTTTTTTAAAGATTTTACTGGGGAATTGTGGAACGAGAACAGATAAGTTGCTCCTTTTGATCTTCAGTCTAGTTGTGGCTTCACTGGCCCATGTTGGTATTGTGATCATTGCACTCTTCCTGGGTGAGGCAGTCACTCGCCGGCCATTGGACAGCCGCTCATGGTAGCTCACAAGCAGCTCGCACCTGCTGCCGGCCAGCCCCACTGCAGCCTACGCTGTTGCCAGCGACTCACAGCAGCCCAGCTCCAGGTCGAGCTGTTGTTCACCATCTTAGCTGTAGAGGGCGCAGTGTCACTGGCCCTCATGTGGGATCTGAACCGGGGCCCTGATGCTCAGAGCTGGCATCCCAAGCCAACTCCTAACTAACGCGCCACTCGGCCGGCCCCCTTTCCGTTTTCTTTAGTTGAAAATACTAAGCAATCTTGCCCAAAGTTTCAAGGAGGACTCCCACGAAAAGCAGACAAAAACATTTTTAGGCAATGATGCTTTCTGCCTCTCTGGCTTCTCTCTGCCAAGCTTCACTGCCTACTATGGCACAGAAGAGGTTAGACACCAAACCTAGGGCATCTGCGTCAATGGGACATGTGAACACCTCCGCAGTGGTTTAAAAGGCCAGGCCCCTGGGCCAGCAGCACTTGGCAGCAGACGGAAACCGCAGGGTGGATGCCCATCACGGGCAAGCCGTCCGAGGCCATGTTAATGCCAAAGCCGTACTGAGAATGGCTGAAGCCAGAGCAAGTGCCCCAGACACCAACTTCGAGAGGGGCGAGAGGGAGCTAAGACTATACGGAGCACATCTGGGGAAACACTAACTGGGGACCGACAGGGGGTTGCTCTCCTCACACCCCATATACTGTCCCTTCCCCTTATGGCAGTTTCCACAGTTTTCAAAGACCACCGGCCCAAATCCCACTTCTTCCTGCTGAGCTCCATCCCCGAGGAATGTTTAGAGTCCCTAACGGCTGCCTTTCGTATTCTGCTGGACAGATGAAGACCTACTGGGAGCAGCAGGTGTCTGCAGCTAGCCTTGAGGCACATTCCTCACGGAGGGTGCTCCTCCTACCCTGCTGAGCATATCTGCGGAGGATCTCCCTTGAGTCACCCCAATCTGCTGCTTAATTCAGGTAAGGACCCTACGCTTCTCCCAGACAGAGCCCGTAGGGGCTTTCTCCTGGAACACATCACAGCCAAGCTAGCACCTCCTAACGGGCCAAACCTGAGATTGGTTCTGCCCTCACTGCTGCCTCTCCTGAGGCCCGAGGTGGGTCCTGTGAGAGGACACTCCTTACCCTCGCCCTCCCCAAAGTCACCACAGGAAGGCGGCCTTTAGGTGTCATGCTTGTGTAGTCTGAGGGACTTTTGCCAAGTTCAGGAGCAAAGCAAACCCAGGCTTGCACACGACAGGGCCTGGGGAGTGCAAGGTGGCCCAGCTGACCACAAACGTATGCTCACTGATTGCCCCCCAGAATGGTACAGAGCTTTCCATCCTACCATCAGCCAGCGGCTTGCAGGAGAGGGCGTCATCGAGGTCTCGGGCAGTTGATGGGTCAATGGTGAAGACACAGTCTTTTCTAGGAAAGAGTATAGATATGATTAGTGATGCCACGAATAATAGAAACTTTACCCCATTGGAATATAGCTGTAAAGAACAGTTATTGTGGGGTGGCCAGTTGGCTCAGCTGGTTAGAGCACAGGCTCATAACACCAAGGTTGTCGGCTGGATTCCCTCAGGGGCCAAGGAGCTGCGCCTTCCTCAGCTTGATTGAAACAACTACTTGACCTGGAGCTGATGGATCCTGGAAAAACACACTGTTCCCCAATAAAATTTCCAAAAAGAAGAACAGCTATTGTGAAAATGTGCGAGTGGTAGGCGGCAAAGTGAAGAGTAACTCCTATGATGTCTCTCTGAGAAGGGGCTCTTCAGTAAAACGTGAGACTGGGGACAGACACATGGGGACGATGATAACAAGGCTCCCTGCTGTCTCTGTGTGTGTGCCTCTCTCTTCCTCTCTGTGAACTGGCACCTGCTTCTCCCGGACCCCGACCAGGAGCAGGTGTGGGCAGCGTCGCTGAACCAGGCTTCCCTGGAGGGTTGCCCGACGAGAGGCGCAAGCCGCTTCGGTAAATTCGTCTCCAGTGGACAGTTCTTACTTCTGCTTCCCTTTTCCTCGGTAGCTTATGGGAACCTGTCCTTGAAGGGTCTATGACAGGATGATTTACGGCTCTTCATATCTCACAAAAAAGGGGAGTGTCAAAAAATAAATCACCTAATTTGTTAGGACACGGGGGGGGGGGAAGGGGGCCCAAGAATAAGTTTTGCAAAAAGCTTTAGGCCATGCAGTTAGTCGCAATACAGTTCTACTTAGAAATGATCCTCATCGCAGTTTGTTTCCGGGAAGAACTGTGCTCCTCACCCGAGCTCATATCATCAGGTACACCCTATGTCCACTCATCCTCAAACACTACCCCTATGCACACCTCACTCTTACTTTGTGAAGCCCCAGGATATTCTCATTTTGCTTTAGAATTTCTCAACTAACATGCCTCACCCAGCTCAGCCATTCCTACCATGTAAATACCTGAAGATTTGGGCAGAGTTTGGCCTCAATTCTCTGTACCCTCTGCCCTTTCCTCCCAGGCGCTGGCCTGGAGAGTGGGGTGTTCAGCAGTAACCACCCCCCTCCCCCACACGCAAGCTCTCTAATCAGTGCTCCCTGCTTCCAATGAACTCTGCCCAAGTTCTTCCTCCATTTCCTCTGGTACCATTGCTGCCATTCCCCTGTCTGCTTTGGACTCGTCGCCACTGATGATGGTGGATAGCCTGGTACCCCCCACAATTAGGCTTTGTTCTTAAAGCCTTCTTTCCTTGTGTCGCTTCCCTGCTCCAAACTTCCCCAAAGCCCTCAGAGGCTGCCACGCCGCTCTGGGCATTGCCTGCAAAGCCCTACGGGCCTTCATCTGTCCTCTTACTGTTCACTTTCTTTACTTGATCACTGCACTGTACACTGAAGCTGATGTATAATATTATATGTCAACTATAAGTGAATATATATATATGGGACGTGGAGTATAATGTGGTAGTGGAGTCAAGGGAATTATAATAGATATGTATGATATTGGGGGGGAGTGGGGCAGCGGGGTTGGGTGAGGGGGGCTGTCACCTCAAGGGGTTAAAAGTATAACTATTGCACTGTGTTGTACAGCTGAAACTAATTCTAAAAAATATGTATTTTACAATAAAAAATGATAATTAAAAAAAAAACCCAAAAGACTCTTAAATGGTAAATGGATAAATGAATAACCAAATTATGGTACATCTACACAATGGAATACGACTCAGCAACAAAAAGGACAAATTTGTCATGTAATTTTATCTTTCTGAGAATGTCCTAATAATGGCATCATACCTTACAGACGCTTGGGAAAGTGGCTCCTTGAACTCAGCACACTCCCTCTGAGATTCATCCAAGTTACTGTGGGTACGAACAAGAGCAGACCAGTGGCTGCCAGGGGCTGGGGAGGAGGGATGCTGTGATCATACAGGGGTGCTCATCCTGGGGAACGGACCTTTCCTGCATGTGACTGTGGTGGTGGTTACACGAGTCTATACATGTCTTAAAATTCATAGAACTGTACAACAAAGGTAAATTTTACTGTTTATTAATTTAAAATTAAAAAATTTTAAATGTGAGTTTTGAATCAAGGAAAGTAGTAAAAATGTGCTTATTAATAGAGTGGATCAATAGGTACTAGAACTATGGAGTACTTTTTTCCTTTATACGTTTTTCCTTTCAAAATTTTCACTACAGTTAATATTACTTTAATAAATGGGAAAAATCAGCATTGTAGAGACGCTCCTTCGATCAAAAATAATTGTCAGTTAGATCCACGATAATGCTTATAAGGATGTTCAGCGATCTTGTAGCTCGCATTGCTCAATATAGTCAATAGCTTTAAAAATCATGAACCTGGTAAGATATGTACCCACTGGTACACTAAGAAAAGAGGGCGGGGAAAGGTGGGTACCACTCAGGTGGAGGGACCAAGGGCACCTGGAGTGCAGTCCAGAAAGAGTGGTTCATCAGGAGATCTGCTCTTCTCAGTAAATGTTTCCAGAAGAGGCGCACACAGTGTGGGGAACATAAATGTTGAGGTTTCAGGATATAAAGAAATAATTTCTGTTCCACTACATAAAAGAGGTTGTAATTATGTAAGAATGCCAGAGAAAAGAGAGACACTGATCGATGTCCCCTGGAAAGCAAGCTCCGCCAAGGCTGTGTTCCAGTGCTACGAACACAGGCTGCAACTCACCAGTGTTTGCTGAATGAATGAATGAATGAATGCACGCATGCTGACAGGAAGAGACAGGGAGGTGAAATTAATCCAGACACCACAGAAACGGGCTCTAAATTGGTGAGGATCTTGAACTTGATTCACAAGGTCAAGAAGGAACTGTCTGCTTCTTGCTTCTTTTTGTATCCCCCATACAAGCTGGCAAAATGCTTTATATTTACTGAGTGCTCAATAAATACTTGTTGAACTGAAACTAAAATGTCAGACTTGGAGATGGGAATATTTTTCCATCATAATGACATCATAAGAAGATGAAAGAACGTCCCTGTAGTCAAAATCAAAAAGAACTCTCCTCACTTGGTGGAGGCCAGTTTACCGGTTTACTTGGGAGAGTTGATTAGGAAGCTATGTTTTCTTAAAATTAAATGTCTCTGGGTGATTTGAAACTTTCACTTTTATGAATGAATCATAATGCCCACTAAAACATTTCCAGCCTCAACTAATTCAGCCATATATAAAAGAGTAAAACTATGAGGTTTCAATTGTTAGTTTGTCAATGTCTTCTTTGAGGGGATCCAGAAATTGTTTGAGAAAAATCTTAGACTAACCTGCAAGCACTCAAACCAATTCTTTTCTACTTTTTAGAAAATCTGCTCTTAAACCAGAAACATACAAGTCTAAATTAAAACAACTCTGAGGAACAGTTTTCTGCTGGAAAGACATACCATCCAAACATAATTCTTGATCAGGGGTCGGCAAACTACACTCACAGGCCAAATCGAGCCTGCCACCTGTTTTGAATGGTCCACAAGCTAAGAATGGTTTTTGCATTTTTAAATGGCTGAAAAAAAATCGAAAGAACATTATTTCACGACATGTGAAGATTATATGAAATTCCAATTTCAGTACCCACAAATGAAGCTTTATTGAAACACAGCCATGCTTTTTTGATACCACGGCAGAGTTGAGTAGTTGTGACAGAGACTGTGCTTAAACCATCTGGCCCTTAGCAGAAAGCTTGCCGACCCCTGTTTTACATCAATGCTTCCCAATGTGCCAAGAAAGTGTTCTAATTTTTTAAAAAGGTCTTGTGATTAAATCAGTTTGGGAAATGCTGGGCCAATTCCTTAATTGTAGGACTTAGGGCTTTCAATATGCTGATATCAAACAGTTCTTGCCGGATTCACATGACTATGGCACTTTTTGGGGCAGGGCATCTCCCAGGTACAAGGTTCCTCAGGAGAGCACCCTCTCAGAAGTGATGAACTTCAGAGGAACTGCCTGCACGGGCCTCCAGTGGAGTCCTCATCCCACATGGGGCCTCGCCACCAAGCCCACCCCAAGGGACACTGCCAGCAGTCCACCAAGTGGCCATGCTACTCAAGCTGATGAGGGCCTTGCCACTTCATCACTCAGTGCCCCTTTCACAGGGGAAGTTTATGCAGTACAAGGACTCACTTTTCTGATGGTTTGTTTGCATCTTACAGACATGTGAATTTTATCCCTTTGGATTTCCCTCTTTGCTTTGGCTGCTAGGAAACACAGAAAAAACATCTGTGATGTCTCTAAAGGATCTTATTGGTAGTTTGAACTTTGTGAACTAACCTTTATCCTGACTGTGCCTAATTTTTCTACGCATGTATTCCTTTTACCCCATATCCTAATTAAAAAAAAAAATCCACTGCATTATATGTATATCTGCAAGCTGCCACAAATCGCATTTTTAAAAAAGCAGGGTATAAATAAATGCATATGTATGTTTGTTGAGGAGATGCAGTAAGAGAAAGAGGCATTTGGTTTGGGCTACTAAGAGAACTAACTTCTAGACAGAGTCAAGTTCGCAGAGCTCCCAACAAGTATTTGTACTGCGGCAGTGGACTCCAACGTGCTCTCTCACGATGGAAAACTGGGAGAGGCAAGGGAACAGTGAGTGACCCTGACAAACCCCAGTCCTCAGTGCTGAGAGCCAGTGATTTAATCTGCTGTCATCGCCACGGTTACGAATCGGCCTCGATGTGGTGCAGGAGGGCTCCTTCTGGTTTGGGGCCACAGCGCTGGGGAGCCTGGCCCCACAGGGGCGGTGCACCATGCAGCTGTTACACTCTGTTAACATGCTTGGGATTTTACTGGCTCCTATTCTGGAAGGCTTTGGTCTCACAACCTGCAGGGAGCAGGCTGGCCTGCCAGCTTTTAGAACCTGTGAGACCAAATATTTAAAGAGTTCCGCAACAATGGTTAGAAAGAAGCTAACCCTGACCCACAGAAAATAAAGTGCCAGGTGGGGAGGGAAAGAATGAGGCTCCAGTTCATGAGGCTGCAGAATTCCAATTCAGAGCAACGTTATGTAACCAAAACTTCTGCAGGCACGTGACTGAAGGAAGGAATTAGTAGAACTTTTTAAAGTGACAGAAGACTTCTAAGACTGTTTTACTCAAAGCCATTGATCCGGGAAAAGAACACATGAAAAGTAATTACAAGGCTTCTATAATCCCTTAAGACCGGGCCAAGAATCCCAGGAAACAACACAAGCATAGAAAGAATTTCTGTTCCTCTGTCACTCACCCACTCTTCCTTTGACCTTGCATCCTCTACCTCCAGGTACCAAAATCTCCACCTCCTTACAGCTATCTAGTCTCCACAGCAACTTTTACTCACCACTCTGTCACTATTCACCTCACTGGATTTTGGCGATGGCCTCTACCACATCACAGAAATTGCTTTCCCCAAGGTCACAGTGTTGCCAGATTAATCATTTTAAAGCATGCATCTGGGCAAAAATCATCAACTGCTTATTGAGTAAAACAGAAATTCAGCTCAGAACTCAAAGCCTTTCAGACAGGGCCCAACTTCCATTCTTCCAGTTCGATGCACACTCCCAGCATGCTCTATGTGCCTACCTTCTCTCTACCCTCTCTGGTCCCTGAGACATCGTTTCTGCTGTTCCTGACACTGGGACATTTCCCCACCCGCCTCCAGTATCTAAGATCTACCTAGTGGCAACGCCATCTTTTTTCTAAGGAATCTTTGCGGCTCCACAGGGTGGAAGCGGCCTCTCCCTGACTGCCCGGCCCACACCTGCGACCTGTCTCTCTCCAGTGGCACTGGCCATGGCTCCAGCATTCTGGTGGTTACTTCTGGAATGTCTGATCGCAGTGACAAAGCTGGGAGTTCTTCCAGGTCTGGCTGTCTCCATGCCTCTTCCAGCACACTGAAGGCACACGTGTCATGACTAGTTGATGGAGAAGTGAATGAAAAAATGACCAAAGGGCTCTCTTGAGCACTTTTCCATTCAACTTTGCCACTGTGCTTTGCGAAATACATTTAGGATTAGAACTCATGACCTCTTGGCGTCCAAACCTGTGGTACACCACAGTGTTACTGTTTCCAAGGGTGTCCTTTTCTGTCTTCATCCCATCTTCTTTTCTCATAAAACAGTGTTTTACACACTGCGGTTCAGGGACCATTTCTAGACTAACAAAATTTATAGAGACCTTCTCTGTCCGTGCCTCTGGGTTTGTCTCCTCGCTAGCAGGCAATTCTAGCGAGAGGATCTGGGTCAATGATGGTGGATGGGTGAAAAGGAATGGAAAAATTTAAGAAATAACCTTAAGAGGATCAAGAATAAAACTTTTTACTCAAATACTTTATTAGATGGTATCAGAGTTTATAAAGAAACCAGAAAATTTTATGTAAACTGTAACAGGAAAAACAGCTTAGTTGCTGGCGCCCTCCATCCAGGGTAATGTGTCCCTAAGGGGCGCCATGTGCACAGCCTGGCCAGGTGGGGGCTGCACGGTCCAGGCAAGTCAGATGCTGAATTCATCACCTTCCTCAGGGCTGGGCCAGCCTCTCCTCTTTCGGGAAGAGGGATCGTCATTCAAACCTAGGTCTTCCCCTTTGGTGCAATGGGGCTGGGCCTTTTATTTCTTCCAATGGCAGCTATGGATATGTTAACACTCAGTTCTACTGCCATAGCAGATGCTAACAAGTCTGACACAAATCACAGATTTTTCAGAACAGAAGAGACTTAAATCTGTTTAAAGCAGAAAGAGACCTTGGTCCATCTGTCTCCCCTCGCAGTGATGAGGTGACATACATGACGCCGTGGAGTGAGCACACAGGAAAGGTGCGATGCTCTGGGCAGGTTCTTTCCACCTGGCCAGGGGGTTTTCATCTAGGGACCACAGAAGGTCTACCTCAAGCTTTAGCACATTTCTAGACCAAGTGGTTACTTTCTAAAGGTGAGTGAGAAGACTGAATCAGAACGCACTGAAATGACCTCCCCTACTAACACTCATTTACTCAGTCACTTACTGAACCTCTCTCTTTATCCTTCAAAAAAATGCCACTGGAGCAGAGGCCACAGGACAAGACTGCCTGGGACTGTGGGAGTCAAAGACTATGGCACGAGCCGGGAAAGCCATGGTTTAAACTCAGAGAACATGCTAAAATAAACTTTCTTCCCCTCAATTTTCATTTTGAAAAATGTCAAAACTTTCAAGAAAGTTGAAACAATAGTAAAATGAATATCCATATACTTCTCATCAAGATTTATCAAATATCAACACTTTGCCGTATTTACTTTATCTTTCTTCTCCCACTGTCCTTCTCTTCATGTAGCTTTTTTTTTTCCATCTGAACTATTTAAAATTCTGTTGCAGTGCTCATGATACTTTATCCCTCCATACCTTATCATGCATTTTCTAAGAATAAGGGCATTCTTCTGCAGAAGCACAATACCTTTTAGTGGGTAGAATTAGGAAATGCTGGATTAAATCACATGAAATTGCTAATATTTGACTACTTGTGCTATTGTTTGACTAAAAGTGGCAATTTCATGTGGCTCAGCCCAACACACTGTTTAAAAATCATGAGTTCATACTGATACCTCCAACTGAAATCTAATCCTTCCTCATCATCTTCCATTCAGATTTACATCTTCATACTCCCAGTGACAACCTCAGCTCCCAATAGCCTGAATATTCAAAATAGTTTCAGAATTATCCCAATACACTAGCAACAAAGAACTTATTAGTTTAAGACTTCTTTGGAGTTTTATCCTTAGAATAGAGTCACTAAGGGTCAAATGTACAGTGCCCAAAAGTTACTTGAATTATTTTTTCTGTATGTGGTGATGCTAATACATTTGATAAACATTAGGACCATTTGTTTTTGTTTTATGTCAATTTTAGAGATTTTGTTTTTACCTCCTTTTAGATATTTGATTTAATTTTATTGTTGAATATTTAAAACATTTAAATGGTTCAAAGTTAAAGTGCACTCAGAGAAGTCTTATTCTCATCTCTATCCTTCTACCTGGTTCCTACCCATCTCCTATAGATAACTATTTTTATCCTTTTTTGGTTTATCCTTTCTCTTGCTTTTCTTTTATATATATGTCTTTTCTTATTTTCTCTTCTTTCTTACACAAACAGTTGAATACTATAAATTCTCTTGTACAACTTGCTTTTTCATGTAACAATCAATCCTGGGGATTACTCCATATCAGATCAGGGACCGGAATCAGAAAATTGTCAGAGTTGGGAGTTCCTTAGAGGTTGCCCTAGTTCAAATCTTATCCCTCAAATGCCTCCAAACCAGAATCCATCATGCTGATCAGGCTACCTCTTAAATACCTGGGACAGGGGGGTGATAGAGTTCACAGCCTCATTAGGCAGGCCATTCAGTTTTAGAGAGCTCTGACTACGAGGAAGTATCTTCATATTCTGAAGTGAAATCCAATTCTGAGAAATTTCATAATTCAGCCCTTTGTAGCCACAAAGAATTAGTTGGCTCCTCTTTCACCATGCTGCCCTTCAAACATGACTTTTCCCCAAAAATAGGCCCATCCCTTTCTTGTTCTAAATGGTTTATAACTGTGTGTAATTGTAGCTCTTTTCATAAATTTTCACTTATTTTATGTCCATATCAAATCGAAGTTGTAGGGACCACTGGGACATCAGCAGGAAGAAGGTATCAGAGGTCGGGGGAAGAAGACCAGCGATCCTTCATTCAGTATTTACTGGGCACCCACTGCTCTAGGTGTCTGGGATACATTTGAGGACAACGATTTCTATCCACTCACATTCTAGTGGGAGAGGAGATAGAAAATAATCAGTATTGAAGTACTGTGGAAGAAAAAGAAAAAAGAAAAAAACAGTAGAACAGAGCAAGGAGGGTTAGAAGAACTGATTACAATTATAAATAGGATAGTCGGGGCAGGCCTCAATGAGATGATGATGACATGTGAAGATGACTTAAAGAGCGTGAGAAAGCGAGCCATGGCCCTACGGGGGAAGAGAGGCGTGGGCACAAAGGTGAGCTAGGACCAAGGCCCAGACTCCGCCAAGTTAGCTGACCTGAAGGTACTGCGCTACTGGGCACAGCCCAACCAAGAGAGTCTGTGGAGCAGAGGTGGCTTGGCCTCTGCACTCTTACTTCCTGTCCAAGAATTTCTAAATCTAGCCTGTAGGTGTTCAGAATGCGGCTCTGTGTGGCTAAGGATGCCGTGAGAGCCGCCGAGTCCCACCGGGTCCAGAAAGTCTTTCTATCCAAAGCTCTCTGGAACAGCCCTCTTTCTTCTTTTACCTCTGGCAGCAGGATTTTCTGATAATTCCGATTTAATAGATCAGATTGGGGTGACTTTGAAATAGGCTCTGAGAATACTGATAGATATAAATTAACTTTTAGTTATTAATTGGACAAAACGAAGTAGTGGTAAACTTCCAGGAATTGCTCCCACGGACGGATCAAATATCTAAGCCCCTAGATATGGAGTGTTAAAGAGTTTAAGCATAAAAAGTCCTATACAATGTACAAAATCTTCACAAAGTATAAATATATTAGAGGTCTTCAATATATGGGAAACCTTGCTCTCATTAAAAACATTTTTTTCCCTTTATCTCCTAGAAATCACCTCTTGAGAAAATAAAATTATATATAATAATGGTATTATTTTTTACTCTCATTTTGTGAATGGGGAAACTGAAGCTCAGAGAGGTTATGTCATGCGCTGAGCTTCACAGAAATGCAGAGTTCTGATTAAATGGGACAGGAATTCAGAAGAGGAGGTGTTAAGAGAATTCGACTGAGAAGTTCTATTTCAATGGAACCGACATCTTTTCTCGTTACCATTAGTAGTTCCATATTTTATCTTAAGATTTAAGTACTCCAGAAACATTTTGGCTGAAATAATAATTATCCAAAATTTCTTTCAGAAAAAGTTTTTCTATGGTTGACTAAGTTGACAAGGACTTCATTTTTAGGTACCAAAACCAAACCTGACAACTTTTTACCCTCAACCTGAAAATCTACCTTCAGGATTTATTCAGGTTCAAGTTTATTCAAAGTGGATATTCCTTAGTTTGTCAGAGAAAGTCAAGTCCCAAGTACTTCCTTTTGGAAAGGATACACAAAAATAGAAAAAAGTAGCCAAAAAAAAGGAATATGTACGGATAATACATTTTACTTATACTACACTTTTAAATTTGCTTAGCAATTTCCAGAAGAGACACAGTTAATATGCAAAAATAAAACAGAAATTTAACCAAATTTTAATATGACTTTATCAGAGACTTAAACACTGTGGGTAAAGGCCAGTATTTGATGGATTGAAATTCTAGTGGGCAGGATTAAGAATAGTCACAAAGTCAAGGAATTAACTATGTCTAGACATCTCTCCTAGATTTCTATTTGAGGAACAGTATTTTTTTCCCTCATCCTTTGAATTCCCAAGCTAGGAATTCAGAACCTGCTGTTGAAAGGATCATCATCCTTAATTCTCAATCCATTTATCAGGCTAAAATGCAAATGTAAGTAGTGAATGCATTTCCACAGCTCTGGAGTTCCAAAGAGCCTTCTCAGGGAACATGCTGAGCTAACTGGGGAGGGGTTAAGCCACCCCTATTTTTCAGATCTGAAAACAGTTGTTCCGATATGAGAAGAATCATTACAGTGGTGCCAGCTCCCTTCTATAAAAGCTATACACATTTTTTGCACAACTGTATGATTGTTATGGCAACCATGAAAACGGAACTATCATTCTTCAAATTACACACTACCCGTGCTGGATTACCTACACACATTTGTTCTCCATTACCCAGCACTTCTTTTCAGAAAGTGCTATGTTTGTCCTATAGATGGTTAGGAGCAAGATAAAGTGGTCTCTTTCAAAAGGGAGATTCCATAACAATGAATCTTTCAAAAGCCTAGCTCTTCAAGAATTCCAGGGCTCCCAGTCAAGGCTTTTAATCCTATGGTCACTCTGAGGCCTCAAAATATTCCCCCTGGGAGGCAGAGGAACTGCCTGAAAAATGTATTCTCAAATGACTGTTTTTTATTAAAAGGATGATTAAAGCATTGTGAATGGGCCATAACAGACCTTGCACAATTCTGTAAAATACTGAGAATGGTTACTGGAGTCCCAGTTTAGTGAGGTGAGAGGCTTGTAAGAGATACATACAAGCATTTTAATTAAATTTAAAATAATAACAACTTGAATATATCAACAAAAATGCCAAAGTAAATTTCCATTAAATTTCAGGATGATCGGGGACTCTATTATTATTTTGGCCAACATGAGTAGAACTTTCTAACTTTTAACAGAAAAGAAGTGTGAATTCTTTCTTCTCTATAATGGGGAAAGTCAAATCTAGTGTTGTATGTCTTTTAAATATTCACTTTGGGCCAAAATTCTGTTTCATTGTTCACAGAGCTGATTCTATAGTTGAAAACAAAACAAAACAAAACAAACAAAACAAGCAGGCTGTTAATAACTTCCTGGCCGGTTTAAATATTAAATAGATTTTGAGACGAAAACGTGTTTATAATTACTGTTTGCTCTAGAGGGTTTCCAAAGAAGGCACTGAATTAATTTCATCTAGGTTTCTTTTCTCGAAAACATAAACACAAATAAAAAAACACCCCAGAAAGTCTCCATTTGAGGTGTGCAGGGCAAGTCAAGCTGTAACAGCAGCACCCCGAGTTACTGTAAGTGCCCCCTTAGCTGCAGAATGGAGTGAAACACAGACTACTTGTCCACTTCCCATCCCATTCTCAGGAGAGGAGCCCCATGTGACCCCAGATGACCGGGTCCACAGTCTGCACCCTGCTTTCCAGGATTCAAGTGTCCCCGCATACTCCCTCTCTCTCTCAGCCCAGTCCCCTCTACCCACTCCTAACCACGCCTTGGACTGGTCCTGAGGCCATAAGCCTGCCCTCTTTCCTACTGAAGCCGCTCTCCCCAACTGGACTGTCTCCTCTCCCCTCCTGCCTTCCAGATCCTTTAGCATTTGGCGGCCAGGATGAAGTTCCTAAAACACAGCATTAGATTATGCTCCTTTCTCAAAAACCTTCACTAGCTTCTAGCTATCTTGACACTACAGTCCTCAGCTTGGCTTTCAATACCTTCCATGATCTGGCTTCAAACTACTTTTCTTATCTTAGGTTACTCACCCTCATGAACATAGGACTTTAGCAAGCCCGTTCTGCTAAACATCCTGATTACTGATTTGTGTAGACTCCTCATCTTTTCTTCTAGACTCTATTCTCTTCGAAGGAAAGAACTGTTTCAATTGTGTATTTTTCAATTCCGACTATATCTATTTCCAGGTCTTGCAAATACAATAGTAGAGATAATAAATATTCACTGAATTGAATCTTTAATTGGACTCCTTCAACTCCAACCACTGGAAAAAGGCTGGGGCTATGGTGGAGCCATGAATGGTTTGCACCTACCAGTCCCTTTATCAGAAGAACCAACGTATGTGTGAGAGAATTCATTTCAGGTGATGTCGTGGGACTTCCAGCCATGGCCTGAGAACATGGCCCAAGAGAATATTCTAGGTTTAGAACCAAAGTCCTTTTGGTTATGAGTATACTGATACTCAGGGTGAGTGAAAACGGGACCAAAAATGAAACAAAACAAACAAACAAGCAAACAAACAAAAAACGGAGTAAGAGGAAACAGAATTTGAGGGCAGAAGGTAGTCTGAAAGTTTTACTCTACATAGGACTTAAACATCTCTTTGGTAGGCAATGTGCCTTCATGATCGTTAGAAAGAAAGGGGCAATATTTTATCAAATATAATGAATGCTAGATCCTGCGCTAAGCATTATACATCTTACTACATTCATCCCTGCCACAACCTCATGAGATAGTATCTGTATATCCCTCTTTAACTTGTAAAGGTAGTGAGGCTCAGAGGAGTTACATAACTTGCCCAAGAATAGATACCCTACTAAGTGGCAAGAGGGAGTGATGATTCAAGCCAAACTTGTCTGTAAAACCCATGTTCTTACATTTCAGCCCTGTGATACCAGGGTCATTTAAAATGTTCGAAGTCCTGGGATAGAAAAATAATCAGTGAGCACAGCTGTGGTATACCATTAACCGTCCTGACGTTCCCTCTCCCGAACCAGGACAAATGGACCCTCGCCCTAGAATTTGGAATTGGGGTGGAGAAAGGGTGAGGGAGATAAGGAGAGAGGTGTGTGAGGGGAGAAAAGCAGGGAGAACTCAGGCTCCTCTGGGGGCTGTGGCAGCGGCCAGGGAGCCACCAGCCCACGGAAGAGGAGAGGGAGGCGCGAGAGGCTAGCCTGAGTGAACGGAGGAAGGAGTCAGCGGGGAGAGGGCAGGAGAGGCAGAGAGCAAGAAAGAAGGCTCTCCGGGTTTCCTGCCTCACTCGAGTCCTTGGTTCCCTGCCCTTGTTCTGGGAGTCACCACAGGATCCTTAAATTCCCCTTTCTGCTTAAGCGAGCTCTAGTGGTTTCTGTTATTTGGGACCAAAAAAGTCTTAATTAATGCAACAGCTGTGGAAAATTTCCTAGAATGGCTAACTTGTCGTGGCTTTCTCTGTGCTTTCTCGTTAACAAGCCATGACAGGATGTTACAGTCAATGCTTCCACACCGCCCACTCCTGGGGGCACAGTGAGTGTCTGAGGGGTGGGGAGGCCCAGGAGGGCATGGCAGAATATCAATATCAGGTTTCTATTTCGGAAAAAAAAATCGACTTAAAAAAAGATTAGCTTGGTAAATTCAAATTACTCAAAATACAATGCTATACCATTTTTTGGCCAGTAGGGATTTGAAGGCAGCTAACCATTTTTTCTCAATATGGGGGAGGGGAAGTGTGAGGTGTTTTTGATTGATTTTTAAAAATGTCTATCAAGGGTGTGGGTTTAAGAAGATGGGGACAACACGAGGATGGTCAGTAAGAGCTTCCTGACTGCAGACCTGAATTCAAGTCCCAGCTCTACCCTTCTCAGCCATAAGACCTGGGGCGAGTGACTACACTTGTCTGAGTCACGGTTTCCTCATCTGTAAAATAGGAATAATTATTTCACAGGGCTGTTTTAATGGTTAAATAAGGTATTACATAAGTATACAATAATTAAATGAGACAACCCATATAAAAAGGTATAAAAGAAGCATTCGATGAATGACATGTCAATTTGGTAGGTGTGTATTTGTCACATTAACAACAAAGCTATCCTTATCCTGGCTATTTGGGCTGAACATTAAAAGGGGATGGTCTACTACTAGGGCACTGATCTTTCTTTTGGTGTGTCATCTGGTGTGTGTCAAGCCCCACGGCAGAGAAGGCAGGAAAGGGGCACTCAGTGAGCCTACTACGTGCCTTGCGCTGTCCCAGGTCTGAAAGACAGTCGAGATTATGCTAGTGATTTAATATTTTCAAAGTAATATTATTTCAAAAAGAAACGATTAAATATGACTATAGAAAAGGATAATTGAACACACATTTAAAGTATTATTATGCTTGTGGGAACACTCCTATCCTAGGAATTCTAATTACATCTGTAAGACCACAGGAGAACTGTTTAAACAATCACAATTTGAAACTCTTGATTCTCCCATATACAAACTTTGGTATAATTCCACTAAGTCACCTCTCAGGCAAAAAGGTTATAGGGCAACTTGACACTTGTGCATTAAGAGTAAATATAAAACAACAAGACCAATTTCTTCACACACGTGACAGAACTTCTGTGCACATCAGTGTCCCTGTCCCCCCTCCCAAAAGTTACAAAGAAACTCCATACACTTACTCACATAATGCCACAACTGCTCAAAAGGCTTTTGGAATTCTTTAAGAACTACTTTCTAAGCCAATTCATGAGCTTCACAAGAAAATCAGTTTTACTACTTTATAATTATACTTTATTTTTTTTTGAAGTTGTATTATCCAGCTTGATCACCACCTGATTTACCACTCTTGGCTCTAAATGGACTCGGCTGTTTCAAAAAATCACAGCCACTCTGAAAAGATGAAGATTTGCCATTGTTGAAAATGTGCCTTAGGCTCTGAAGGCAATTTCCGAAGAGGGGTCCAAAACTGTGGTGTCCCCGCTCGGCTCCTTCCGCTGCTGCCAGCGAGCCCAGGTCCTCTGCATTCTCCAACACATCTCAGGACCGGCTTCTGACAAGTTCCCTCTCACCTCCGCCAGCCGAAAGCTCCTTCAAGAGACGTTTGTACTCAGTGCCCCACCTTTCACCTCCCTTCCACTCCCCAGCTGACTCCAGTCGGCTCTGGCTCCCTTCACTCCACTGAAACAACCGGTGTCCGAGAGAGAAAGAAAGAACTTGACGGCTAAATGCAGCGACTTCTGTCCCTGCTGACCTCACTCCAGCAGAGCACAGGGAAGCTCACCTTTTCCTGAACTCGTCTAATAGCCTCCTCTCTGCGCCCCAACCCCACGTTTCCTAAGAGGCTTCCTCCCTGTAAACGTTGGAGCTGTATGAGAGTCCATCACGGTCCGCTCCCCTTTTCCGGCTGCATGCCCGAAAATACACTTCCAGGTATATTTGCTCCCATTGGTGGTCTGACTACGATGCATGCGCATCTAAACAGACAGACGAGGCCCAAATGTCTGGCCCGAGTGCTAGACCTCTTGGACTTCTCCTTTTAGTATCCTAGGCGCTTCATGTTCAAATTTTACTCCTCTTTCCCCATCCTAGCCTAATTTTGTCCTCTAACTCACAATGTCAGATTTTCCTGAATTTCACCCTGGCCTAAGGTTACTGACACAGTTCAAGGGCCATACAAGCATGTTCCTCTACTGAAAAGTCTTCTCAGAGGATATTAGTAACTGTTTAGTTACTTTTTTCTTATTCTTTTTAATAATATTAAGGCAAAAACCTATAGAAATCCTATTCATCCTTCAAGGCCAAGTTCAAACCTGGCTTTAAAGCCTCCTCATGCAAAATTAATTACTACATTCTGATCTGTGTTCACCTGGTACTTTTTAAAACAGTTTTTGAACCTTTTATTTTGAGATAATTGTCAATTAACATGCAGTGGTAAGAAATGAGAGATGCTATTTACCTCTTACCCAATTTCCAATGGTAAAATCTAACAAAATTATAGTCTAATATCAAAACCAGGATATTGCCATTGATACAATGCACTTATTTAGACTTCCCATTCTTACTTGTATTAAGTTTTACACAATTCTATCACATGTGTAGGTTCACTAACAACTACCTTAATTAAGATACTAAAAACTGCCAGCATCTCAAGGATGCCTCTACTTGTCTTTTAATAATAATCATATCCAACTCCTTCCTGCCCTGCCTCCTTCAATTCATGGCAACTACAAATCTATTCTCTATTTCTAAATGTTACGTAAATAGAATCATATAGATGTAACCTTTCAGATTAGCCTTTCCCCACTCGGCATATTATCCTGAAGACTCATGCAAGTGCTGCATGTGTGAACAGTTCATTCCTTTTTACTGCTGGGTTCATGATATGGATGTACCATCGTTTGCTTAACCACTCACCCATGGAATGACATCTGGGCTGTTTCCTGTTTGGGGCTGTTATAAATAAAGCTGCTATGAAAATTTGTGTACAAGTTTTTGTGTGAACCACAAGTGTTCGTGTCTCTAGGATAAATGCCCAGGAATGCAATTACCAGGCTGTATGGTGGTTGTGTTCAGTTTTTTAAGAAACTGCCAGTGTCTCCAGAGGCTGTGCCATTCCCACTGGCAGTGTGTGAGTGCCCCATGTTCTCCGCATCCTCACCAGCATTTGGTGTTGCTTGGAACCCTTCACTAACTTTGCTTTTTCCTTTTAGTTTTCAGCCATTCTGATAGGTGTTTACTGATATTTCATTGTGGACTTAATTTGCTTCTGCTTTGCAGGGGATGGAAGATGAGCTCCCTGCTCGGATCTGCTGACACCTCCCAAAGGGGGAATTGGAGTATCATCTGCATGTGGCAGACAGGATGGAAGATTAAGTAACTGCATGGCTCCACAGATGCCACCAGGTGGAGGGGACTGGAGCACTGCTGCTTGACTTCATGGGATAGGATGGGGGGAAGTGGGGTAGTAACATCTTTCTTGGCCCCACTGAAACGTGTGTGTGTGTGTGTGTGTGTGTGTGCGTGCGTGTGCGTGTGTGTCTTTTCCATTGCTATTTGGCTGAAGTATAGTGGGTATTGCCAAAAAAGGTTTTCTGTTGTTAGACCACCCTTTTCCTGGTCTTCTGGCTAGAGGAGAAAGGTTTCTCCTGGAGATTATTTTCCTAGGCCTTCTGGCCATTCCAGGTCAGTGACGTCTACAGCACCCTGTCTGGGATATATGGGGAGCAACAAGGAAATCCAGGGGAATCACTGACACATTGTTCCTCAAGTCCCGAGGCCCCAAGCAGTCCGTCTTCTTTTTTCAGCTTCCAGAATCTTCCTACGCTTGTTTGTTGTATCATGTTCATGTTTTTAATTGTAAGAAGGAAAGCACAGGAGGAATGAGCTATCAGAAACAGAAACTGTAGCACATTTTATTATAGCAATTTTAACAGTTCATTCTTTAAGATGTTTTCCTATCTAATTCTCACACTACACAGCAACTGCTTTGAAAGCACTGGACTGTGTTTTATCAGTATTCATTTTCCTAGGACTATCAAAAAGAAACAGGAATGAATGCCAGAACTTGCTTAAAAACATGTTATATTAAATAAATACATTTCTACAAACTCCTAAACATAGCCTTCTTTGTCTTTTCCCCTTTTCTCCCTTCTTTTATCCTATACACATTTATTTACCTACAATAGTCCCCTCTTATCCACAGTTTCACTTTCCATGATTCCAGTTACCCATGATCAATGTGCGGTCCAAAAATATTAAATGGAAAATTCCCAAAATAAACAATTCGTAAGTTTTTCTGAGTAGCATGATAAAGTCTCGTGCCATCCTGCTCTGTCCCACCTGCATGTGAATCATCCCTTTGTCCAGTCCAGTGAATGCATTCTGTAGATACTACCTGCTAGTTACTTGGCAGCCATCTTGGTTATCAGATTGGTTATCAGAGAGACGTCACATTCACATAACTTTTATTACAGTATATAGCTATAATAGTTCTATTATTAGTTATTATTGTTAATCTCTTACTGGACTAATTTATAAATTACAGCTTATCACAGATATGTATGTATGTATGTATAGAAAAAACATACTATATACAGAGTTCGGTACTATCCATAGTTTCAGGCATCTTACTGGGGGTCTTGGAACATATCCTCCACAGAGAAGGGGGAACTACTCTGTATAATTTATTACATACCAAGTACTGAGTTAGCTTCTAGAAATAGAAAGACAAGTAAGATTTAGCCCTTGCTCTTGAGGACTTTATTATCCATTGGGCTGACAGTCACATTCAGAAAAATTAGAGTACAGTATGGCAAGTGCTGTATTACAGGCGTGAACAAATGGTCCACAGAAAGGAGAGTGGGGCATGACTAATTCTTCCATAGTGAGATGGCAAAGGCTTCACAACAGTTAAAATGGGCTCTGGAAAATGGGAAAGTGCAGAGCAAGGCACAGGCAAGGTGCAGAGCCTGACAGAGTAGAATGGTTTGGGGGAAAATGAAGGGTGAAATGCAGATCAGGATACTGCATGGGAGCTAAGATTTATTTCCCGCTTTTCCTATTATCAATTAAGTTGATCATTTCATTTTTTTTCACTTGCATTGATATGAGAGTCAAACTATGCAACATTTTCTAATCTTAAGAATAATTTGCCCATACAATTATTGCTTATGGCTTTTATTTTCCAATTATATCTTCCTTTCCCTTTCTCTGTTACTTTCGAGAGGCTTGTTTCTTTCTCAAAGCTTTCTGCTGCAAGTTGTTTTATTTTATCTCCAACCTGAGCATTAAAAAGTGAAGAGACTTGAGAGTTACATCAGTGGGGCTGGCAGAATACAGACCTCTGAAAAGCCACCACTCCACGTAAGCATTGATAACATGGGCAGAACTGTCAAAATCAACCTTTCCATAACTCTGGAAATCAACCAAATGCTTGTAATAATCTGATGAGCATTTATTCAAGAGAAATGGCTGAACCTCAATAAGAACAGTGAACTCTGGTAAGGTTTTTACTGCTTTATTCCCATGTCCCTCTCCCCAGCTCTGCAGCAGCCTTGAAAACCAACAGCCTTCTAATATGGTGAAAACCAGCAGGCTAGCAGCCACTGGAGGGAGCAGAACAGGGTTAGAAGCTCACTAAAACAGAATTGATGTAATTTGACCTGTCTGGCAGTTCCCTGAAAACCCCCATTCACATTAATTTGACCAGACTCATATCTTGCCCAGTGTAAACAGCCTTATAGCCCCAGTGGTGTTTGTCAAAAACAACCAGAGGCAATTATTTAACATTGCAGATCTCTGAGGTGATGATAACAGTTGGGCAAACAAGAAGCTAACCACAAAAGTTAAAGGTTAAAAGTTGGAGAATAAGATGTCACAGAGGGCTTTGAAAAGGCCTGACATATTCCTGGGGATGGAGACAGCCACACACATGCATAGGGCTGTTAACATGGCCAAGAAAGACCAGATAAGACCTTAAGCGCTCACCTTTGGCTGACCTTGAAGCTCTGCACAGGCAGGAAGTAAACGCTAAGGCAGAGTTGTAAAGTGCATTTCTGAGTGTTAAAGGTATGCCCCAACACTTGCACAGAGGCCCTCAGTAAAGGTCGAGACTATTGGTTCCCAGCATTTAAGAAAATCTCTGACCATTCATTAGCTGACCACTCAGCTAGCCAAGCAGAAACTTCAGTGGCTTCACACAACAAAGATACAGACGCTACAGAATTACTGTATTTCCCCATGTATAAGACACTCCCATGTATAAGATGCACCTTAATTTTGGGGCCCGAAATTTGAAAAAAATGTATTACATAAAGTTATTGAACTCAAGTTTTATTCATCTTAAAATTCATGCAACTCCTCATCACTTGCGGGAAATGCAAGTAAAAAAATCTACAACCATTGTAAAAGATGCACCCAGGTTTTATTTAGACCCCAAATTTTTCGAAAAAAGGTGCGTCTTATACATGGGGAAATACGGTTGTTCAGGAAGGTCACAAACAGCAGCAAAAAGAGTGACAACAACAAACGTTGGGGAGGTGATCTGGTTTTCAGAGTTTCCACATTATGTTATCTAAAATATAACATATATAGGTATATCTTTATGATATAGATATATTATGCAAACAATAATAAAAAGCTGTAGTAGTAAATTAATAGCAAAAGAGATTTCAAGATTAAAAAGTGTGCTAAAAACAAAGAAGAACAATTTATAATGATAATACAGTCAATTCATGCATAAGACATAACAATTATAAACATATATGCACCCAGAAACACAACCACCAAATGGAGCAAAAACTGGCTAAACTAAAAGGAGAAACAGACAATTCAAACATAATAGGTGAAGACTTCAATACCCAACTTTCAATAATAGAGAAAACAATTAGATCAACAAGGAAACAGAAGACTTGAACAATACAACCAACTGGATCTAACAACAGAACATCCCATCAAACAACAGCAGAACATATATTCTTTTTAAGTGCACATGAAACATTCTCCAAGCCATAAAACAAGTTTCAATAAATTGCAAAAGACTAAAATCTTACAAAGTATGTTCTCCAAAATGGAATGAAATTAGAAATTAAACACAAAAAGTCAACTATAACTGAAAAATATATAAAATACATATAACACTTTAAAATCTAGATATTTTTTAAAAAGAAATTAAGAACAAAAGGAAACTTGGGAAATTCACACACTTCTAAATAACCAATGGGTCAAAGAAGAAATCACAAGGAAAACTAGAAAAAAAATTTTCAATGAATAAAAACAAAAACATGACCTACCAAAACTTATGAGATGCAACTAAAACAGTGCTTGGAGGTAAAGTTATAGTTGTAAATAGCTATCTAAAAAAAAAGGAGAAAGGTCTGAATGCAATAGCATAACTTTCCAACTTAAGAAACTAAACTCAAGCAAGCAGAAGAAATAATAAAGAATGAAGCAAAAATAAACAAAATAGAGAATAGAAAAATGAGACAATAAACCCAAAGTTGGTTATGTGAAAAGATCAAAATTGACAAACCTTTAGCTAGACCGACCAAGAAAAAGACAGAAACTCAAATTACAGTAGTAGCCTGTTATCCACAGGGGATACATTCCAGGCTCCCAAAGGATGCCTGAAACTGTGGATAGTACTGAACCCAATATATGCTGTTTTTTCCTATACATACATACAATAAAGTTTAATTTATAAACTGGGCACAAAAAGAGATTAATGACATTAACTAATAATAAAATAGAACAACTGTAACAATATACTGTAATAAAAGTTCTGTGAATATGGGTGTGCTCGCTTGTATGTGCTCTCTCTCTCTCTCTCTCTCTCTCTCTCTCTCTCTCTCTCTCTCTTTCTCTCTCTCTCTTTCTCTCCAAACTAACACAAATTTCTTTTCCTTCTTTACAATTTCACGAATAGAAGATTTGTTCTTACCGTAGATCTTAGCAACCTCTGCATAAAAATTTGTTTCTTTTCTTATTGAGAACTTCCATTTTCAGTTAAAGGAAGAGCTTTATGGCCTCTCTTGGGCATATCTGAATTGCCAGTATCACTACTCTTGTGATTTGGGACCATTAAGTAAAATAAAGGTTACTTGAATGAGAGCACTGTGATACCACAGCAGCCGATCCGATAACCGAGGTGGCCACGAAGTGACTAACGGGCAGGTAAGTATATACAGCGTGAATACGCTGAACGAAGAGATGATTCAGGTGGGATGGTATAAGATTTCATCACGTGACTCAGAACGGTGTGCAATTTAAAACTTATAGATTATTTACTTCTGGAATTTTCCATTTAATATTTTCAGACCACAGTTGACCATGGGTAACCAAAACCACAGAAAGAGAAACCATAAATTAGATAACCAAGACAAAAGGGACAAATTTATAGAAAGATATAAACTACTGAAACTAAATTAATAAGAAACAGGAAGGTCAATGGATCTATAACAAATTAAGAGATTAAATTAATAATAAAAAATCTTCCCACAAAGAAAAGCACAGGGCCAGATGACTAAGTTGGTAAATTCTAAGCAGCATTTAATAAAGAATTAACACCAATTCTTCAGAAACTCTTCTATAACTCATTCAATGGGGCCAGTATTATTCTCAAACACAAACCAAACAAAGGTATCAAAATAAAATTACAGACCATGATCCCTTAGAAATATAGATGCAAAAATCCTCAACAGAACGCTAGTAAGTGTTGATGGATTCTGACCCATATAAAAAGGATTATACGTCATGAGCAAGTGGGATTTAACCCAGGAATGCAAGGTTGATTCAACATATAAAAGTCAATCGATGAAATATATTAATAAAGGACAAAAATTACACAGATACAGACAAACCCCTTAACAAAATCCAGCAACATTCATGAGAAAAACACTTTAAAAAACTAGGA